>NW_022196913.1:37070247-37105613 GCF_008632895.1 Mastomys coucha | reverse complement strand
AGGAGGAAGAGAAGGAGGAGGAGGAGGAGGAGGAACTAAAAATAATGTCTCGAAAAAGTAAATAAACATTTAATAGAAAGTTCTACAAATAAACACTACATTTTAAATTTTATGTCAATCTGAATGCTGAGAACTCAGGCTATCTCATGACATTCCTGGGATAAAACTAGGGGCTACTATTTATATAACCTGAACAAACCTTTGTCCATATGTAGGAATACACTTAATCAAAAGGGCAGAAGATAACCCAAAAATTAATCTGGCATATGAGTTTATCCTTAATAAGATCATATGGATGTACTGGCAACATATGCACTAGTTATGTGCACTGGCTGCTCTTGCAGAAGGCCAGGTTCGAGTCCCAGGACCTACACTGGGGCTAATAATCTCTTAAAATGCCAGTTCCAATGAACCAACACAGACAGGACATAAAAGAATGTATTCTCTTCCTAGCTATGATCTGTATTAGGGACAAGAGAACATCAGATCCCTAGGCCCGGTCTTCTGACCATTCATAGAGTGTATCAGGAAAATATTTTAACCTCAGGTTTCTTGTTCTTAGAAGCCAAATCAAACCTGTCAGTTCAGCAGTCTTATCAATGATACTCTAGGAGTCACCTAAACCAGGCCTCTCCCTCAGCTCTTCTTGCTGGCTATTTACTGATCAGTCACTTCCCCTGTGGTGTTAAAGAGGAGCAGAGAGCTAAGAAGGACCTCAAAGTTACCCCAAGACTCTACCCTGATGCTCACACACTGAGAGTCACTTAAGATTCCCTTGAGAACTGTCCAAGAGTACACACTTGGGCCCCACCAGGAAGAAAAGGAGATCAAAGATGGCATGGGCCCAGGAGATTAGACCTTGCTTGCCCAGTGAGTATTTTACACACTGCACTCTATCCACAAGACCAGAGCCATTGAGTGAGTGGCAGGATGTGTGTGTGTGTGATTAATAGCCAATGGCATCCTCAGTGGCAAGCCAAGCAGCTGTAGGGAAAACCTCAAACCCAGACTGCTGGGTAGGGCCAATATCCAGCAAGGAAAGCTTCCTAAGAGAAAACTGTTCCCAAGTGTATTACAGCTCAATAAGACAGATGCTCTCAGATGATTCTTGGTCAAATAACTCAAGTACTTTTTTCCTTGTGGACGGGGACCTAATGAACATTATGGAGTAGTCTGAGATCCAGGGATAGATGCTTCTGGTTGGCTCAATCTGAAATGTTCGAGATACTTTATTTGCATGTGGAAGGGCCTCAGTTGTTGTCCCTAAATGATATGGCCTTCCTAGTGGAATGTCATGTTCACTTTTTCTCCATCAGTAGATCTTGTCCTGAATTGGAACTAATGCTTAGTGTTCTCAATTATGAGAATTCCTGTTTTTCTTTTTTCTTTTTTCTTTTTTTTCTTTTGAACCAACTTCAACCTTGCCAGGCCTTCTGTCTGTTGGCAAGCTCCACTGCCCCACATAAAACCATACAACAAAAACCAAGTCATCCAGTCAATACTTGGGATAGTGAACTGAAGAGATTGCCCTCAAAAGACACACAAAGGTAGATACTTTAACAAGTGTTCAGCATCCTCATCATCCCAGAAATGGAATTAAAAGTGTTTAAGGTGACTTGTTCCCCGCCCATTGACTGGGAACAAGGAAACCAAGGCCAACAAATGATGAGCAGCACAGGGAAAATCATGGATGCTTACACACGGAGAGAGGAAAGTGAAGCTAGGACAGTCACCCTGGCTGCCAGCCTGAAAGTTCCTCAGAACAAGCAAAACAGGACTGCTGTCTGATCCCTCAATGTAAGGCAGGGATTCTCAGACCTCCAGGATCATTGTTACACTGTACACTGTTAACTGTAACTCAAAAAAGAAACCAGCCAGGATGAGCGCTAACACATGGGTGGGGATGAGAAATCAGGAACACTGACACATCAGTACAAGTAAAGGAAAGTGAAATACACAGGTCATGTGAAGACCTGGAGATCAAGATGCTAAGCAAAATAAGCCAGTCTCAGGAAGAAAAATGTCAAGTTGCCTAGAATATGCAGAACCTACATATGTTGTGCATTCTATATGCCTGCGTGTGTGTGTGTGTGTGTGTGTGTGTGTGTGTGTGTGTGTGTGTGCCTGAGAGCGTCTGTATTGAACTGTATATGTGCCTTTGTATATCAATCTTAGGACAGGAAAAGCAAGAGCGGACCACTTCTGAGAGGGGATGACAAAAGATATTGCTGGCAAGAAGATGGAGGCATAGTATGTAATGCATATGACACACCATCAGAGTGAGGAAATAGTCGGGCTTGGAAGGAAACTCACATATGAGGGTCATATGAAAGTGAACAGGCCACTGGGAAGAAGATGGAAATACAATATAATCAATGCACAAGCGCACACAAACTTGCAAGCACACACACAAACAGAACCACAATGAAGCACATTTATTTCAATTGGTTTACAAAAGAAATCTAAAGTAGATCATAATTTTAAAAAATATTCAGGGATAAACCAGAGCAAGGATATATAATGAGGATAGATGTCTAAGCCTAAAGACTCATACTGTATTCCCAGATCCCAAAGAATGAGTCTAATTAGGTAGGAAACAGTATAAATCCTACAGCAAAGTATGAGGTAGAGACAGAAGAATTGCCTAAAATATCCAAAGCCAACTAGACTAATATATGACCCAACAAATTTCAGAGACTGTAGAACAACAGGGTGGAAGGATAGAACTTACTTTCAAACATTTTCCTCTGACCACATGTGATCCTTAGGGTGAGTGCCCAGCACACCAACCCACATACACACACTAAGAAATGCACATGTGCACACAGATATACACACAACCACAGACACACAAGCAAAGTAAATTAAAGATTAAATGTTAATATAAAATTTACACTGATCAGAAACTATAGTGTTTGTGAAAGATTGGTGTGTTGGACAGGGGAAAAAAATGACCTACAGGGGGATTCGAGGTTCTTTGAGCACAGCTACAAGTTTTGAAAATCACCTAGAATCATCTTTCCAATGCATGAAATATCACACCAATGGCTGTTCAATTCCAACCATATGTTTAAAATGTCCCAAGTTGTACTCTACAAATTCCTGAGTTGTATGGGATTAATACATTCATTAATCAATTCTAAAAATAAGAAAGTAGAGCATTTTATTAAATGTGGGAAATCAATCAACAACCAAAACTAAGACCCAGGTCCTGGGGGTATAATTGGGTGCCTCAACTCTGCAGCCTGCTCCATGGATTGGATCTGGACAGGTAAGCCGGGTAACAGGAGTGTTATTTCTCTTCTCTGAATTCCTGGAAGCCCACACAGTCAATGACTTAAGAACAGAGCAGCTTGAGTGGTGCTGCTTGTACAGGCCTTAACTCCAGTACTCAGGAAGCAGAGGCAGGTGAAACTGTGAGTTTGAGAGCAGCTTGGTCTACAGCATGAGTTCCAGGACACCAAGGACTACACAGAGTATCCCTGTCTCAAAACAAAACAAAATAACCAATCGGCCCTTTAAGGGGTTAGGGAGAGGGTGTAGGTCACTAAGGATATCTCCAAATGATCAGCTGCCTCACTGTGAAGTCCTGAGCTGCTGGGGAAATAAAGACACATGGAAAGTGAAGGTGGGATCAGCTGAATTCTCTAAGTGTGCCTATGGCTAGCCGGATTCTTGGGTTGTTTAATTAGTATAGCACAGGAGGAAGCGTTAGCTAGACTTAGTGGGAGGTGTCTGTCCATGAGCAGTAAACATCCAAGAGGATGAACCATATTTGTTAGAAGTTGCATGCATGTTCATAAGCAGTCATGATTGTACTCCAGAGCAAAGTTTTGCTCTTCACCCTGGCACATAAGAGTCCTTGACAATTTAAGATGAGACAACTGGTCTCTGCGTCCTAGTTGAACCAAGTCCATGTCAAAATAGACTGCCTCAGGTCTTCACCCACTCAACTTTCTCTTGGTCCCTACACAAAAGCAGTTTAGGGACCATTTCACTGTCAGGAGTGAGTACTAGTCAGCGCCTCCCTCTTCCTAGGGCTTTCTACAGCAGGCAAGTCCAAGCCCTAAGCTTCTCTCAGATCTGTGCCAGACAGATCCACCCTACCTAGTTCCAGCCTGGAGTCCTCCAGGCCCTCACTTCTGCTTCACATAGGTCCTGGCAGCTACAAGGAACTGACAGCTGCATCTGACACTTAGACATTCTACCTGAGTCCCTACCTCTGGGGACATTTCACCTGGCCCCAGCACTGCTCTTTCCGTTTGTATGGGGCCCACATGTGCTAGTCATCTTGTCAACAGTACAAGCAGGAGACATCTAAAAGGAAGGAAATGTGACTGAGAGAACACCTGCTTCACATAGCTTATAGAAAAGTGTGTATGTGTGTGTGTGTGTGTGTGTGTGTGTGTGTGTGTGTGTGTGTGTGTGTGTGTTTCTTCATCAGTGACAGGTATGGGAGTTTGGTATCCTACTGTGGGATGTGTCAGGAGCCATAATAGGATAAGCTAATAACTAGCAGGTGATCTTCCCGAGATGGTCTGCTTTGGATTATAATATAATCTGTGCCAGATTCGCTCTCACAGACAAGGCCCAGGAGAATTCATTTTAGGAAAGATTCCTGTTATTAATATGCTTTTTCTGTTATTAATGATATATAACAATCACCCCTTTTAAGCAGATCTCTGCAGAACTTTGAAGATGTACTGTCTTGTAGTGATGCTATACAAATAGATGACTTCTTAAGTCTTAATGATTGTGTATGAATTCCTAAAATTATATTTGTGATTATTAAGCTCTGTTATAGTGAGACTGTTATTAGGTCCTTTTCTGGTAGTCAAAACTGCAATGAGAATTCTGCCAGTCTTTCAAGTGTCACCTGCTAATTGCTCTTAGTCCCCAAACTTTCTCCTACTCAGAGTACAGTACAAGAGGCTGTAAAATGGGAACTAACGATTCATTATAGGTGCTAGGACAGAAGACAAAAATATTCACTGGGTTTATCTATACAAAACTTCACTAATAACTTAGTTAAGGTTTTCAACCTTCTATGAACCTGTGGGGCTGTGACAGATGATAGGTGTTTAGACAGATAATTACTCCTAATGGGTATACATGTAAACATTCTCTGTTGTAAACTTCTACTTCAATTTATTTGATGTTATGTGTGAGGTTGTGATGAATGTCCTTACATGCGATCATGTATTCTGAAAGTCGTCTTAGTACTGAGAACAAAGAGAGGAAGAAAGAAATTGTTTCCATTTCCCCACTTAGAAAAACTTTTCTCTTTCCCTGCTTAGGATCTTTCTGCTTTTCCCCTTAGATGGCTTTCATAGGAAACTTTTACAACTTAGTAATAAACACTGTCATCAGTTTTCAGTGTCCCTCTTTCTTCCTGTGACTTCTGACTAGCAGGCTGAAAGTTAAGAGTTCTGCAGTTCCTGCTGAGATAGTACAAAGGCTATTTATTTAATCCTTTGCTGTTTTAGGAAGACAGCACTAAATGCCAGAAGCTACAGTTTCTGGCTTCAGAGGATCACAGAAGGCAGGTCAGCCAAGGCAGCAAGGAAGCATAGACTTAGATAAGTAAACTTGTTTATTATTATACAGAAACTCTAAATATCTCGTAAGACAAATTCTTACTCTATACCTGGAAAGACAATGTCTTACCCTCTGCCAATGCTCTTCCCCCTTTGCTGCCTCAAGAAGAACCAACAAGAAAGAAGATCCTGCCGCAGGGCTGGCTCCTAGCAGGGTTACTTGGTAGCACTTCCTGAGCAAGAGAGTCAGGTCAGGATTCCAGTCAGCAGCCCTCCTCTGTAGGCTGGCTTTCTTTCACTTCCTGCCTCCAGGTTCCTGCCCTGTTTGAGTTCCTGCCTTGACTTCTCTTCAAAGATGATCAATGATTGGGGATACATGAGCCACATATAGTTTGTATGCTCCATGTTGCTTTTATTCATAGTGTCTGTTACATGGATGCAAAAAGACTATGGAGGGGGAGGGGGTGCTGGAGAAATGGCTCAGCAGTTAAGAGCACTGACTGCTCTTCTGTAGGTCCTGAGGTTCAAATTCCAGCAACCATATGGTGGCTTACAACTATCTGTAATGAGACTTGATGCCCCCTTTCTGGTGTGTCTGGAAAACTTCAGCTACAATGTACTTACATATAATAACTAAATACATCCTTTAAAAAAAAAAAAGGAAAGAAAAGAGCCAGACAATGGTGGCATATGCCTTTAATCCCAGCAAGGAGGTAGAGGCAGGTGGATTTCTGAGTTTGAGGCCAACTTGGTCTACAGAGTGAGTTCCAGGACAGCCAGGACTACACAAAGAAACCATGTCTAGAAAAGCCAAAAAAAGAAAAAGAAAAAAACAAAAAGAAAGAAAGAGAGAGAGAAAGGAAGAAAGAAAAGACAAGACAAGCCTAGAAAAGAAAAGAAACTTACTGCAGACTTGTATTTTGCACACTGCTCCTCAAAAGGCAATGGATGTTCCATGGCAGAACAAGAAGAAGGAAGGGGGGCTGATAGACCTGCCCCTTGGAGAAAGGGGATTGGTGGGCAGAACTTTGGGGGATGGGCAGGCCCTAACTGCCACAAGCTGTAGTTTAACTTACATTAACAACCCCACTGCCCTACATGAGGGACTCAGATATGCTGCCTTTATCTCCATATGACGTTTCTCACTTAGGGGCAGGGTGCTCTTAAGTCAGGTTTCTCTGTGTAGGCCTGACTGTCCTGGAACTCCCTCAATAGACCAGGCTGGCCAGGAACTCAGACATCCATCAGCCTCTGCCTCCCAAGTGCTGCAATTAAAGGTGTGCACCTCTACCACAGGACTTCCTCGTGGCATTTTTAACAGTTCAACTACCAAATGTGGAGAACCCAGTGACCACCCATAGTCACCAGGCACAGGGACAGTGGCAGATGGGAAGCAGGCCCTGTGGCCTAAGGGAACAGTTTCAGGTGGGCAGGAGGAATACATTTCAGCCATTCTACATAGCAGGGTGATGGTCATCTTAAAGCAATCTTTCCTAAGATGTTCAGAGCAAATGCCAGCTTCCTTAGGCTTGTGGGTTAAAATGGGTGACCGACATCCAGCCCAGGACTCAGGCTGTTGGGGGAGATGGAACACAGGAAGTTTGACCACATATACCCGGTGCTGCAACAGGGTGGCCATTGGGCTGTGAGAAGCCACAGAACCCGACTCCAGGGATGGGAAGGCTCAATCTGAGGTCCCTGAGAAACTGCTGGGAGCAGGTTCGTGGGTTCCTGGCTTCACAGAGGCCAGGGAGAGCTGGTTTGAGCTCTTGGACACCACAGACACTGCTCAATGTCGCTGAAGAGCTGAGAACTGAGTGTGGGCCTGCAGGGCTTGCTCTGGCCCAGGGCCCAAGGGAAAAGGGCAGGAGGAGAACTCTGGCTGGTTCTCAAGGGGATGAAAGTATCCTAGGATTGCTCTGGCAGGAGGCTTGGCTTGGTGGAAGCTGCATCTGGGAACACAGAGGCCTCCTTTAAGAGATTAGATCTGTGGCTCTTTAGAGGAAGACCTACTCCATTGTTCTACATAGTGGGTCCCAATAAGAAGAGGCAGTCCATGATTTTAAGGCATTTATTGTCTTGGCTGAGAGTTGTAATGAGTGAAACCTTACCCCACTTTCTCAGGGTGGGTCTGAGATTAAATAACTTTTACAGGGAGGAATGTCTGGGAAGGAGAGCTTGATTGGCTAAGCCCTTCAGGCCTTTAGGTACCTCATTAAAATAGAGATTTGTCTTGAGGCTACCAGATCTGTAGTCATGTCCTCTACCTGTGGAGGGGCTTGGGGCATTGTTCTACATGACTGATGGCTACAGAATTATGTAGACCTGAGGCCTCCCTCGTGTCAGGAGCCTAGTCTGGGTGCATGGCAAATGCCTTCCATTCCTTGCAGGAACACCTGCTGGTTCCCCAGGGTTTAAAACTAGTTAAACCAAAAAACAGACTGCCTTTCATGGTCCCACATAGGCCCTACCACCTTAAGGAGGCAGTATTGACACCCATAACCCCCAGGATTTTAGGGAGGTAGGTAGGGAATCAGCCAAGCTTAGATTCCTTCCAGAGTTAAATCATAATGTCTCCATATTCTGTACATGGACCCCAACCTTGTTGCTTCCATAGTTGAACAGAAAGAGGCCGTATTAAATTGATCTGACCCATGATACAGGTCCTGAACTGGATAAAATTCACTAAGAAGGCCCTTGGGAAAGAATACGAAGGTAGCCTGAGGAAGCAGATCTAGGAGTCCTCTGTCCCTTTGCAGAATGCTGTCTACAAAGATGAAATTAAAAGTCTGGACACATTCCTGTCATATATATATATATATATATATATATATATATATATATATATATATATAACACTGAAACTAATAAACTTCAGTAAGAGCGGAGACAGAAGGTGGCTTCTGTGTTAGGTGTCATCATACCAGTCATGGCATGCAGGGAAAACACCAGGCCTTTGGCCTCAACCTCTAAAATAGCTGCTGTAAGGTCTAGTGAAAGAATGCTGGCACGGGTGTACTGTTCTGCCACACAGAATGGCATCTGTGAGTGAGACCTTTCTAGTGTCCAAAGTTTTGCTTGATGCACAGCTCCATGCCTCTGAGAATGTGATGCTGCTGTCTGAGGGAGGACAGGCATGGCTGAATGGGACAGCTCCCACATTCTGCTCTATGGGATGCCAGATCCAAGTACAGACCTAGGACAGTCACAGTGACCTCAGAAGATTGAAGAAACAAAGGACAGTCCTCAGTACAGCAGGGTGAAGATATCGCCAGGTGCAAGGAAGCCCTCAAGGACGTGTGTCCTGTGATTATGGAACTGATCCTGGCAGCTTCATAGTAATTAGTGCACTTAAAATTCTGTCTAGCTGGGCCCTCCCCAAGTATCCAGAACTGCTGTTCTGCCCATCCCATGCATGAGTCATGAAAGCCCTAGCCTTCCTTGTGACAGAGGCTGACATCAGGCCCTGAGGAAGAGTGGACCTCAGAAGAATACATGAGGAAGGTGCTGCTGGTGCTGTCCTAGGTCTGCTGTGCCTGTAGAATGAGGGAGTATCTCAAGGGATGATAGAAATGTGGGGTTTGCTTAATTGGTTTCTACCTCCAAAGAACAACCTGGTGAGGATCTGTCACCTCTGATGAGACAGATGCCCCATCATGAGTTCCACTGTAGGCTTCTCCCTGGGGAGGACAGTTAACCATCAAGGCAGGATGTTCCCCACTTTGGAGGAAGAGAGATGGAAAGGCTTTCAACATCCTCTGAGGCTTCTCCTGCAGTTTTGAAAAAGTGCTTCCCTTTAGAGGGCAGCACCTGAAGGAAGGAGAAAGTACTAACTTAGGGTGAGACCTCCGGCTCATATGTTCCAGAGCATCCAGCCTGCACTGCACTATGCTGAGCTCTTCTGAACTTTAGTGGTCATGGGTTCTTTCCTTTGCTGGGATCCCCATTCTGCAGCTGTGCATTTATTTCTCCTTATCAACTTCAACATCCAGAGGATCCTGTTTGAGTGATCCATAGACTTCATTAAATCCACTGTGGTCCTACTGCTCTCTAGAAACACCCTGGAGGAATTCCTTAGTGAGTCATCACATATCACTGGGAGAGGTTGGAAAAGCTGACAGGCCTCAGCTAAACAGCCCAGGCTTGTCCTGCAGATTACCCTCTCTAGACATGAGGAGCTACCAGCGGTCTTGCAAGGGCAGAATGGTAGGGCCTCCTTGTGTACACATGGGAAGATACCCAGGTCACGGTTTCCACTATACTTAAGGCATGAGCACCAGAGTGGTGAGATCAGCTCCTAGGAATCCATTTGACATGGGTTCAGGTTAAGCCTTCATATAGGATTACGTAGAGAAACTTAAGGAAGAAGGACTGGGTTACAGACTGAAGCTAAGGGGAGGAGCACTGTTCTGAAATGCTGTCTCCCAGCACTTGGGTGATCAGTGGGAGGGGCGGGATGGCATGGAGTGGATGCATGTTTAGGGCTGAGCTGGGCACTTTGACTATTATGTTTTAGTATGGACATAGATACTTGAAGAGACATGCCCTGGCTTTTATGTTAACCAGAGCCTCACCAATACAGATCTTCATAGCCAACAACTGGACTGAGACTGTGGACCCAAACGTAAGAGTTAGAAGGACTGAAGGAGATGAAGGGGTTTTTTCAACCCCATAGGAAAAACAACAATATCAACCAACCGAACCCCCCCCCCCAGGGCTCTCAGGAACTAAACCACAACCAAAGAGTATCCATGGCTCTAGCTGCATACTTATCAGAGGGTGGCCTTATCTGGCCTCAAAGCCCTTGGTCCTGTGAAGGCTTGATGCCCCAGCATAAAGGAATACTAGGGCAGTGAGGCGGGAGAGGGGGTGAAGGAGCACCCTCATAGAAGCATGTGGAGGGGGGATGGGATAGGTGGTTTGCAGAGGTAACACTGGAAAATGGAATAACTTTTGAAATGTAAATAAATAATCAATAAAAAAAAATTTAAAAATTCTCCATAAAGAGCTCATGGACATATGTACTGCAGCTCCCAAGGGAGGCCAAGCAAGCCTTTTTGAGGAGCAATGTATACACTAAGGAGTGCAGGTTCAATTCAGGGGCTTGATGGAGGTCACACAACAAATGAGGTTTCTGGGTCTCTTCATTCTGCAGCCTGTTTCCCCCTTGGATCCTTTTCATCAGTTATTCCTCCCATTGCATTCCCCCAATGCTCTTTTACATACCTCACACTGCAGTCAGCAGACAAATATCCATTACCATGATATTGCCAACTGCATTTAGGAGGATTCTCACATTCAGATATAAAATTGACTTGTTCTGAAATGTGATTTCAATCAGTTATGACAAAGTGTATGATGTTCCTAGGATGTAAGCCTAGGAATATTGCCACTTCGAAGAAAACTATAATTTTCTCTCTCGGGAGCCTGAGTTTTGTCCATAGTAGAATTTGTCTAAGTTTTGTAGACTTATCTCTTTAGGGTTGCTTCTGAGTGCGGATAGGATTTGTGCATGTTTTGTCTAAGTTTTGTAGACTTATCTCTTTAGGGTTGCTTCTGAGTGCGGATAGGATTTGTGCATGGTTCCTCTTCCCTTAATGTATCCTGTATTCCCTTAATGTATCCTGGGCTTAAGCATTGCTCAGAGACCAGAGGAAAATGCATTTGCAATTAGTATTCATCAGTTGACACATGAGTGGATTTACAGGGACACTCCACCCTGGTTTACAGAGGCTGCCATTTTCTGGGTCCTCATATGACAGGGACTTCTATCTGCACTTCAGGGCATGCTAAACTTCTAGAGAAAACTAAACATCATTCCCAGGTATGAGGGACTTAGCATTTCAATCTGGGGAAGATTCAAGGATGGAACTCCTTTGAGCTTCAGGCAGTAAAAGAACCATGAAAGACAAGCCTTCATTCTCTCCTCTCTGCCTTTTCTTGGCTCCTCTAAGTTTGAAAGCAGTTTGCAACCAGGTTATTGCCCAAATTGCAAGGGCACTCAATCCTCCTGAGAGTTTGCTGAAGCTCTCCCAAGAGACAGCCACAGAACAACGCTGGAGGAGGGCTCTACCTGGGGCTCTCACTCAGGGGACAACGGAAGAAAATGAAAGGCATGGAGACACCTTTGCCCCATGCCCTGTCCACAGACAGGTGCTGTTATAAGTACAGAAGCCTCACAAGGCATAAACAGAATCAATGCTTCTTCCTTTAGGGGGAAAAATTGAAGGAGAAGAAATTGTGGGGCATAGAAAGGTCTACGGCCAGGGTCCAAGTCTTTGTGAAGGTCCTTCAGCCAAGCCCAACTTTATGGCATGGTCTTTTATATTATGTCCCCATTATTTTCTCATAATTTCTCTTCTACACAAGTGCACAGATATGTGTGTCATACCAATATCACAGAACATGGAAGGTTAATATGATTTTCCCTGAGTAGTTCTCACTTTGGATAGTCTGTGAACTTTGCTCACTCATATTTGGTGAAACCTGGTGTTTCTGAATATCTTCTAGTGGGTGCCTTCCCTGGGGCAATTGCCAAAAGTTGGCACGTGAGGGGTATTAGCTGACCAGAGATGGGACACGGAATTTCGTGGATCCCTGTTAGGATTTAGGCCTGCAGTTCCCCTTGTATGTTCTCTATGCAGAGGAGGTGCCCTGTGCTCTTATCTCAGACAGCATCCTGCCCAGACTCCATCCAACATTAACACTGTATGACCACCTCAGAACAAGTTCTGGGGCACTAAAGGTCTCAGGGTCACAGGCTTTGGAACTTATAACAAGGACAAAGTTCAAGACCTGACACTGCTGTCTGCATAAGCAGGTGTTTTAGGCTTTGTTTTGGGGTAGTACTTGAATGCCATTATGATCTGTTCAGATCCTTTCTGTGCCTTTTCTTCATGCAGTTAGGAAGGTTCTTCTGTCAGGATGAGCATTCAGTTATTATTCAAAAATAGATGTCATCGTAGCATGGAACTTGAAAATTGAATTCAGATGCTGGAGATCATCAATATCCATACAATGCAGTACAGATGCTTCTCTGTGCTTTCCAGGACAGTATTTTTATGAATTTCAGGTCCCTGCAGGGCCAGAATAGCCTGGTTTTACACAGTCAAGCCCACACAACTATAGGACAAAGCACCATGCGGTTTCTCTTTCTGAAGAGGCTGGCCATGAAGTGGGGTTGAGTACCTTCCTTGACCTCTGCTGACAGACAGGGAAAATCCCAACACATGGACTATAGGGACAAAAGTCCAACCCATACTATAGACTTATGCACATAGTGTTTCTTTTTCACTTACAAATGCTCCAGTGAACAGTAAATGCAGAGTGTCACTCTCGTCATCATATCTACACAATGGCTGTCTTGACTTTTGTCTTCAGGGCCTTTTTCATCCTAGTGATAATGCTTTGATAGTGGTTTGAATGAAGTTGGTCCCATAGCATTCTGTAATTCAATATTTATCTTGGCTGATACATCTGTTTGGGAAGGATTAGGAAATGTGGCCTGGAGAAGAGCTGTATCCCTGGAGCTGGGTTTCCAGGTTTCAAAAGCCTAGGCTGTTGTGTTCAATGTGTGGCTGGTGACAGACCACACTAGGCCAAACAGTTTCATGTAAGATTTACTGTAAGAGAGAAGGGCAAAGGTGGTGAAGGAGTGGGAAGAGGGAGGGATCAGAGGGGTCTTCCTTCTATTTGGATAGACATAGCTGTTTGCAGGTAAAGGTGGGAGGTGAGTCACGTGGATTCTAGGAATATAGTGGTGGTTGCCTTAGCAAAAGATATGTTGGTCACTGTGTGATGTCACTGGGTTCAGAGCTGGTCCTGATACTAACACGAGCCATTCCCAATGACTCATTTCCTCTCATCCATCCACTTGTGGACTATGGGAGCTCTCAGCTGTTCCTCTCACAATACCTTTGCTGTGCAACAGTAGACTCTCAGTCTGCAAATATGAGTCTGAAGTACACATTCTCTTTTATAAATTTGCTGCCTTGGTCATGCCATCTTATTGCAGAAAAATGAAGAAAGATGTAGACCTCACTTAGTTCCTATTGCTTTAGTGGATCAAGTAGGCTGACATTTACTCATTCACAAACCAAAGCCAGTACATATTTTAGTGGCCTTTGATGTTTAGTATATACTAACATTTGGGATTGCTGAAATGTAGGTTATTTAAGGTAAAGCAAATACATAATCCTACAAACTTTGGGTACTTATGACCCCCAACAATAATAAACATGGCCAGATATCCAGTTATCAGAAGCTCCAGAAATGCAGCTTTTCTAAGATGACAGTGCTGGGTCAGGTGTTTGGGGAGCTATCTTTGACTCATGTGTTGTTATTAGTGAGTCCACATGCATACTTGAGCATGGAGCTTCTGTAAACCCACTGGTTGAATAAGTTAGACTTGGGTGAAATAATTCTGTAATCTATTCTTGGTTGCACATCAAGATTAAACATATTTTTTCATGTCTTCTCAAAGAATGCTTCCTGGTGCACAAATAACTCTTTTATGTGAGAAGAACTTTTGATCTACAACTTGCAAATCATCCTCAATTACAGTCATATTTCAGTCTGCAATATGAAAATTTTTTGAAGGTTTAATGTCTCAATGGACTATGTAAAGGTGGTGGCAGTTCTTTATGACTGACACTATATATCTGCCTGAATATTTTCTTTGCCTATTCCTCCTGCAGCAGGACATCTTCCATTATCTGGTCAAAGAAGTTTCCTTCTGAAACATACTCAGTAACTAGAGGGACACACTTTGATGTGACTAAAACCTGGAAGAGGCTAATGATGTTAAGATAGTGTAGTGAACAAGGTCAAGGTTGTGATCTACCCTCCCATACTTGTTTACCCTTTCACTGTGTCCTGGCTCTTGCAGAGGAGCCACATTGTTGGAAGATCTATGGTGGGTTTTGTCTTTGCAGCCCTTGGGAAGCAACAGACTCTTGACAGGCAAGACCTGATTCTCTTGCACAGTCTCTTGAAGCACCTAATATTCTGTGGAAGTGATGAGAGTTCCTTGTCAGAGTCTCCCTCATGTGGCAGGGCTATTTCCTCTTCTGATATGCTGCTGCAGACACATGGGGAAGCCACAGCTCCAGAATGGAGGGCACAGGCAGTAAATCTGCTCTTCTACATGGGACAATATAAAGCAGCAGCAGGCACAGAAGCACTTCTTGCCACGTTTTGTCCTGATAGTGTCAGGGAAAACAGGCCCATGCTCTCCTGAGGGCCAGATGTAGAGGAAGCCAAAGTTGGGCTTCTCAAGAGAAGCTGCCCTTCTCTTGAATGGAAGACAAGAGATAGAGGGATGTGCTGGTGATGGGAGTAGCATAGTACAAGGATCCATAGGCTTGGCTGAAGTGGGAGATGTATTCTTAAGACCCTTGTGTACCTGTTTTTGAAAATGAAATGTGTATACATCATATCACCATCTCATTTTTTAGGAATTCCAAAGTTTCCTTGGCATTTAACCCCATGCCTTAGAGCATTTCTATAATATTGTAATCTGAATATATCACATTTGCAATATTTCTTTCACATTTCATGACCCATGGATGTCTCTCAATGTCTTCAATGGAGAGCCTCATCTCTGGGGGAACTCAGTGGATCTGATGAAGTATGTTTTCAAGCTCCACAGAGACTTGAGCTGCTGGAATGTTACAGGTTCCCATGGCAATGTATTTCTTGATCTTTATTATGGTCCTTCCTCTGAAGGTATGACATCCAACAGTGATAAAATAGAGTAGCACACACTAAATAGCAGACTCCACATATCTGCCTCCTTGGCATGTTATGGCTCCCATAGTCCAAGCTCTGGGCCATAAAAACACTTATTCACACACTGCCATTTCAGTAAGGTGTTGCATTAGCACTTGATGATCAGGCCAAATTCTGCTACCTTCACATTACCTTCTCCATCTTTGAGGAAAAGCTTGGGTTTCCTGTCTCAATGGACAATGTCAATGTTGCGGTAGCACTTTATGGTTGACACTATATCTGCCTGAATAATTTTTTTTGCCTCTTCATTTTGCAGCTGGACATCCTCCATTATCAGGTCAAAGAAGTTTCCTCCTGGAGCACACTCAGTAACTCGATGGACACACTTTGATGTTACTAGAACCTGGAAGAGGCCAATGATGTTAGGATGCCGTAGTGAACATTGTCAAGATTGTGATATACCTTCCCATGATGTACCCTCTCATACTTGTTTACTCTTTCATCGGGTTTTAAGTCCTGCCTCTTCCAGAGGAGCCACATTGTTGGAAAATATATAGTGGTTTTTGTTTTGGAGCCCTCGGGAAGCAACAGAGTCTTGATAGGCAAGGCCTGATTCTCCTGTGCAGTTTCTTGAAGCACCCAATCTTCTGAGAGGGTGATGAGATTTCCTTTTTAGAGTCTTCCTCAAGGGGGCAGAGTCATTCTCTCTTCCTATATCTTAGTGCAGACACATGAGGCAGCTACAGTTCTGGAATGGAGGACACAGGCACTTTATTGGCTCTTCTTCTTGGAACAATGTGAAGTAATGGCAGGCAGAGAATCCATTCTTCTTGCAATCTTGTGTCTTGATAGTGTCAGGGAAACAGGCCCATGCTGTCCTGAGGGCAAGATGTGGATGAGGCCAAGTTGGGCTTATTGGCCTTTTCTTTACAGGAAGATCAGAGATAGAGGGGTGTGCTGGTGATGGGGGGTGCATAGGGCATGAAATCACAGGCTTGGCTGAAGTGGCAGGTCCATGCTCAAGGCCCTTGTGTACCTATTCTTTTAAAATCAAATGTGTACTCATCGGTTCACCATATTTTTTTTTTTTTTTGCTCAGATTTCAAGGTCTCATTGGCCTTAAACCCCATGCCTCAGAGAATGCCTACATTGTTTTAATCTGGATAGAAAGCATTTGCAATATTTTCTTCACACTTCATGACCCATGGATGTCTCTCAATGTCTTCAATGGAGGACCTCATTTCTGGGGGAACTCGGTGGATCTGGTGAAGTATGTTTTTAAGTTGCAAAGTTGCAGGTTCCCATGGCAATGTATTTCTTGACCTCTTTTATGGTCCTTTTTCTGAAGATGACACCCAGTGCTGATAAAATTAGAGTAGCACACCCAGACTCCACACATCTGCCTCCTTGCCATGTTATGGCTCCCATAGTCCAAGCTCTGGGCCATAAAAGCCCTTGTTCCCACACTGCCATTTCAGTAAGGTCCTTCGTCTGCACTTGATGGCCAGGCCAAAGTCTACTACCTTCACATTGCCCTCTGCATCTCTGAGGAAAAGCTAGGGTTTTGTCTCTCAATAAACAATGTCAATGTTGTGGCAGTGTACATATTTTCTTTGCCTCTTCCTCCTGCATCAGGCAACCTGCCATTATTTGGTCAAATGTGTTTCCTCTTGGAGCACACTCAGTAACTAGATGGACCTGCTTTGATGTGACTAGAACATGGAAGAGGCAACTGATATTGGGATGGTGTGGTGAACATTGTCAAGATTGTGATGCACCCTCCCATGCTTGTTTACCCTTTCACTGGTTTCTTTGACCTGCCTCTTTCAGGGAAGTCACTTTGTTGGTAGTTATATGGTAGTTTTTTTTGTCTTGGAGCCCCCGGGAAGCAACAGAGTCTTGACAGGCAAGGCCTGATTCTCTTTCTCAATCACTTGAAGTATTCAATGTTCTGAGGGGGTAATGAGAGGTCCTTGTCAGAGTCTTCCTCAGGTGGCAGGGGCATTTCTTCTTTGGAAATATTGCTGCAGACACATGGGGAAGCCACAACCCGGGTATGGAGGGCACAGGCAGTACAATGGCTCTTCATATTTCAACAATGTAAAGCAATGGAAATCATGGAAGCACTTTTAGCAGGATTCCAAGATCTCATTCAAGTTTCCCAGAGACATGAGCTTGGATGTCACAAGTCCACGAGGCAATATTTTCCTCCATCTCTTTCATGGCACTTCCTCTGATGGGGCGATATCCAACGGTGATAAAATAGAGTAGCATGCTCAGTCTGTGAAGGAATCCTACAGCTCACCAACTCCAGCACTCTGATCTGTAGGGACAAAACCACAGACCAGCCCAAAGTCTCTTAAGGAGGACACACTCATTCTTTCCAATACTGTCGCTCCTTGTGATATCAGAGCAAGAAATGGAACAAGCACAACAGAATATAAGCCACAGTGGCTGTCTCCACTTTGGGCCACTGGCACCTTTCCATTTTCTTCTAAATAAGATTAGCCTCTTTCAGTTCAGTGGTTCAGAGAGACAGATATTTACTTGTTTAACAATTACGGGCAGCAAAGTGCTTCATTGGACTTTGTAGATAGATATTGACCAGCAGTTCCTCCAAACAGGGCCATCTCTAACCTGCTGCCTAGCTAAGGTGCCAGTACTTGTCTCTCGAGTATTGCAGCTAGTAAGGGATATGGCCAGGTCTGTTACAGATGACCACAGGGCCAACTCTCCTGCCATCAATAGATATGAAGAGGGATCTCTCAATTTCCTAGCAGACAAGAGGCAGGACACTCGCACAGCACCCATACATCCAGGGCTAGCTCTACTGTGCTGCCCAGGCAAGGTCCAGGGCCTGAACTCCCAAGTGCTGTAGCAAGTGGGTGGTAGATACAGCTCTCCTGATTTAGTCACACCAGAGTCAAGTCTCATGCTTGCTGTAGGTAGTGAGGTACAAGGGCAGAGGAGGGTGTCCCTTCCTTGTCCACATCACCAAATGATCAACAGGTGACAGTACCAGCTCTCCCAAACTTGCTCTTACTGAGGGCAACACATACCCTGCTCAGGCTGGAAATGTGATTTAGGCAGTGGGGCCCCTGCTAGATTATGATGGAGAAACCAAAGGGGAAATGTTAGGCAGTGCCTGATATGCCCCATGGGAGTTTTGAGAAAAGTATGCATGTGATGTCTCTCTAGTATGAAAATATCCAGAACTTGCTGAAATATAGATTGCCCGTGTTTTGAAATCAGGTGGTCCATTGATGGTTCCAGTGGTTTGGAACCTGGTGACAAGGATACCCCAGCTGACCAGGTTTTTTTGCACAAGACAATTCTCACTTCTTCAGACACACAACTGACCAAAGACTTGCTCCTCTTATCAGGGACGTTAGTAATTTTTGGATTGATCATATGACTCAGGGAAAATAAAACCTATACCTGTTTTTTTTTTTTCAGCCCACTGGATAAAACTGACCTTCTTCCCTCCTCTGGTTCCCAGTTATGAGTGCTTGGTTGCTCTCTACTTTTAAACCAAATAGGTCACACCCAAAAGAATATCTCTACCTTTCTCCCAACCTGTCTCTAACCTGACTGGGTCCCCAACACTAGCCAGGATCATGAGACCCTGGAAAGTATTTGCCAAGCTCATTTTAGAATTGATGGGAGCTGGGAGCTGCTAGGCAATTTTGCTTATGTTGTGTGGTTGTATTTGGATCTTGGAAAAGAAATTTCAAAATTCAAAATTTAAAAACTTTGAGTATATGAATAGGTCCTAATTACTGGATATTGCTCAAAAGGTTTAAAATAGCCATGACTATGTAAGAGAAAAGTGAGCAATAGAGAAGAGACTTCTAAGGGGAATCCAGAGACACCAGGAGAGGAACAGAGAAGAAGGATGGCTGGTCCTATTTCAGTGATTACAAATGGGATCCACACTGCATGCTGTATTGGTCCTCCTCTGGGGCTCAAATAATCAGACACTTCTCCTGGACCAGCACCGTATCTGATTCTGTTAACTCCAACCCAGCCAGCCTGCTGCCAGACACTAACCCATCAGAGCCTCTTCAAGAGAGCAGAGGAGTTGTGGTCATTAAACTCCCTCAACCTTGATGAGGGAACAATAGAAGGTGACTTTGTGATGCTGCAGTGGATGCAGACAAGATACATAGCCATGAACCGTTATGTGGGGAAGGTTCATTCTAGGTTCTTTCCCAGGCCACACTGCTTAAATTCTAGCAGCTGGACCTTATAGCTCAGCTCATCCAGATAGGCACTAGCAGTTTGGCTTCAGCTTATAGGTGTGGCCATGGAACCTCTTAGTGAATAGCTCTTTGACTACTGCAGGTGGAGGAGACAAATCCCATTAATTGTACCTCATATATCATGGGACCCGGAGGGGTTGTATACTTCCTCCCCTAGGTATATGTTCAGTAGTACAAGACTGACCTGCTGTCATGTTTGTCAATAAAAAGGTGTGTGGGCCTCTGCCTGTTTAAAAAGACAACATTACCAGTAGCTTTTCCTAGGTTCCCTCTACCTTGTTGATTTGACATGTTTCGAATTCTCCCAGATCCTCAATCTACCAAGTGTAGGTGTAACCCACTGGACCAGTGGATTCCCTATAGCTTCCTACATAATATTTAATCCCAAGGCTTTTCAAAAAAGTCTGAGGCTTAAGACCCTGTGTTTTGAAACCTTTTTCTGGGAAATCTAGTCTTTTTTTCCCCCAGATATTCTAAATCCCAAATCAGCGTGGCAGGTAATTAGCCAAGTGCAACATCGATATGAAGCTAGATCCAGAGATCCCTCTGCTTCTCAACTAGGAACAGTTATGTGACTCACAGATTTGATTCAGGAACCCCAGGATGGTTCTTCCCCAAGAGTGCTACAGTCACTCATTGAGGCCATCTTGACGGGCTTGTTTTGTGTGTCAACTTGATAGAAGCTGGAGTTATTACAGAGAAAGGAGACTCCCTTGAGGAAATGACTACATGAGATCCAGCTGTAAGGCCTTTTCTCAAGTAGTGATCAGGGTTGGAGGGCCCATTGTTTGTGGTACCTCCCCTGGTCTATTAGTCCTGGGTTCTGTAGAAAAGAAAGCTGAGCAAACGAGGGGAAGCAAGCCAGTAAGCAGCACTCCTCCATGGCCTCTGCATCAGCTCCTACCCCCAAGTTCCTGCCTTGTGTGAGTTCCTGTCTTGACTTCCTTTGGTGATGAACAGCAGTTTGGAAATGGAAACTGAACAAACCATTTCCTCCCCAACTTGCTTCTTGGTCATGATGTTTTGTACAGGAATACAAAGCCTGACTAAGACAAACTGGAACCAGGAGTGGCGTATTCCTGTGACAGCCTAACCATGTTTTGTGGAGGACTGTGAAAGTATTTTGGAACTTTGAGCTAGAAGAGCCATTCAGACATTAAGAGCTCTGTGGGATGTTCTGTAGGAGCTTGGAAGATAATGTTGAGAACAGTGCAAATGATGGAGAACCAGCTTCTGAAATTTCAGAGGGAAGATTAAAAACTCTTATAAGAGCCATTGCTGTTTTGATTGTGAAGATTCTGTGGTTTTGATTAGTTGGGGATGAAGAATCAGCTGTGATTAAGAAGATACCAGAACTATTAATGCAAAAACTTGCATTACTGGGATGACCAATGCTGGTTAGCTAGAAATAAGAAATTTGCAGTGATTAAGAGACCAGCATCACTAAGGTGAAACAACGATTCCTGAGAGCACAGAAAAGCTGTGTTCCAGAGGCAGCCATGGTTGTACCTCATGTTGGCAGCCAGACTTGGTAATATATGAATCACCCAAAGGGTACTAGTTCTGAAACATGAAGGTAGCAGCTTATGCTTGACACTGTGAGAGGCCAGGAGAGGCCATTGGTGAAGGTGCAGCCTCGATGGGAATTGAAGGTCCAAGATTGAAGGGGTCATGTGCAAAAGATGAGGCTGAGCACCATGAAAAGAGCCTATGAGAAGCTATTTGTGAAAACACAGTCCACTTGCAGCAGAAGACAGTAGTGTTTTGGAGATGCCAGTACCATGAAGTTACCGAGAACAGCAGCAAGCGGTGGAATAGAAGCAACTGGATCCTAGAAGACAAGGTGTGTGATACACAGGGCAGAGCTGGAAAAGTGACCCAAGCCCTTGGAGGAGCCCATAAGTTTGTGAGTGGATCCCAGACATTGGATGGCTAGAGTTAGATTTTGCTTTTGATTGTGACTGTGCCATGATAATTTCCCTTCTTGAATTAAGAAAATATTTTAGTGGGCCTCACAGTTAAGAGACATTGAATTTTAAAAGACATTGCATATTTTAAAGGGGTTGACATTTTAATATGTAATGACTGTGGGGCTTTTAAAGTTATTTAGATCTTGGGGATGAATAAGAAAGTAAGGGTTGAGGCTTAATCGTGATGTGGTTGTTTGTCCGGTTGATGAGAGGTCAGTTGTACTGGCTGGTTTTGTGGTCAACTTGACACAAATTGGAGTTATCATAGAGCAAGGAGCCTGAGGAAATGCCTCCATGAGGTCCAGCTTTGAAGCATTTTCTCAAGTAGTGATCAAGGGTTGGAGGGCCTATTGAAAGTGGTGCCTTCCCTGGACTGGTAGAATTAGGTTCTGTAAATTAAGTTCTGTAAGAAAGCAAGCTGAGCGAGGGAGGGGAAGCAATCCAGTAAGCAGCATCCCTCCATGACCTCTGCATCAGCTTCAGTAAGCACCCCTCCATGGCCTCTGCATCAACTTCTACCTCCAAGATCTTCCCCTGTGTGAATTCCCATCTTGACTGCCTTTGGTGATGAACAGCAATGTGAAAATGTAAACTGAATAAACTCTTTCCTTCCCAACTTTTTTCTTGGTCGTGATGCTTTGTGCAGGAATACAAACCTGCTTTGTGCAGGAATACAAACCTAGACTAAGACAGCATTTGACAGCGGCTTTGCTCTACTTTGTGTTTGGATAGAATATGAGTGAAAGGCTCAATTTCTCTGATGACCTGGGCCTGCAGGTTTTTTATTCTCTTATCTGCTGGGGCTTGGGGCACTGGGCTCTACCTCTGAAGGCATGCCATAGGGTAGCTAACCATATGGTCTGCTTGGGGTCTGTAGTTTGTGAGTGGATTATTTGAAATCCCTCTCCATCTGGCTATATAGACAGAGCAGTAGTAGGAAGCCTTAATTTGCTTAGTGTCCTGGTCTTCAGCCTGGGTTGGATCTCCAACCTTTCTAAGTGGTACCTCCAGAGTGAGATCCAGAGGGCCGTAAAAGTTGTAGGAGTGATGGGACATTGATTAGTGGGTAAGTATGTATTCTCAGAAACTAAAAGGATGCCTCATTCACTGAGACTGATTCTCACCATGGTGCCTGGCTAATGTTCAGCTTCCTTTCTGGCTTCAGGAGGCTATACCAGCAGCAGCCTTGTGCATTTTCTGAGGTAAGGCCCACCTGCCTTGTTGGGAGACATTTGCCTGCTTCTGTGAAAGCCTGCCTGTCAGGCAGAGTGAAGTCAGGCCAAGGGACTACTTACTGGCAGATTTCCTAGTCTGTTGACCCATGGAAGAATAAAGGGATACACTTGAAGCTCAAGTTGACAGACTCAATGTTCTCTTCACCTTGGTGGAAGAAAGAGGGAGGAATAGGGAGGCCTCTGGATGGGTACAGATATTGAATGTACGTCAGCCATTGTCTCTGCTGGCTTGGGACTTTGTATCCCACTATACTATAAAGTATGTAAAGCCTAAGAGAAGCTCGAGGCTGCTGCAGTACTGACTGGACATCCTTCTCCATTTCTAACCTTTGTCTCTGAGTCTTCTTTTCAGCCTTTCCTATAATCCTAACACCCCCCTCAGAAGACTGCTCCACTTCAGACTAGCTGGACCTGTACACTGCCTCTGACCTTTCTAGGACAGTGAGCTCTTCTTTGCTTTGGATTCCCATCACAAGCACAGATGTCCCCATTTCAAGCTTTATTGTCTGACCCATTCCAGGAAGAGTTGGATCTTTCTTGCTTGGGTCCTGTTCTCTCCTCAAGCCAGCCTGTCTTATTTCTTTAGCCAGCTGGGAAGATGCCAAAGCCACTACATATACCATAGCCTCGCAGACATGTCTGGTCATTAGGCTCCCAAAATAACTACTTTCAGAGTCCTCTGTCTGTCACCAAGTCACTTGTGGTGGTGGTTGTTGTTGAGAAATATCCCTTGCTCTGCAGTAGTTACTCCAACTTGTCTCTTGTTTGAACAAGCACAAAAGGGTCCTTCCCTCCAACACCCTGTCCCATGGCTGTGACCGCCAGGGCAGGAGGAAAGCACTTGCTCTGCTGAGACATCTATATCTTTCCTGGAAGTTTACCCTTCTTATCCTAATGGGCACTGTTCACAGGGGCTAAGACCTGCAGTTGCCATTCTTTACGGTTGTGTCTCCCTCTCAGTCCTAACAAAGCTAAGTAAAGTACACCGGGCTGGAGCAGTTCAGGCAGTTACTTGAGACAGTAGATCTGACCCATGATGGACACAGCTGATGCTCCATGAAAGACAGATGTCCAACCACTCTGCCCCATGCACAGGAGCTCTAGACACTTTCTTGCCCAGGAGCCTATCTGGCCTGTTCCTGCTGGAGTAAGTTAGTTCGTAGTCCACTTAGGAAGTTGTGGTCCAAAAGTAACACCATATATTTAGTGGCTGGATAGACAGTTGGTTCTTTATTCAAATTTTTGAGCATTATTGGTCAGAATTTTCAGTGAAAGATATTTAATCCATTTTGATTCCTTTCAATTCACACAAGGAAAATCACATCTGTATCTGCATTGGGGTCCCCATAGGTCCCAATGTCAATTTAAGGGAAAACATTCAATTAGTATATGCCAGGATTTCTATAGAAGAATGTGTGTCTTTGGGGGAGCGCATTTAAGTATATCAGAATAAAGAGGGCATTTAGCTATCAAAATTGGGAAGAACTTTTTAAAATATGGTGCAGTTCTTTCCATAGGGATTTTCCCCTCTTCTTGGTAGATGAGCCAAACATAGCTAGAACCGGAGTGTCTAATCTGTACTCTCGAAGAGCCTAGATGGTGTGTGAGAAGAGTAGTGGAATTTAGAGCATTGCTACCAACTGCTATCCTCACTGTACATAGGCACCTCTCTCTAACTGCCTTCCTCTTTGTACGTAGAGCACCTCTTGCCAATTGCTACCTTGTCTTCCTGTAAAAACCTTAACTGGAACAAAAATTCTCTAGGTTGCACAAGAAACATCTCAGAATTGACATCTCTCTAACATCTCAGAATTGACATCTTTCAAAGACCATTCATATTAAGAGAGGGAGCAGCAGAAGATGGGAACCTTATACTTCAGGGCATAAATTGTCACAGTTCCTTAGAATGCCAGGTAAGGGTGTATCAAGTTGGATCTTGGATGTATTTTTGCAGAGATCGAAGTATCCCATGGAATCTATAAGTTCTGTCCAATTCCTAGGTACCATACCTGAAAAAAATGAGGAAAGTTCATGAAGTAAAGCATAAAGAAGGGTGGGAATCAAGGAATAAACTGTGTAAAGCACTGTCAGGAGCCATCTAGCAAAGGCTAAAGCTAGTAGGTGGCTGTCCTGGAGGTGGCCTAACTTTCTGCTTGAACTAAGACGGCTGAGCTGTGAGAGGCAATGTCCCAAAGAGACTTCATCTTAGGATTGCTTATCCTGTCATTATTGAATTAGTGTATTAATTCCTGGGCATTAGCTCACCATATTGAGTACATTTTCTGCAGATCCACATAAAGATGAACTTTCATGAATTAATGCTGTTTAGATGAATTAATTATTTTATTGAATTCCTGATTTGATCTTAGGAAGAATGGCTTTAATTGGTTTGGTAGAGATATATAATCAAGAATAGAATGCGCTCATTCCTCATATTTAGTAAAGGCTGTATAAGAAATGCAATGAGCTTTTACACTAACACCAAAAAGAGTACAAATAGCCTTGGGACAAATTTGTGATCAAGAAAAACAATTTTAGTTCATATTAACAATGAAGCCATTGGGGTGCAATATGAGGATGCAAGAACACGTGAAAAGACTTGCTTTGAGTTTATAATACTTATACAGAATAAAACACTGTTTTGATTTTAATATCAACATCCTTTTGTAACTCTCATTTGGGCAAAATTTATCTATCATGTATTTGTCTATGAAAAGGCCAGAGAAAAGAAATAAAGATGGTAGAGTTGAATTAGATAGCTTTGCTCCATCCTTCCATTCATCCATCCTACCATCTGTCCACCCATCCAAATGTATATGTCTGTCTGTTTATATGTACATCTGTAGGTATATGTGTATACATATAAGCATGCATGAACACTTGTGGAGTTGAGACAAATTGCTGGGCTAGAATGTGTGTGCATGATTGTACATGTGTCTGTGCATATTTGCCTGTATTCAAGAATTTAATTATTTTCCTTTCCTTCCTCTCTAGTTCACAAAGAGTTAACCAGCCTCGCCAGTGAAGGACTCCTGACCAACTAACCAGAGAAGGGAGCACTAGCAATGCATCCTTTAACTTTTCCCACCACCACACACCCAGTGCCCACTGTTAAACAGCAGGCATTAATTTGCCTGAAGCCATAGGTTTCTGGTCCCAGAATAACAAAGAATCAAGGAGAGTAAGAATGAATACTAAGCAACTTTTACTATTGCAAGACCAAGTTTTGCCTCCGAAGATGTTCTGCACCAACAGCTGACTTCTGGAGAGAGTGCTCTCTGGCAGGCTTCCAGGAAAGTACTATCATGCTGGAAACACTATAGGGTGTTTTTTCTCTGTTTGATCCAATCTGTCACCAACATTACTTCAGAATGTGGGTGTTGGGCACTGATGCTACAGAAATTACATTAAATAACTGCTGGTTGGGTGCACAGCTCACTGGTGGAACCCTTGCCTAGCAGCAGTCATGAGCTGAATCTCCAAAAGGAAAGGCTTGGAGTGTTAAGGAGTAACATTAGGTAGAGATGAAAAGCACACTTTAACCCAGGTACATAAGAGTTCTGCTTGCTGAAGCCCACCTGGGTACAGCAGAGAACTAGCAAGACTAAAAAAAAAAGAGAGTTCCTGGAGTAATGCACACAGAGGTAAAGAATGTCTGTCTGGGAAAACCAGGAACCTGGGCTGAGGACAGACAGGGAAACCTGGTACATGAGAACTCCAAGCTAGCCTGGATTTCAGGACAGTACAGGAACCTCACCAAGTACAGACAATGGGGTATCTTCCTACAGGAACGACACATGGAGCCACAAGCTTGACAATGTGTTACATTTTGTAACCCAAACCTGGAGCCTGAATGGCCCTTTCAGCACCCCCTTCCTTTTAGTTAAAGCTCCTTCTACCAAGAAAAATTCCTCCCCAAGTTCCTAAGTCCATATCTCAAAGGAAAGTCTGATTGATATTGTCTATCCCTTTAAGACAGATCTCTGGTCACCTAAGGATAAGCCACCAGGCTGCCCCTTTGGCCTGTCAGCTGCTGCTG
Source organism: Mastomys coucha (assembly GCF_008632895.1). Lineage (NCBI taxonomy): Eukaryota > Metazoa > Chordata > Mammalia > Rodentia > Muridae > Mastomys > Mastomys coucha. The sequence goes on along the minus strand of NW_022196913.1, from coordinate 37,078,841 downwards.
TGCTTGGGGAAAGGGAGAGCCCAAGCTGCTCCTGTCTTCAGTGTCTCCATAGTTTTGACATTCCTGAACCTTTACTTGTCTCCACTGAAATATGAGCAGTCCATTGGAAAGAACACACCGATCCTGAAAGAGCAGGATTTGGAGCCATATTGTGTACACTCAAATTTAAAAATATGCATAAGTGCTGGGCATAGAGGCTGCTTTTCCTCAGAAATGCAAAGGGGCCAGTTCTGTAATGCTGTATCACTTGATTCATACAACATCACAACCACTGTTTTAAAAAAAAAACGAAAACAAAAACAAAATCAGCTATAATTTATACATTAAATTCTTATTACATTATAAGAAATAGGAGTAAGATCATTATCCTACTCATGAGCCTAAGTAATTAACCTAACCCATCCACCTCTCTGTCTGCACATTCTCTCTCTATTTCCTTCCCCATCCCTTCCATCTTTCTTTCTCCCAAACCTGTAGCTCTGGGGCTTCCTGTATCATGCTCATGACTATTCCACAGAATATGAAGAAAGCCTCAAGGTTAGTCAACTTCAGAATGATCCTCTTCTTTGACTCTCCCTGACTCCAACCATGATACTTATGACAACCAAGCCAAACTATGCTTATCTGTTTTTTTGTCTGCTAATGTGCCTTAAGTTCACACATGAGGCACATGGCACTCTGGAGAAAGCTTGGCTTATCTCCTGTTGATACAGAGCTGCCCTTTACTGAGCATCCTCATCTTGTCCTCCCCACCTTCATCCTCCCAGTCCTCACTCAGTGTAATCAGAATCTGGGGCAGGATGGGTCTAGAGAACTCTTTCCAAGCTTATCAATAAGCTTGTGTCTTCCCACATGATAGAGTTATCTGGGCACTAGGCAGCATTCCTTGAGAAGACGTGAGCAATGTCTGTGTTACCCAGATGTGGTACAAACAACAGACCACAGAATTAGTCTACCCAAGTTGAGCTTAATCAACCAGTGGGTTCACAGGAGAACCATGCTCACGTATGCATGTGGAGTCACTTAAGAAGTGGTGACTAGCCGGGCAGTGGTGGCACACGCCTTTAATCCCAGCACTCAGGAGGCAGAGGCAGATGGATTAAGGCCAGCCTGGTCTACAGAGTGAGTTCCAGGACAGCCAGGGCTACACAGAGAAACCTTGTCTCAAAAGACCAAAAAGAAAAGAAAAAGTAAAAAAGAAGTGGTGACTCATGGGCAACTCATCTCAAAATGCCCTAGCCAGCACTGGCTTCAATGTAGAAAAGCTGCATCTCTGGAGCTTCTGATAACTGGATACTAGGCCTTATGGTCATTCTTGAGGGTTATAAGCACCCCAAGTGGTTATGACTATGGAGTGAATCTCCCTTACATAAGCTGCATTTTAGCAGTCCCAAGTGTTATTACATACTAATAGCAAAGGCCACTAAAGTATCTACTGGCTTTGACTTGTAAATGAGTAAAGTCAGCAGATTTGCTCCACTAACACAGTAGTTACTAAAGTTTATATCTTCCTTACTTCTGCTGCAGTAAGACAACATGACCAAGGCAGCAAACTTATAAAAGTAAATATGTACTTCAGACTCATGTTTATAGACTGAGAGTCTAGGGTGATATAGCAAACGCATTGTGAAAAAGAACATCTGAGTGCTCACTTGGTCTACAAGAGAGAAAAAGGGAGAGATCACTGAGAATGTGCTAAGCTTTGAAACCTACAAACCCAGGCCCAGGGACACAGCTCTTCCCTAATACCACATCCTCTAATCCTTCCCAAAGAAGGAACCATGTATGAAGCACATGACCATATGGGGACCAATGTCATTCAAACCCCTACAAAGGCCCTCAGCATCATCACCAGGAAGAAAAAGGCCCTGAAGGCAAAAGTCAAGACAGCCACTGTGTGGACATGGTATGAGGGACACCCTCCATTTTCTGTTCACGTGGAGCATTTGTGAGGGAATTCTAAATGAAAAAGAAACACTATTGCATACGTCTGTGGTCTGGGTTGGGCTTTTTTCTATTTCCTTTGTTGGAACTAAAGGACTCCTATGTTCCTGTCTTGGTTTAATTTCTAGTCCATGTGTTGGGATTTTCCCTGGACCTGTCAGTCAGCAGAGGGCAAGGAAGGTACTCGACCTCACTTCATGGCCAGCCTCTTCAGAAAGAGAAACCTCAGAAGTCAGTAGACGGTGCTTTGTCCAATAGTTGTGTGGGCTTGACTGTGTAAAACCAGGCTACTCTGGCCCTGCAGGGATCTGAAATTCATAAAAATACTATCCTGGAAAGCACAGAGAAGCATCTGTACTGCATTGTATTGATATTGATGATCTACAGCATCTGAATTCAATTTTCAAGTTCCATGCTATGATGACATCTATTTTTGAATAATAACTGAATGCTCATCCTGACAGAACCTTCCTAACTGCATGAAGAAAAGGCACAAAAAAGGATCTGAACAGATCATAATGGCATTCAAATACTACCCCAAAACAAAGCCCAAAACACCTGCTTATGCAGACAGCAGTGTCAGGTCTTGAACTTTGTCCTTGTTATAAGTTCCAAAGCCTGTGACCGTGAGAACTTTAGTGCCCCAGAACTTGTTCTGAGGTGGTCATACAGTGTTAATGTTGGATGGAGTCTGGGCAGGATGCTGTCTGAGATAAGAGCACAGGGCACCTCCTCTGCATAGAGAACATACAAGGGGAACTGCAGGCCTAAATCCTAACAGGGATCCACGAAATTCCGTGTCCCATCTCTGGTCAGCTAATACCCCTCACGTGCCAACTTTTGGCAATTGCCCCAGGGAAGGCACCCACTAGAAGATATTCAGAAACACCATGGTTCACCAAATATGAGCAAAGTTCACAGACTTGTCCAAGTGAGACCTACTCAGGGAAAATCATATTAACCTTCCATGTTCTATGACATTGGTATGACACACATATCTGTGCACTTGTGTAGAAGAGAATTTATGAGGAAATAATGGGGACATAATATAAAAGACCATGCCGTAAATTTGGGCTTGGCTGAAGGACCTTCACAAAGACTTGGACCCTGGCCATAGACCTTTCTATGCCCCACAATTTCTTCTCCTTCAGTTTTTCCCCCTAAAGGAAGAAGCATTGATCCTGTTTATGCCTGGTGAGTCCTCTGTACTTATAACAGCACCTGCCTGTAGGCATGGCATGGGACAAAGGTGTCTCCATGCTTTTCATTTTGTTCTGCAGCCTCCTGAATGAGAGAGCCCCAGGTAGAGCCCAGCCTCCCTGGTGTTCTTGTGTGGCTATTTCATGCATGAGCTTTAGTAAACTACCCAGAGCAGTGCCATTGCCATTTGGACAATAACCTGGCTGCAAACTGTTTGCAAACTGAGAGGAGCCAAGAAAAGGCAAAAGAGAATGAAGGCTTCTTGTTCAGGGTTTCTTTTACACCCTTCAGCTCCCAAGAGTTCCATCCTTGAATCTTCCCCAGATTGAATTGTAAGGCCCTCACACCTGGGGAATAATGTTTAGGGACAGGCCTTGTGTAGGGAGGAAGAGAGAGATTTTGTTCATAGGCTAGGAGTTTAACATGTACTGAAGTACAGATAGACAGAAGTCCCTCTCATATGAGGACCCAGAGAATGGGAGTCTCTGTAAACCCAGAAGGGGTGTCACTGTGAATCCACTCAGTGCCACCTTCTAAGTACTAATTGCAAATGAATTTTCCCCTGGTCTCTGAGCAAAACCCAAGAGCCTAAGCCCATGACACATTAAGTTAAAAGGAGGCCTGTACAAAGCACAGCCATACCCAGAAGCAGCCTGACAGAGATTAGTATATATCCAAGCCCACAAAACTAGCCTACCATAGAAGAACTGAAGTATACTGTGCACCAAGTCAGACTCTAGAGAGAGAAAATTGTAGTTCTCTTTGAAATGGCAATGTTCTGACATCCTAAGAATATGATGTACTTGTTATATTGAAATAACATTTCAAATCATGTTAATTTTATTATGGAGTATAAGAATTCTTATGGAGTATGAGAATATCACTAAGTGCAGTTGATAATATCATGGTAATAGAGATTTGTCTAGAGACAGTGTGCAGTGTGAGCTATATGAAAGAGCACTGGGACATGCAAAGGGAGGAATAATTCATTCAGGGTATCAAAGGGGGCAGCTGGCTGCACAATGAATAGACCCAGAAACCTCATTAGTTGTGAGACCTTCATCAAGCCACTGAGTTGAACCTGCATTCCTTAGTGTGTACATTACTCATCAAAAAGGCTTGTTTGTCCTCCCTTGGAAGCTGCAGGATACATTATAATGAGCTCTTCATGGAGAACTCTTAACATAGAAGCCAGGGTATGTGTCCGAGTATATAAGTTCATACAAAAACGTAAAGGTGAAAGTGCCCAGCTCAGCCCTAAATAAGCATCCACTCCATGTCACCCCTCCCTCCCACTGATCACCCAAGTGCTGGAATTTCAGTGCAGTGCTCCTCCCCTTATCTTCAGTCTGTAACCCAGTCCTTCTTCCTGAAGATTCTCTATGTAATCCTATATGAAGGCTCAACCTGAACCTATGTCAAAAGGATTCCCAGGAACTGATCGCACCACTCTGGTGATCATGCCCTAAGTATAGTGACCTGGGTATCTTTCCACGTGTACACAATAAGGCTCTATAATTCTGTCCTTGTGGGAAACCTGGAGATTCCTCATGTCTAGAGAGGGTAATCTGCAGAACAAGCCTGGGCTGCTTAGCTGAGGCCTGCCAGATTTTACATACTCTCAGTAATATGTGAAGACCAGTTAGGAATTCATCCAGGGTGTTTCTACAGAGCAGAAGGACCCCAGTGGATAATGAAGTCTATGGATCACTCAAACAGGATCCTCTGGATATTGGAGTTGATAAGGAGACACAATGCACAGCTGCAGAATGGGGGTCGCAGCAATGGAAAAGACCTATGACCACTAAAGTGCAGAAGAACTCAGCATAGTGCAGCGCAGGCTCCGTGCTCGGGGAAGCAGCAGCCTGGAAAAGTTTCTGTTACTGCCATGAGATAAGGAATTGAGCATAGAGACCTGAATCCAAAAACATCCTGCTATGGGAGTCAGAACAACAAAATTTCATGACTTTGGAGACCAGATTCACTGGCAGTAGAACCTGGGCACATTCTAGACCCATTTTTTTCTTCTCTTAGGGAGGGAGGGATGGAGGCATGAGAGAAGGGGAGAGAATGAATGAATGAATGAATAAATGTGAATGAAGTTTTGATGTGAAATAACTGATGAGCCTGAGGTTTCATCCTAAGTCAGTGCCTTCTCTTCTCTCAGGGGCACTGCCCTCTCCCTTCATGTGAAGCACATTCTGAAAGTTACAGGAGAAGCCTCAGAGAATGGAGAAAGTCTTTCCATCTCTCTTCTTCCAAGGTCAGGAACATCCTGCCTTGATGGTTGATTGTCCTCTTCAGGGAGAAGTCTGCAGTAGAACTCATGCTGGGGTACCTATGTCTCATCAGAGGTGACTGATCCTCACCAGGTTGTTCTTCGGAGGTAGAAACCAATTAAGCAAACCCCACATTTCTATCATCCCTTGAGATACTCCCTCCTTCTACAGGCACAGCAGACCTAGGACAGCACCAGCAGCACCAGCAGCACCTCCCTTATGTATTCTTCTGAGGTCCACTCTTCCTCAGGGCCCGATGTCAGCCTCTGTCACAAGGAAGGCTAGGGCTTTCATGACCCATGCATGGGATGGGCAGAACAGCAGTTCTGGATACTTGGGGAGGGCCCAGGTAGAATTTAAGTGCACTAATTACTACCAAGCTGCCAGGATCAGTTCCATGATCACAGGACACACGTCCTTGAGGGCTTCCTTGAACCTGGTGATATCTTCACCCTGCTGTACTGAGGACTGTCCTTTGTTTCTTCAATCTTCTGAGGTCACTGTGACTGTCCTAGGTCTGTACTTGGATCTGGCATCCCATAGAGCAGAATGTGGGAGCTGTCCCATTCAGCCATGCCTGTCCTCCCTCAGACAGCAGCATCACATTCTCAGAGGCATGGAGCTGTGCATCAAGCAAAACTTTGAACACTAGAAAGGTCTCACTCGCAGATGCCATTCTGTGTGGCAGAACAGTACACCCGTGCCAGCATTCTTTCACTAGACCTTACAGAAGCTCTTTCTAGACCAAATATCTGATATTGTGTCCCCTGCAAGCCTTGACTGATGTGGTTACACCGGGCACAGAACCCAGCTTCTTTCTAGGCTCTTAGTGAATGAAGTTTCAGTATTTGCTATACTTAGTTACCATTATAAAAGAAAATGGACAGGAATGTCTCCAGATTCCTGTTTCATCTTTGTAGACAGCCTTCTGGAAAGGGAAAGAAAACTCCTAGTTCTGCTTCTTCAAGCCACCTTCATATTCTTTCCCAAGAGCATTCTTGGTGACTTTCATCCAGGTTCACCACCTGTATCATGGGCCAGGTCAACTGCAGCCTTAATACTTCCTGCCGCTTGACTGTTCAACTTGGGTGGCCATTAGGCTAGGGCCTGGGCACAGAATATGGAGAAATTATAATTTAATAGAGGACCCAAACTTGACTGATTCCCTACACACTTCCCTTAAATCCATGGGGTTATGGGTCTCCATGCGGTCTTCTTAAGGTGCTAGGGTCTAAGAAATCTGGCAGTTGCTCTGAACATCTTAGGAAAGATTGCTTTAAGATAACTATCACCCTGCTATGTAGAATGGCTGAAATGTATTCCTCCTGCCCACCTGAAACTGCTCCCTTAGGCCACAGGGCCTGCTTTCCATCTGCCACTGTCCCCGTGCCTGGTGGCTATGGGTGGTCAATGGGCTCTCCACATTTGGTAGTTGAACTGTTAAAAATGCCATGAGGAAGCCCTGTGGTAGAGGTGCACACCTTTAATTGCAGCACTTGGGAGGCAGAGGCTGATGGAAGTCTGAGTTCCTGGCCAGCCTGGTTTACTGAGGGAGTTCCAGGACAGTCAGGCCTACACAGAGAAACCTGACTTAAGAGCACCCTGCCCCAAAGTGAGAAATGTCATATGGAGATAAAGGCAGCATATCTGAGTACCTCATGTAGGGCAGTGGGGTAGTTAGTGTAAGTTAAACTACAGCTTGTGGCAGTTAGGGCCTGCCCATCCCCCAAAGTTCTGCCCACCAATCCCCTTTCTCCAAGGGGGCAGGTCTATCAGCCCCCCTTCCTTCTTCATGTTCTGCCATGGAACATTTACTGCCTGTTGAGAAACAGTGTAAAAATAAGTACAAGTCTATTGTAGGTTACTTTGCATCCATATGTCAGACACTAAAACCAACATGGGGCACCAAAGGTTTACGTGACGTGACGCATTGCTGGGGACAACGTACCATGGCAGGGACTGCCCACAGTAGGCCCAGATGGAGACATCTAAGATGCCCAGCTCCTTGTAAAAGAGGATGCTATCTGGGAGCCTGGGAAGTAGGAGACACATCCCTTCAGTGGACCCTTCATCTGAAATAAGGGATTGCCTGCAGTAGGCCAGGATGGAGACATCTCAGTAACCCCAGCAAGCTCTTTGTAAAAAACAGTTGTTCCCATTTCTCCTAACCTTAGCCCTGGACAACTGCTGTAGAGATTTCATTTGTGAGTGACTGCTTTTCAGTTGGCCTTGGTGTGCATATTTATTCTATTATATCTGACTTTCCTACTTCTTTCTCCTTCTGCTCTGCTGAATTCTGTGAAACTAGATGTTCCTTGATGATTCTTAAACAATTAAAAATTGAGGCATAAGGGCATATAGCACAGTACAGTCTGAATGGCCCAAGTGCATGCTGTGTGTCCTCATCTTGGAAACAATGCGATAACTGCACAATGGTAGTTTCAGATTAACGCTTTACTTGCAAAGAAAGTTTGAAGAAATTATTAGAAAATTAATTAGAGCCCATATTAGAGTCCCAAGAAAGGAAAAAAACAATTGAATTTCTGAAATAAGTTTTGCACAATGTTTGAGAGTGGTTTCTGGATAAACAAGTATAGAATACACAAAATTATATACAAGTAAAACTAAGTTAAAACACTGGGACTCGAGTCATTTTGTGCAATGCACAGAAGCAGAAGGCTAGCAGAACTACTGAGTTAAGGGGTAACTTGATTCTTTCTGGCCACTGCTCGGCAGCTTGGCCCATGTCACTTATCATTAGAGCGTCACAGGAAAATGCAAGTAGCTGTCCTCAGAGCTCTGAGCTCTGAAGTACAATAAATCAAAAGCTAAAGATTAAATAATGGTAAGTTTGCAATTATTATTATTTTGACCACAGGCCTGGGAATAGGGAAGCTTGAAACTTTGGGGAACAATTGTAATTCTTGATTCAATTACAATTCTTGATTCAATTGGGTTGTGGTTATTCTTTTGAATTTGATTTGGCAGTAATTATATAATGTCTTTTTTTTCTACCTGCTTTTGGAGTATCAATAAAAGACTGGGACAAGAAAAAGGCTAGTGAGCATGTAGAGAACAAGTGAGAAGCATATGAGGTGAATGTGGAGAGTAAACGGAAAGAGAGAGAGAGAGAGAGAGAGAGAGAGAGAGAGAGAGAGAGAGAGAGAGAGA
>NW_022196913.1:37055580-37070230 GCF_008632895.1 Mastomys coucha | reverse complement strand
GAGAGAGAGAGAGAGAGAGAGAGAGAGAGAGAGAGAGATGAGTAACTTTAACTTGAAAAATTAACTTAACTTGAAAAATTGCCTGTCAGCTTGTACCCCCCCAAAAAAAGTAGTCTAAAGTATATTTATTATGCTCCTTCCAGGTATCCCTGCTTCCAGTTGAGAACTCCGATCCTGTGTCGAGGCTGGACCCCAGCAGTAAGTGGAGCCCAGGTCATAGGATTCAGAACTGAAAGATTTTGGTAGGCCCCACACCCACCCCTATTGCAAGCCAGCCTAAATATAGCTATCTCCTAAGAGGCTCTGACAGTACCTGACTAACACAGATGGAGAGGCTCACAGCCATCCATCGAACTGAATACAGGGTCCCCAGTGAAGGAGTTAGAGAAAGGACCAATGGAGCTGAGGGGTTTGCAGCCCCTTAGGAGGAACAACAGTATGAACTAACTAGTACCCTCAGAGCTCCCAGGGTCTCAACCACCAACCAAGGACTGCACATGGAGGGGTCTGATTGTTCTGGCAGCATGTGTATAGTAGAGGATTGCAAATGCGATCATCAATAGGAGGAGAGGACCTCGACCCTGTGAAAGTTCTGTGCCCCAGTGTAGGGGAATGCCAGGGCCAATAAGTGGGAGAGGATGGGGTGGCAGGCATGGGGAAGGGGGAGGCAACAGGGGTTTGTTTTTGTTGGTTTTGTTTGTTTCTTTGATTTTTGGAGGGGAAACTGGGAAAGGAGAAAATTACATGTAAAATAAGAAAATATCTAATAAAAAAAAACTGCTAAGAAATCAAAAACACCTCCTTCCCAGTATACTGTAGATTTAGTAGAGACCTCCTCTACCTCTGATGATGATGATGATGATGAGGGAGAGCCTCTATATCCTGGAGATGAATCTGAATTAGAGGAAGAAACAGCTAAATACCATAATCCTGACTCGTCCCCTCTTCTACAACCTTCTCCTAAACCTAAGAAAAGAGACAAAAAAAGGAGACCCCCCACCCCTCAGTCCCAATTTCTTCAAGCAGTCCAGAAGGCTAGAGAACAAGATGCCTTTTCCAATAGTAAGCATAGATGATGGAGATCCCGAATGGGAGCCCATCTCCTTCATGCTTGCTAAGGAATTAAAAGAAAGTACTTCTAAGTATGGCCCTACTTCACCTTATGTCTGGCAGGCACTTGGCTCACTCCTACAGTCTGGTTTAAGCTCGCCAGGTCCTGTCTCACAGGGGGACACTTTATCTTCTTTAAAGCTAATTGTGAGTATGGGGTTAGACTTCTTTTAGATGGAAAAAGTGTCTTAGAGAAGAATTTGAAGATAAAGGATACCTTTCTTACATGGGCTTAGGGATGTGAGTGACTCTGGAAAAACAGATCAAACTTCCCAAAGAAATTTTAAAAGAAGTGAATTGTGCTTTGAAAGCCTGGTAACATCTCCCTCTTAGTGAGGCTCACATAACACCTTGGACTGAGATTCGTCAGGGCTCTTGGACACTTGGGATGATATCGCCTGTACATAACATCTACAAGGTTCAACTGACCCCATAGCTGTCAAAGCAAAAAATAACTGGCATAGAGTAGGATATTCTTTTTCTCTGGGGTCATTGAATTAACTGCTGATAAGAGAATCTGGACTGCTGATCAAAGCATCTGGGTCAATCAGTGGCACCTTTTTAAAGATAAGATCCAGGCTTAAACAAGAACAACCGGATAAGGGTCATACTGAACCATCCACCAGTCCTTAGAATACGCCTATCTTTGTAGTTAAGAAAAAATCTGGCAAATGATTTAAATCTGTTACAAGATTTAAGGAAGGTGAATGAAACCATGGAGGCAGGCTATGGGGGCTCTGCAACCAGGACTGCCCTCTCCCACTATGATTCCCCAAGGATACTCTGTTTTTGTTGTAGATTTGCAAGATTGTTTCTTTACTATTCCTTTGCATCCAGATGACAGGAAGCATTTTGCCTTTAGCTTACCCTCAATAAATTTACAAAGGCCATACCAGCGTTTTCAATGGAAAGTACTCCCACAGTGAATGAAAAATAGTCCTAGTCTTGTGTCAAAAATTTGTGGATATAGCTTTGCTTCCATTTGTCAGCAGTTTCCTGAACTGTTGCTTTTTCATTATATGGATGATACTTTAATTGCTCATTCTTCCTTGACTTTATTAAATCAAGCTTTGGATAACCTTGTACAAAATTTACATAATAGGTTAAAAGTGGTCCTGAAAATTTTCAAAAGAACCCCCCCAAATAATTATTTGGGGAGATGTATTCATTATGATTCTATCTCACATGCACCCTTAAGATTTAGAATGGATAAGTTGAAAACCTTAAATGAGTTCCAAAACTGCTGGGAGAAATTAACTGGATTAGACCTTATTTAAACCTTACCACTGGCCATTAAAGCCATTTTTGATATTTTAAAAGTAAATAGTAGTCCCAAGTCTCCCCCAAGTGATAACTTTAGAGGAACAAAAAGCTCTGCAGTTGGTTGAAGAGGCCACCCAGGCCCAACTTATAGTAAGAATTGATTTATATAAACCCTGTGAATTTATTATCCTGCATACTTCCCTAACAAGGGTTATCTGGCAAGAACAAGGACCTTTAGAATGGGTCCATATTGCCTGCTTCCTCTGCAAAAGTTTTGATACCTTATTATGATTTAGTGGCTCAGCTAATTATGAAGGGTAGCAGAAGGATTAGGGAGATTTTGGGTAAAGACTTTGAAGTAATCAGAATACCTTACACAAGTGCTCAGTTTGAGTGCTTGTTAAAATTCTCTGACTCCCTTGCATTAGCCTTTGCCTCATTTATGGAGCAAGTGTTATATCATCTTCCAAAAAAAAAAATCCTCTGTTACACTTTTCAAATTTAGAGCAAGTTATATTTCCTTCTGTCTTCTGTATGGAGCCTTTAGATCAAGGTAAAACACTCAGGCCCAGAGATGTCAATGTCATCCAAGGACATTCTCTTTTCTGGAAACTGAATTCTCAGAGCTGCTTGGAAGGTTTATTAATGATGATAAATGCTGGGATGAACCCTGGAGGGATCACAGGATAAGATGATATCAAAGTCAGGACTCAAAATGAAGGCACAGAATGGTCTACAAAACACTATCCATTGACCATCTTAACTCATCCACCAAACTTTACATAGGAACTCTTAACACACTCTACTGAACCTTTGACCAGAGCAAGTGCAGTCTAAGCTGAAAAGAGAGAGAATGTAGTGAAGAGCAAGCCAGCTGAGGATGAAGTTCCTATGCTGTGCTGTCTTCCACAGTAGAACAAAGTATGGCTAAAACATGACTACTGATTCCAGGCTGTGGGTACCTGTCTTACCTCACTCTGCTCAGGAAAATACCAGAGCTCACTCAGATTCTATTTAGGGCTTAAGCTAGAAGACACCTCACTTCAACATCATCCAGGCTTTGTATTGTCCCAGATTGTTGGCAAAGGCTGGTACTGCAAAGAAGAAAGCATGGTATAGGCCAAAAGGCAGCAAACACAAGTGACAGAAAAGGAAGCTAAAAGCCAAAAGGATGACAAGTTAGCTACAAGCAAAGGATCACTCATGACATCTTATAGTAGCATCCGGTTTTACATGTTTGTGGGAAGGCTAAAAGATATGAGTAGATTTGTCTTTCAGCCCTGGGTAAGCCTAAAACATGAAGTGGAATTCTTTGAACTTTGTATGGCTAGGCCCAAGCCTACCCTTCTGAAAGGGACTATTTAGGCTCTTTAGTATCAAACAAGTTCTCCAAAGTTTAAGCACACTCTTGAGCATCACACATTTTAACACATCACTGGGAATTTGATAGGATTTCACAGATTACTATATTTCTCTTGACCCACCTCTGTCTCATGTCTATGTGTTTCCTTGAAAATTAAACCCATAAATACAACTTTGCAAGTGGCCTTTTCAATTCCTTCTTCAAGTTGTTATATAATGGACACTGCACACCAGACAAGACCAGTTCTACCCAACAACCACCTGAGAAAAATGAGATAGTCTGCCAGCTCAAAGCAGCAGGGTCTTTGCTAGAAACTAGCAGGAAACAACCCCAGGAAACTTGGACATATGCAACTAAGAAAATACTAGAAAGATAAAGCAAATCTTAGGGATGAGAAAACTTGCTCAGGATAGAGCAGGGACTGGGGTGGGGAATAGCTCAGGAGAGCAGCATTGAAACTTTCTGAATACATCTTATATGTAGAGTTTTAAACTGATCTTCATGAACGTGCACATATACCAAACAGAATCATAAATTTATGCAAGGAAAATAAATGAAAGCATATGGCTTTTCAAGTGGCATCCTCCACAGGAAGTCCTAATAACCAGCCAGATGGAGTTCTCTAAACAGACAGAGAAAGCTTAAAGAACACAATAGCATTCTGTTAATTCAGAGAGCATGGTTGTGTCTAGAATGCACAGGAAATGAAGGCACTTCTGCATCAGAGATCTCACTGGTTGTAGCCCAATGGCTCTCTATGCTAAACTCAGAAGAGCTGGGGATTTCCTGGCAGAAAAAAGAATCAGATGGGTAATCCATGACTCCATGTTGGGCCAGAAGAAATAGGCTACCTTCTGATTGAACATGCTTTAGCAGTTCAATCCCATCTCCCAGCTTTAGCAGTACTAAACCCAGCTCCTATCTGTGGGAGAAGGAGACAATATATCCCTACAATTTAAAAAGGCATAACACTCTATGAGAGTATGGGCCAGGGCCACTTTAGAGAAATCCCAATGTCATTGCTTCATGTCCTTAGAAGATATGGTGCTCACAAAGTCAAGGTTTCCTTATATATGGGTCTGGATGGCTAAAACTCTCCTCTGAGTAGTTTGGAGGTAAGATCCAGCCAGGTCAGGAAAGAATGGGGTGGGACTTAGCTGCTGTGTGCAATGTGTGGAATTGGTGAATTAGCTCACTTCAAAATGCCAAGGACATGGTGCTGTGATGACTTACAAGGTGGAGGGATATCCTCAGATAACATTCTCTAGGTCTACCTTACAAGGAACATATACAAAAGGAAGAAGATGCCTCTGTGGCTCACTGCATAGACTGCTGTGACAGGCTTAGCTATGTAAAGAAGTGAGCTCACTATAGAGCTGTTAGAACACTGGACATGGCCACTATCTGCCCATGTTACACAATAGCAAAGCCTGCTGTGACAGGTCTAAATGTGCAGTAAGGCAGGCTTACTCTAGAAATGTTAGGACACTGGACATGGCTACCATCTTCCCACGCTACACATGGAGAGAGGTATAAGAGTTGGCTGACATCCAGACTGTGTGCCAAGGTGATGGCTGTGAGGATGACTGAAACGGGTGTGCCTGAGGGGGAGATTGTTTTACAAAGAAAGTCAAGAGGATGGAGAGATCCTCTGTCTGGGACCTGTCAAGAAGGGCTGCAAATGTGAAAGCTTCCTGTGAGCCTTGATGGGTTTCTGTGTTGTCAGAGTAGTCATCCTCAGGAGAGACTTTCCTCAGCCTGGTTTCTTATTTCTCACAAGTACACAGTATATTATTTTCCTGTCCCAGGCAGACATGGGTACATTTAGCAAAACACCATAAATACCATGTCCTTCCATATATCAACAATTTAGATTCTTTGGGCTGTGATTCCAGCAAGAGTATCTAACTTATACCAGGATGGCATTGGATAAAGATGTACAGGGAACATCCCTCACTGTTGCAACAAGAGTGGTAGGACTAGTCGTATGCATCCATGTCTCCAACCTCATTTGCTTTAGGATATGGTGTCATCAAAGCCTCTGCTCTAGGCGCACAGACCTGAGAGTGCTTGGGAGAGGTTTTTTTTACATGATATAGATATTTCCCAATGCTTCCCCCTGAGAACAGAACCCTGGGGCATCAGATATGCATGATATGAGCTGCAGGACTGGGCTCCACTTTGTGCCCTCTCCTCTCATGGATGTTTGGTATTCCAGTGTCTTAGCATCAGAAGTTAGGTTTTCTAAGGTGATGTAAATGATGAGGTCCACAGTGAATTTCAGTTCTGTCTCTAAGGGGATACTAAGGAAAGACCATATGAAGGGTGATCTATATTGGCTTTTTGATTTGTGTTGAGCCTCTGAGTGTCTCATGTGACAAGTCATGCAAACTGCAACACTCTGACACATCTTTTGGGAGATAGGACTGTGAAGGTTTGTTAGTGATCCCTAGCAGACAGAATTGGAAGTGTTAGGGTAGTAGCCTCTAACCCATTCCCTACTGTGAACTCACTGTCTATCTGGTTTTCATCATGGCAGAGGAACATTACTCCTTGAATAAGTTGTTGGTTATTTACAGCAGATGAAGATCCCATTGAGAAGGCAAGTATTTCCCAGAGCATCAGTGGTCTAGCTCAGACTCTCTGAGAGCTCGACCTTCACTCTTTTGACACTTGCTCCAAACTCCTCACTGAGTGCAGGACACTGGAACAGGAGACGATGTTTGGCTGAGAACAGACACGGGGTGTTTTTCTGGAAGCTGTCTTGTGAAAGGGCATTTGATGTTTTGCTGGGTGATGTTTGGAAAGAGTGTTAAGCATAACACAACAGACAGTGAATGATGCTTTTGCATTGGTTTGCCTTATACTACTTCATTCTCTTCTCTGACAATACTTTTGCATTGGTTCACCTTGCTTTCTTTGCTGATCTTTTCTAGTCATGGTTTTGTAAAAATAAATGCTCCAAAGAACCTCTGGTAATATTCTGGCTGTGTCTTGCCATCTCTGCAGACTTGTGCTGACTCAGTAGAACCTCGCTGCTTCTTCTGGACTGAGCCACTGCTGCTGCTGATTCGTGTTGGATGACACTATTGAACTGGATTGCTGATATCCTGACAACAAAGTTTGAAATAGCCCAAAGAACTTCTAAACCAGTCCACAACCCCCATTTCCTATTAAACATTTTTTCCCTCTTCTTCTGGTAGGTGAGCAAGAAGGGAGATTGAGGTGTTTAAAAAAAAACCCTCTAATTAAAGTAGGTTTTGAAAACTCTAAGTCAACAATGTTGACTATGGGCTTCCTATAATGTGCCTTTATTATGTTGAGATATATCCCTTGTATCCCCATCTCACCAGGACTTTTATCATTATGAGGTGTTGAATTGTGTCAGAGGCCCTTTCTGCATCTAATGTGATGACTATTTGGATTTTGTCTTGCAGTCTGTTTATATAGTGCATTGCATTTATCGATTTATATATGTTGAATTCTTCCCTGTAACTATGGGATAAAGCCTACTTGATCATGGTGAGTAATCTTTTTGATGTGTTCTTGGATTTGGTTTGCAAGTATTTAATTAAGAATTTTGATCTGTAATTCTTTCTTTATAGGCTCATCATTGGTTTAGGTATTACGGTAATTCTGGGTTGATAAAAGGAATTGGACAATATTCATTCAGTTTTTATTTTGTAGAGAAGCTTGGAGAGTATTGGCATTAATTCTTTTTTAAAATTACGGTAAAATTCTCCATTAAAACCATCTGGCCCTGGGCTCTTTTGGCTGAGAGATTTTAGTTAATGCTTATATGTCCATAGGGAAGATATTTCTGGTGAAATTGCTTTTATGATCTTGATTTGACTTAGGTAAATGGTATATGTCAAGAAAATTATCCATTTCTTTTGGATTTTCCAAGTAGGTGGTGTACTAGTTCTCGAAATACATCCTTATGGCTCTCTGGGTTTCCTTGGTGGCTGTTATATCCTTCTTTTCTTCTCTAATTTTGTTAATTTGGATCTTCTCTGTCCATGTTTAATTTGGTTAAGAGTTTGTCAATCTTACTGACTTTCTTAAAGAGCGACTCCTTTTTCTCACTCATTTTTGTTTGTTTGTATGTTTTGGATAGCTTTGGTTTTTGAGGGGTTTTGGTTTTGGTTTTGTTTTTTGTTTGTTTATCTCTATTTTACTTATTTCCACCATGAGTTTATTTCTTGACCTCTACTCCCAAAATGGTGTGATCTCTTCTTTTTCTTCAAGAGCTTCCAAGTTCACCATTAAGCTATTAGTAGGAGATGTGCCTAATTATTTTTTAAGGTAGTGCTATGAACTTGTCCCTCAGAACTTCCTTCATTGTGTCCCAAAAGTTTGAGTCTGCGTCTTTTCATTTTCGTTAATTCTGAAAAGTTCTTAATTTCTTTCCGCATTTCTGACTTGATCCAATTTTCATTCACTAGTGAATAGTTGTTTAGTTTCACTAAGTTCATAGGCTTTCTACTATTTCTGTTGTTATTAATATCTAGCTTTTGTCCATGGTGGTCATATAGGATGCATGTTATTATTGTACCTTTCTTGTATCAGGTGAGACTTGTTTTGTGCCCAAGTCTGTGGCCAATTTTGGAGAAAGTTTCCTGAGATGTGTTAATAGTCACTTTACATGTAGTATGTGTGCACAATGGTGGGTGCTTTATTTAGCTATATAAAAGAATGAAATTATGTCTTGGCAGGACACTGAACAGAGCTAGAGATCATCATGTTAAGTGAAATAAACCAGACTCAGAAAGGCAAATAGTAGGGACACTTGGAGTCAGCTCAAGATACCCCAAGACCAAGTTCTCAGCACAAAGCACATTTATTTGCTCCAGAAGGAGAAAGGACAGGGAATAAGATACAAAGATAGGAGCTAGAGGATGAGGAAGAAAAGGAAAAGAACAAGGGTAAGCGGAACAAAATACTGCCTCTGGATAGAGAGGAGACAGACGTGGCCCACAGGCAAATGATGACTTATAAAGGTCAAAGGGGAAACTCCATGTAAAGATGAGCTGTTTAATTTTAATTAGGCATGTTACATAGGTTAACCACAAGAGGAATTTTGATTGATGGACTTCAATACTTTGATAGCTGGACCTTGTTAGTCAGCCCCAGGAGGAGAAAGTGGCCAAATAAGGAAATAGACCTTGGTAGCCAGCTTTAGAAATGCAATTTAACAAGCAAGAAGAGGGAATGGTAGGGAAGAGCAAGGCCTGCCAGAGCCATGTGTGCCATTCTCAAGACAGATAGAGCCCCTTCACTAATTTAGCATTTTCCTTCAATGTGGAACTCAGATTTTTTTAAAGACACCAAAGTATAAGTGACACCACAAAACTCAAGATACCCCAAGTTTGTCCTGTCTACAAAAATTTTCAGAGATGGGAGAAAAATGGAATGGCCAACCAATAACCAGCCCAATTTGAGACCCATCCCATTGCTAAGCACCAATTCCTGACACTATTAATGACACTCAGTACCATAACTTCCTCTGAAAGGCTCTACCTAGCAGCTGACCATAGATGCTGAGACCCACAGCCAAACAGAGGATGAAGCTTGGGGACTCATATGGAAGAGTTGGGGGGAAAATTGCAGGCCCGAAGAGGATAGGAACTCCACAGGAGGACCAACAGAGTCAATTAACCTCGAGTTCTCATAGGGTGAATGAACCACAACCAAAGAGCTGATGTGCAGCTCGGTATTCATGTGGGTTCCCCAATAACTGGAGCAGGGACTATTGCTAACGCTGTTGCCTTTCTGTGGAATAAATTCTCCTAACTGGGCTGCCTTGTCTGGCTTCAATGGGAAAGGTCTATGCTCCTAGACCTGCAATAACCTGATGTGCCAGGGAGGGGCATACTCAGGCGGTGCCTCACCCTCTCAGCAGAAAAGGGGAAGGGAGGTTGGGAGGATGAGGTGAGGAACTGTGTGAGAGGGGGGACAGGAATAGAGGGCAGCAATCTGAATCTAAAATGAAAAAAAAAAAAGACACAAAAGTGTGATTGGGAAGGAGGACCCATGTTCCCATCGAATGGGGACAAGAGCCAGTAAAGCAGGGCTCTACTCTGAGGAAAGTAAGATGATATACATATATATATACACACAAATATATCATCTTACTATATATGTATGTATATATGTGTATGTATATATATATGTATGTACATATATGTACATATATGTACATGCATATATATAAAGTAAGATGATATATATTTCATATATATGTATATATATGAAAATTTAATAGTGAAAGCTACTATTTTGCATTATATAGGCTAGGTTTAAAAGTTTACAAATCACTTCTGCTCTCAAGCGCTAGGGCAGCACCAGTAACCGAGTACAGCAGTCTCCTTCTTCGTGACTTCAGTTGCTCATGGTAATCCATGTTCCCAAGATAAAAATGGAAACATTCAGCAATCCCATAGAAAATACACTTATCCTAACCACTTGGGAATCTGACACAGGAAGATGGCCATTTACAGGCCATTTTGAACAATTTAGTGTTTTCTGCCAGATAACAATGATAGGACAAGTGGGCTTAATCTTCAACCCCTCTACACACACACCCTACCCATCAACCCACACACACATACACATATGCAGAGAAAGAGAGACAGGGAGAGACAGAGACATAAGGAG
This sequence comes from Mastomys coucha, assembly GCF_008632895.1. Lineage (NCBI taxonomy): Eukaryota > Metazoa > Chordata > Mammalia > Rodentia > Muridae > Mastomys > Mastomys coucha. The sequence continues at coordinate 37,059,837 of NW_022196913.1, read as the reverse complement.
AAAGAGGAGAAATGGAGGGAGAGAGGGAGGTCTAGTTAGCATAAAATGTAAGGGTTTTGAAAATCCCCCACCATGTTAAAGAAAGAAACCACATGCTCAGGAAAGAATATGGAGGCTGTGACAAGCTAACCTTTGATAAAGAGATTAATATGGCAAGAAGCCAGAGGCTATTCATTACTGCAAGCCAGAGAGTGAGACAAAGTCATCAAGCAATTATCCCAATATGATTGCCATGTCTATCATAACACCTCAGACACAAGAGTTTCAAGGGAAGAATCCAGATAGGGACCCAGTGCACTATGGAACTTGGGATACCACAGCTGCTCCCACATTATGATATGGCACTCTTTGGTTCCACTGTCCTTCTGAAAGTCCTTCACGTTGTGTCAAGATGTCTCAGGCAAGCTGGTTGTGAGGTGGTGCAGTGTGGCACATTCTCCTTGATTTAAAGGGAAGCCTTTACAAGGTAGGTCCTAGATTGACATGGAGTCACTATAGAGTGCTGCTTACTGGAGCCAGGGGTTGTGACACTGCAAAGTTCCCACCAGGGAAGATGTTTCAAGGAATTAAAGGAGGATTCTTTTCCAAGATTCCTGAGCAGCAGAGCATTACTATGGACTTCTGCAGCCTGGGAAAGCCACAAGCACTGGACTCAGCCGATGAGGGCTGCTGTGTCATCGCCATTTGGTGGTCATGGGGTTGAAGTCCACCAGAGCATTGGACATCCAAGTACCCTGCCCTCCCTGACTGTGGCACCAGGGAGGTGTAATGGTGGTATTCAAGCCTCACATTGTCATAATGCTTGTAATACTGGGCTTTGGAGGTCTGTAGGAACTACCACTTTTCCCTAGCTTGTCATTGATTTTTACAAAAGACTTTCTGTCCTAAGCTGGTCCCATTTTGTTTCAGAAGAAACTAGCTTATTTGATTCCACAGGCTCACTTGGAATATTTTGAATTTCATTTCTGATTTTGGTAATACTAGAATAAAGTTGGGCTACATGAATGAACATATTTTGTATGTGAAAAGGACTATGTAAATTTTTGTTATTATAATAAAACATCTGAGGTTTGATAATTATGAATCCTCCATGTTCAAGACCAGATGAAATAGCTTTCATCTAGGCATGATCCCAGAAAGTGTAAGGCATCAAGGTATCAAAGAAAAATAATAATAAGAGGATCCTGGGTGTATCTCTTGTGATCTTCTGCTCTCTCCTTATCTTATAAAAGTGGATGACTGAGTCCCCACCAGGACTGTTTCTCAGAGCTGAAGGCGAGGCCTCTGGAAAAGCCACAAGCGCTGGAGTGCTTAAGAGCTGGGGCATGCTCGCCACCTAGTGGCCATGAAGATGATATTCTCGGAGTCAGTCAGGGGTCCCCACCCGGAGAACCCTGTGTAAATGAAATCACTTCTCAAAGCCCCCACCTCCCAAACACTACATATGAAGTTTCTATCTTCTGATACCTCACAGTAGGCATTGTATTCAACACGTGTGTACTCAGGAGACATGCTGAGCCATCTTCCTTTCTCCTCTTGTAATTAGTACCCATGTCTAACAAACACTAATCCATGTGTTGTGACCCTCACTAACAGGAGGATTCTTCCTTTGTCCTCTGAAGAAAAACAAGAAACACTAAAAGTTCTGGGAATTTACAGATCCAGACACTTCAAGGGAGAATAAAGCTGAGCCCATCAAGCTAATGATGGCCTGGGCTCGTCAATTCTAATTTAAGTTGCATGGTGAGGGGATGTGTCCAAACTTTTAGTCTAATAGTGGAGAATGGTGGGTTGAGGGCCTCTCCAGCCTGGTGTGGTCCCTGAGCTAACCTTGGCACTAGCTCAGTGCAGAGCAGCCAACGATATAGCTTGAAACCTTATGCAAGGAACCATAAAGATATTTCTCCACCCTTACCCACACACCTCACAAAAAGGATTCCTTTCAATGTTTGCAGTGTCAGTGGAATTCAAAAGGGAATCTTTTGACCTGGAAGAGAGGACATGTATCCTCTTGGCCATTTGCAGCTAAGGAAGAAATAACTTACCGGGTCTCTGCTTATAGACACAGAGAAAAGCCTGGAACTGAGGAAAGTAATGGCCCCTTGGGAGTGCCCGCAATCTTCTGCTTTTATTTTGACAGTCCTCCAAGGTCGGTTTTACACCAGCTTGGGCTTGCCAGTAAGACACTCCCCTTCTGCATACTATAAAGGCAACAGCTGGCTCTAAGCACTTCCTCCTCATTCAGCCTGCAAGTGGAGCCAGTGCTGTTAAACAAGAGGTAAGATTCCCAGGGGGCATTGAGGGAGGGACATGACTGGCATCTCTTCCAGGAACCAGCATGCTCCTGGCACCTCACCCTCACCCAAGAGGTGACCAGGAAATGCTGTGGATTCCCCAACTACACCCCACTCCAGGCCTCAGGCAAGAGGGAGGAAGGTGATCCTAGCCAGTCTTTCTTTTTCTCAGCTTTCTTTCTGAACCTTCATCTGGGAGGCAGTGCCCTGCAGCTCCATAGGGTCAATCCTAGCTGCGGGGAGGCTGGGAGGGAAGGAAGCTGGTGAGATCCTAGATCCTCAACAATGAGAAGTGGGTGTGGCCCTGGTAGCTAAACATCCACAGGCAAGCAGCTGTGATCGCCCTGTACTTGGACAAACTGGAGCTTTGAGTTTGGGACCCAGATGGAATAGCAGATGGCCCCCAAGCAGGGCTTGTTTACCCACTGCAGGAGCCAGCTTGTTTGCAAAAGGGACACAGGAGAGTGTTCCTCCTCCCTGTCACCCACAGCCTGACTAGGGAGAGTGAGTGGCAATCAAAAACTTGCATATTCCACTCCAGCTGAGACTGCACCCTTGACCTCAGGCATGGAGAACTGAATCCATGGAGAACTAATATGATAACATTGCTATCTTTACCAGAATTCACTTGTATGCAGAGTAGGTCCATGTGGTTTTCTGGATTCATTGCCCACATGAACTAGAACCTGACATACGGCAGGGAGAGAGATGTGTGAACTCCAGACAGAAGGCTGTGTGGTGTGGGCACTATGCCAGGGCCTCCAGCATGGCCCCTCTTCAGACACACCTGTCTGGAAGGTTAGAGCCATAGACACCCTAGGCCCTGGTCCTGTGTAACTGCTGAAGTCTGGCCCCAGCTTTGTGTGCCTGGAGGAGTATGCTTGCCCTCTTGGGAAAAATAGGAGGGAGCACGATTAACCAACTGCAGGTCTGAAGGTGAGTAGCAAAGCTGAGATAGTTGGTCTTGCTGGTGTTGTAGCTGGCAGTGCTGATCCCCTCTCTGTTGCAGCCTTCACCATGGAGCAGCTGAGCTCAGCCAACACCCTCTTCGCTTTGGAACTGTTCCACACCCTGAATGAGAGCAACCCCACAGGAAACATCTTCTTCTCTCCCTTCAGCATTTCTTCTGCTTTGGCCATGGTCACTCTGGGGGCCAAAGGCGGCACTGCAGCCCAGCTCTCTAAGGTTAGCAGAAGGCAAACTGGCCAGCTCTCCCTGTCGTATCCCTGCTAACATGGTGCAGTCAGACTTTCAGAATAACCCCCCTGCCCCTAAAACAGTCAGTTCTTCATTCACTAGCAGCTGTAAATGGGATTAGGGCAGAGTCTCTGTTCAGTTGGGGACATGAAAGACAATGACACTACCTGTGGGTTAGGTTCTCCCATTCACAAGACTGAATCACAGGCTTTCAGGTAAGCAAGCCCTGCACTTCCCCAGAACTAGTTGTTTCCTCTTTCCCTTTTGCATTGATAACCACTACTCGTAAATCATGCCTGTAATATAGTGTCACCTTGAGGCATGACAGATATAGGAGCATGCTACGGGAGGCAGCTTGGAGGTGGTGGTTTTTTGTAGGGACTAGGTAAAGACAGCCATCTGTCTGTGTTCCCAGGGTTAGCCCTGTTGTGCCTCTCTCCCTGCCTGATTTCACTGGCTGTGGCTCTGAAGGAGGAGGGATTGTAAAGTCCCTGTGGCCTGTTGGACAGGTCCCACATCCTCTGAGCCCACCCCTGGGAGACAGCAGGTCACCTTTGCCTCCCTCCCCACTGCTGCCTTGTCTTCCTTACTGGGTATGGAGGGGACTTCTGCTCTTGGAGCTCCTTAATTCTGCCACCTTTGGAAGTCTAGACAGGAGTGGACAAAGTGTTTCCTAACTGACCTGCCTGGCTACTCTGCTCCTGCTGCTAGGTGCTTCTCACAGGTTATACCTGCTTCAGTGTTAAAGTCTCAAGGCCTTCCCCCT
>NW_022196913.1:37006403-37055570 GCF_008632895.1 Mastomys coucha | reverse complement strand
CTTCATTCTAGTAGGTGTGTCCAAGCAGCAATCTAACAAGCATCTCTTAGAGAGTAGCATGAACTCTGGACCCTGTGTGCTTTTTGTCCTTTGTGTCCCAGATGCGAGTAACCAGCCCAGACCTCACACAACCATAAGAGGCCTGTTGACTCACAACTGACAGAAGAGGAAGTAAACTCTCACCAGGATAAACTTAAGGAAGTTATTTCTCTAGGGAATGAGCTGTGGACCTTAGTACAATAAGCAAAGAAAAGAGGTCTCAGACACTCCCACCTTTCGGGTCACACGGCAGGAATGAGTCTTATTGACGCTGTTTACTTACTTCTGAGATTTTTTTCATTTTTTTTTTTTTTTAGCAAACTTGTATATGGCACAGAATATAAACATGAGCATACCATTTAAATCTTTATGGAAAAAATTCAGACATAAATATTTAGCGTGTTAACCATTCACATTTAGGGAACAGTTAAAACTTATTTAGAAGCCATGTTTACTTATGTCTCGCTGAGCTGTACATTTTTGGTTCCATTTCGTTTCCTTTGCCAGTGATATGTTAATAAAATAATTGGGCTGGAGTTACTCAGTATCAAATAAAAGTAATTTGATGGAGGTAGACCACAAGGAATCGTTTCATAACCTCAAAGGCGATGATTGTGTAAAGAATGATGTCTTTCCTTTAGACTCTGCATTTCGACTCTGTTGAGGATATCCATTCACAGTTTCAAAGCCTGAATGCTGAAGTGAGCAAGCGTGGAGCATCCCACACTCTGAAACTTGCTAACAGACTGTATGGAGAGAAAACCTACAATTTCCTTCCTGTAAGTACCTAGCACTTTACATTCTGAAACTTCCGGAAGTGACACGGACTTTTCTAGACACAACTGTGTTGTAGGCATTCATAAAGTCAGCAAAGAATGTATGTGGGACTTTCATCTCATAGTCTTTCTAATGAAAGGATTCTTCCTAGATGTCTTGGCTCTGGGGGAAAGAGAGCTTCCTGTGCAAGCATGAGAAGCTGATTTTGGATCCCAGAACCCATGAAAAATGACAGGGATGGCTTTATACTCTCTTATAACCCAAGGCCTGTGGGGACAAGAGCTGTGAGAACCCGTTGGGTTTGTGGACCACGAGCCTAGGCAGGTTCAGTGGGAGAGCTTGTTTTAAGGGAATTAGGCAGAAAGTGAAAGTAAGACAGCTGACATTTTCTCTGGGCTTCAAAAATGCACAAATAAATATACACACCCATATACACATATGTACATACATACACCCCACTCACATATAGACATATACACATAAAAAGGAAAAATGTGTCTAAAAAAGCCACCTGAAGTACAATCAAAATTTACTCAATTGAGAAAATGTTAATGTAAGATCCAAAAAGAATGAGTAGCCTTTGTGTGAACAATAGAAATATTATATAAAGGGATATACTTGCTACTACAGCACTGTAACCTTCAAAGATGACTAGGACACAGCATATGGGAGGCAGAGGCAGGAAGATCTCTGTGAGTTCAAGGCCAGCCTGATCTACAGAGTGATTTCCAGAACAGCCAGGGCTGGTACAAGGAGACACCCTATCTCAAGAGATGTGGAGGGAGTGTACAAGGGAGGGAGGGAGGATGAGAGGGAAGGAAGGAAGGGAGGAAGGGAGGAAGGAAGGGAGGAAGGAAGGAAGGAAGGAAGAGAGGAAGGGAGGGAGGAAGGGAGGAAAAGAGAAGGAAGGGAGGACAAAGGAAGAAAGGGGAAAAGGAAGGAAGGGGAAAAGGAAGGATGGGGAAGAGAATGAAGGAAGGGGAAGAGAAGGAAGGAAGGAAGGAAGGAAGGAAGGAAGGAAGGAAGGAAGGAAGGAAGGAAGGGAAATGGAAATGCTTAGAACAGTAATTTTACTGTTACGTGGTTTTCAACATAATAGAAAAGTCCAAAGCTTAGGTTTTAATAAAACAATTTTAATTTTTAGGACTTTGTTCTTTTCTTTTTGGGATTTTAAAAAAACTTCTGTAGGGAATGGATATTATTTATGACACTTATTTTTTTAAACACAGGAGTACTTGACTTCAACCCAGAAAATGTATGGTGCTGACTTAGCCCCTGTGGATTTTCAGCATGCCTCTGAGGATGCAAGGAAGGAGATAAACCAGTGGGTCAAAGGTCAGACAGAAGGTGAGAGGCTGAGCAGGGCTGGCTCTGTTAGTCAGGTTCCCTTCTGTAGCTCCCCCATGACACAATTGGCTTATGGAGAAAAGGCAGACTTTGACTCAGTGTTGCAGGCTTTGTTTTATTAATGATTGACCTTATTGCTTTGGCTCTATGGCAACACTGTGCCTCAAGTTAAAAGGGAGGAGGTCTGTTCACCTTGCTGGTGAGTAAAAAGGAAGAGGGAGTGACCAGTGTCTCACAACCATTTTCAATACCAGCAAGCCTTCTCCAAGGTAAGACTGATGATAAAGACCTACAATCCCAGCACTTGGTAGGCTGAGGTAGGAGGATTGCCTTGAGCACACAAGGCAAGACCCTGTCTCAAAATAAAAATAAGTAAAACACATATTTCCCAATGATCTATAGGTGGGTAGACCCCATCCCAGCACCTACATTTTAAAGGTTTCTCTGTCTTTCAATGAAGATGGACCAGAGTCCAAGCCTTTAAGACAGGGTCCTTTGGGGGACCCCTCTGAATCATAGCAGTCATTATGAACAGGTTCTCACTCCCCTGAACTCTCTCAATTGCATCTCCTCTCTCCCTTCCTCAACCTCCCAAATCCTGGCTTATGTGCACTGACATTCAGATGCTATTCCCTAGAATAAGGGACAATGTAAGATGTCTGAAATTTAACAGTGGAGAAATACGGACATGATTTAATGAAACCAGTTGAGTGCCTATGAGTTCCCCTGAAGTACAATTTAAAGTTAAAACTAACATTAAAATGCACAATAAAATTAATAAAAATGCCTGTGTTTAGTGCTATTATAGAAAGAAATGAGACATGAAACCATGAGGTCAGTATTTAAATACTGTTGCAGTCATAATACTTTTGGCCATCATCTTGTCCAGTAGCTCAGAAGTAGTGGGTAGGGAGTGACTCACCCTCTGGGCTCAATTCAGCCATGTAATGGATCTGTCCTCATTCTTGTTTCTGTGTGAGTCAGCACCCAGGGATCCTGTCTGGAATTCTGTCAGTTCCCCGCAGTACATCAGGCTGTCCGGAAAGTGGTTTTTGTTTAAATAGATTTACCATTGGATAAGTCTTCTTATCTCTTGGATATTTGTTCAAAGCCCTTTTCAAAAGAACAGTCTCCTACTTAGCAGATTTGAAGACATAATTTACCAGTGACCAAAACATGTCCACTTAGGAATATTGTTTGTTTTCTGTAAAGAATAGCCATTCACAAGATATAGTTATTGTTTGCATACCAGAAAGGAGAACTTTCTTGTTTTAAACCTCTGAAGACATTGACTGACATTGATGATATATATATATATTTTTTTTTTTTCCTGGTTCAAGGGATGGAACTTAGGGTCTCAAGAAGCACTAGGCACAAGCCTGCTTGGTCTTACAAGCTGATTTGTTTAAAATAAAAATGAGACAAGTGGGTCCTTCCTAACTTAACACTGAATTAAAATAAAATGAAGTGTGAACTCTATGTTAGAGCTAAGAAATTATTGGATTAAATTTACAATTTCGATATGAACCTTTTAAAAAGCTTACTTTATCTTTTCAGGGAAAATCTCAGAGCTGTTGGCTGTAGGTGTGGTGGACAGCATGACCAAACTTGTGCTAGTGAATGCCATCTACTTCAAGGGAATGTGGCAGGAGAAATTTATGAAACAAGACACAACAGATGCTCCATTCAGACTGAATAAGGTCAGGTGACACCATCATTCTTGGATGTTCTTGGTTGTATGTGTGTGGGTGCTGGGGTTGTAGCACAGGGCCTCCCCCATGTAGCCAGGCCTTTATCACTGTGTCCATCCCAAGACCCCAAATTTCTCTCTGCTCTAAAAGACAAGAAGGAATAACTTGAGTATTTTTTTTATTTTGTAACCATTCAGAAAGACACAAAAACAGTGAAGATGATGTATCAAAAGAAAAAATTTCCATTCGGTTACATTTCTGACCTGAAGTGCAAGGTGCTGGAGATGCCGTACCAGGGTGAAGAACTTAGCATGGTCATTCTGCTGCCTGAAGACATTGAGGATGAGTCCATGGGTCTTAAGAAGGTAACTGGCTCTCAGTCCCATGGCTTATGTTTCCTTACACTGCACTCTTCTTTTATTTCCCATGTGTTCACTGAACCATAAACAATTGTTCAGCCAAGACTTCCCAAAATCTGTTGCTACTACAGTCCCATTTTTGTCAATATAGTCTATCAAGTGTTACAACTCTGAGGCCTCATGTTTATACAGTTATTATTACTCTTATTGTTATCATTGTTATTACTATCATTATCATTTATTTTATTATTCACAGTGCCCAAGTACCTTGGGCTAGGTAAGTGTTCTGCCACTGAGACTCACTCTAAGTCCAGAAGCCTAAAGTTTAAATATTCAGAATATATTCTGCCTTCAGTGAACCATGGAGGAACATGTAGCTATTTAAAAGTAAAGGTAACAGTGATGAGTGGTTCCCCCATAGAAAGTCTCTTAAAGTAACTTTAAAGGAATTATAATAAGAATTTATTTAAATCCTTGGGGACTGATTGTCTCCTAACAGGGTTAGAAGTAGATAAACTGTGAAGATTACAGTTTTCCCTCAGAAATCCCAGACTGCCCTGTGACTTAGCTTCTGTTTCTTCCCAGCCTAGACTTGCAATCAAAGAGAAGCTTGCTGTCACTCAAATGTAGAATATGCACTAACATGAATGTGGTACATTTGCCAGTTGTATTTTCTAGCTCATAATTTATCTCATTACAAAATGATGCTCTGATTTAAAGAAGGAAATTGTTAGCATCCATAAGATAAGTGTTACTGGTCTAGTCCAATAGAGGAACAACAATAGTTAATATTTATATGGTACTTACTATGTGCCAAACCCTTTACATTTATCAGTTCATTCAATGGTTACAGAAATGCTACAAAGTTGGTGTCATTATCATCCCTATTCCATTCCATTCCATTCCATTCCATTCCATTCCATTCCATTCCATTCCATTCTATTCTATTCTATTCTATTCTATTCTATTCTATTCCATTCCATTCCATTCCATTCCACTCCACTCCACTCCACTCCACTCCACTCCACTCCACTCCACTCCACTCTACTCTATTCTATTCTAAGCTCTACTCTAGTCTACTCTACTCTGCCCTACTCTACTCAACTCCATTCCGTGGACAAGGTCTTCCTGTGCAGCCAAAGCTTACAGGCCTCTGTCAGTGGCTCCTGAATGCTGGGATTGCAGAATATGTGGCCCCATGTCAACTGCTTGAACTTGCTTTAAATAAAGTAAGCCCCATACATTTTGTCCCCCTTTTTTATACCCAGGAGTTATAGAATATAACTTCAGCTCTAGTAGAGTGTACACATCACTACAACTTTAGAAAGTTTCAAAATAAAGAAGACTACTAAAATTTCCCTTGTACCATTCAATCACTCAGGGTAATAAAACCTCTCACAGTTCATCAGTCAAGTGATTCAGTGTGATAGGGGTTTAAAAATCCTGAGTGTGTGGAAGAATAGACAAACAGGTGGACTAAAGGAGGAATAGATGGGAAGAATAGAACAAATGAATGGAGTGAGGCAGAGAGAAATGAATAGATGAATGGATGAAAGAAGGATGGGTGGATGAAAGAATGAAAGACCTGTTGTTAAATGTTTTTTGTACTTCTACCCTCAAAGACCTGGAAAATAATTCTGCTATATTCCAGCAATTTACAGATAAAATTAAATCTAAATAGAATCTATTTGGGCAGAAATCATGAAGGAAATCCTAGGAGTTGTGGGAATTGTGAGTCCGTTCATTGGAATAGTACATTGTTGCAGTAATAAATTAACTTCTATCATTATTATTATTTTATTATTCATGGTGCCCAAGTACCTTGAGCTGAGTAAGTGTTCTGTTACTGGGACATACTCCCAGAACAGAAGCCTAAAATGTAAATATTCAGAATATATTCTATCTTCAATGGACGGTTGTGATGGGGGGACATTGCTATGACCATCAAATAAATTGATGTATGTAAAGAGTTTGGCATATAGTAATTACCATATAACTATCAAGTAAGTAAATAAATACCTCCTTTATATTGATTCCAGATTGAGGAGCAAATAACTTTGGAAAAACTGCGTGAATGGACCAAACCTGAGAACTTGGAAAACATTGATGTCCATGTCAAATTGCCCCGGTTCAAGATAGAAGAGAGCTACACCCTCAACTCTCACCTGGGCCGCCTGGGATTGAAGGATCTCTTTAGCAGTAGCAAAGCTGATCTGTCTGGCATGTCAGGATCCAGAGATCTTTTCATATCAAAAATTGTCCACAAATCCTTTGTGGAAGTGAATGAGGAAGGAACAGAGGCAGCCGCTGCCACAGCAGGCATTGCTACGTTCTGCATGTTGATGCCTGAGGAAGAATTCACAGTGGACCATCCATTCCTTTTCTTTATTCGGCACAACCCCACATCTAATGTGCTCTTCCTTGGTAGGGTGTATTCCCCATAGAAGAAGGAGACTTTACAGATACAAGGCAGAGCTTAGAGTTTTGTTCCCTGAGGTTTTAATAGTGATTATTTTCAATTTTACTTGACAATAAAACCTCTAACCAGAAGCTGATCTTTCTTTTATATGTTCAACCCTGTTGGCCCTTTATATCCATGTCTTTTGGTGTGGGTATGTCTATTTTGATTGTACAATGAAAAATATCCAGTTGTCACTGTCGACAGCAAAGGAATAAAAGAGAAGTATAGATTCTTGACCATGAGATAACATATAGAATTGATACACTCCCAAACAGGCAAAAGTCAGTTGTTTTTCAATCTTATATTAGAGTAAAGCAAAAATGAAGAGATAAAAACAAGTAATAAAGCATTAGTAAAATTAATGCATCCAAAATAATAATTGCTAAGTTCTTTCATGTTTTGTGACATGAAACCAACCCTCTTTTTTAATGAACAGAGATTGGAAGCCACATCAGAAGGAAGGCATCCTAGGTTGTTGAAGGAGGATTTAAAGCAGATATGCCATGGGAACAAATGCAACTGAAAGTCCCCTTCATATGAAGACATACTGGCTCCATGATCCTGCCCTGTAGAGTTAGTGTCCTCATCAATCAGCTTCTCTGGGTTTTTTGATAAAGCCTCTTGACCCCCGTTACTCAGGTAGCTATGGTGATAGAATGGCTTTGTGCAATGTGAAGGACTCTTGGGTTGGTATGACCCTTTGTCTGATGCACTCCTTTGAATGGGGTTTGAGATTCTATATTTTACTCTTCCACAGTATTGGTAGATTTTAACAAATCTAAGATTTCTTAGAATGTGCAAGCCAGATGATGCCCACTCTCTTTCTCTTGTGTCTCAGGCAAGCCAAGGCTACACTCATCAGAGCAGTTGGCATGACTATACAGATGTGGTGAGGCCTCTACAGGTTACAAACAAAACTGTAGCAGGTTACCAAGAAGCTTTTCTTCCTATTCCCCCTCCTGAATACCAGGGCTACTGTACTCTGGGTTCTCCTATCTGTGGTAGAAAAGATAAAAGAAGCAGGCCTGGTCTCTGTAGCACTTCTTTTGGATAGCGTCCGTTAGTTTGGATCTAGAATGTTCCCCCAAAGGCCCATGTTTTGCCCAAAGAAATAGTGTTACTAGGAGATAGTGAATCTTCTAAGAGGTCTGGAGATGGGGAGGGAGGTATGTGCAGCCCCTAAGACAACTGAAACATCAAGAAAGCAAGCATGGTCAGTAATGGCACGCTATAGGATGGTAGGAATCCTATAAGATTCAAGATTCAAGAGAAACTGCAAACTCAGGGGCAAATCTGACCACTGTGCCTCAGCAGCACTTGCCAGTCCAGAGAAGGTAAAGAGAACTGAATGGCAAATTGTGTCACTGTTAATGCAAAGAGAAACAGTTTGTCCTTTCAAGAGTAGGACTCCTGTTTTCTTCCTCTGCTTTTGCATGACCTACAGAGTGCATCAAAAGTTCACAGCTAGTCTGAAACTTCTGGACAACTCCACTTTCTCATCCTCAATCTTTGTGGACTGCAGATGGGTGCCTGCAGATGCTAACTAAAGTCATGTTCACCCCAGGGTAGGGGAGACACCCTTAAGCCTCAAATACTTATTACAATCTGCTTTTCAAGTACAACATCCAGAGTATAATCAAAGATAACTGTTTGGGTGGGCAGCCATGGCAACCGAGATACAAAGCAGCACAAACAAAAGAGAATAGTGACAGTGGAAGACTCTAAATGCTGCTGCCGCCCATACAAACCAGAGATCAACAGTCTGTGAAGACAGCATTGATGAAATCCAAGGTCAGATACTTTAGCAGGCCATTGCAGACTTACAAACTACACTTCATGTCTAGATGAAAAGGAACTAGAAACCCCAGAGCCTAAACATATAATAAATTATTTCCATAGAAAACTTAAATAATAAATAATTTGTGGATTTTAAAGTCTGATAAAGCAGCCCATTAAATTGGTTAATTAAATGATTTTAGTTTCTTCTAGAAAGTGAAATATAGTCAATAAACTCCAAAATCAAATGTAAGTCTGGAAAATACAGAAGGAATGGTAAACAACTCAAAAGAGTTAGGATGAAGCCAGCCAGGGTTAATCCCAGCAGTCAGGAGGCAAAGGTAGGCAGATCTCCAAGGTTGAGGCCAGCCTGGTCTACAGAGTTAGTTACAGGACTGCAAGGTTTACACCCTATCTCAAAACACCTTTCTAAAAAAAAAAAAAGGTGTTGAAGATGCATAGAAGACAGGGATGGGGTACAGAGCAGAATAATCTATAAAGGGCAAACATTTGGCTGGGAAGATGGCTGAGTCATAGAAGTGCCTCCCTGCAAATATGAAGACCTGAGTTTGGATCACCAGTACACACATAAAAGCCCTGTGTGGAGGGGTACATCTGCAACTTCAGCACTGGATTGAGAGAGGACAGGGACAAGTGGATCCCTGCAGAGATTGGCCAGCTAGCCCTGCCAATCACTAAGGTCCAAGCCAGCGCAGTAAGAGACAAGGTTCAAAGCATATGGTGGAGAGTGATGAGCTATGGCCTCCAGTGCATGTGCATGCACACCCACGTGCACATATGCACATGTGTGTAGACACATCCACACCCACCCTCACCAACATATTCACATATCCTCATACACACACACCAAAAAGAAACAAAGCTAACGTTCAAAGTGGTTATTTCAAACTAGGTAAAAGGCATCAGTGAATACTCTAAACCCTAGCAGACAAAACAAAACAGCTCTGTCCTAGAAAGAAAACAAAACAAAGTATATCCTAGAAAAACTGCAGAAGTCTTAAGACAAAGTTCATTAAAAGCAACCCAATAAAAGGGATCAGTCAGGGCAGCCACACTAACAACACACAGCCACACAGCTATGGAGTCAGGCCACAGACAGCTCTTCCAGTTTCCTAGGAAATGCAAACTCCAAAACATACCAACGTCAACTTAGTTCATATTTGGGAAAAATATCCTTCAAGACATATTCAGATAAAAACTTAGAACACTGATTTATGTAGACTTTGCCTTTAAACCATTCTGAGAAATCTTCTCTATGCACAGCAATATCAGAATTGGAAAGAAGAAATTAAAGAACAAGAATGTGCATTTGTGAATTTAAGTGAGTATTGACCATATAAAATAGTAGGAAGAGTATCTAAGTAGTTTTCAATGTATACAGAATTATGGGTAATAATTTAAAATACATAAATAAATGATAATCCAGATTTGGAGCTTTATAGTCCTAGATAGTTAGGATGCTGATGCAAGAGGATGATTTGAATTCACATGTTCAAAGCTAGCTGGCACAACATCACACCATATTAAGACTTTACTTCTAAATAAATAAATATAAATGATGATTTAGAAGTCCGAGGACAGGACATGGAGTTTAATAATCTATTGGGCTAGAGGAATAGCTCAGTCTCTAGTACTTCCTTCACTTAGAGAAAAATTTCCAAGGTCCTTGCATTATCTGGGAAGATAAGTCATGGATTGGTGCCAAAATCTAAGGTCTAAAAGAACAGTAAAATGCTTTGGCAGCTTCTATATTGAACCAAAGATAAACCAAGAATGTGCAATCAACCCAAAGAAGGCAAGAGAAGGGAAGAGATCAAAATACAAGCATGAGAAACAAGAAGATGGAATGTGAAGTAGTTTTTAAGTAATTACTTGAAATGTAAACTGACTCAGTGGTCAGCTCAACATGTAATATTTAAAGGAACCATACTTTGAAAGGAAAAAGGACATTTGATATGTTTGAGTAGGAAGTGTCCATCACAGGCTCACGTGTTAAACACTTGATCCTTAGCTGTTGGCTCTATTTGGGGACTTTCTGAAAACTTTAGAAGGTGGGTCAAGCTAGAGTAAATAGGTCAATGGGGTGTGGTTGTACGGGCTGTTGTCTTATCTAAGCCCCTCTGTCTCTCTACTTGATTGTCTGTCCAGAAGTGAAGTAAAGTCTCACCATGTGCCACCCATCCCCACAGACATGATGTAGTGACAGGCATCTATGCTAGACACCCAGGGAGTGAACCCCCTGAAGCCATCAGCACAAATCCATCTTTCCACCATTATGCTGCCTCTTATGTGTTCAGCTGCCACAGTGAGAAAACTGACTGCTGGCCAGGACCATGCTATCTTATATTTTGGTTGAACTCTGCCAGTTGCAGTAATGATAGTCAATTGTTTTCCACAATACAGTGAGCTTGTTTTTCTAGGTTCTTGTCTTCCTGTACCATTGGCCCCAAGTATTGACCAACTGGGAAATAAGTTTATCAGTTACATGATATTCTCTTGATCCCCATCAAAGCCAACCCTGGGTTAAAAAGGGAAACACTTCAATCTATCCTTAACTCTTTCTCAAAAATGTACAAGGATCCTTACTCCTGTCCAGTCATGCTGCTGTCTGTTCATCCACCTATGATGTTAATAACTCTTCTAATCTTGAATCCAAAGAACAATCTGCCTTGTGTCTCTTAAACTCCAAAGAGGAAATGTTTCACTGGCTAACATATCATGCAAATGCTAACCATAGAGATAGAAGTAACTATATTAATACCAGGCAAAAATAACTTTTCCTATCCTAGAAATAAACATTTTATGAGAAAAAGATTCAGTGTACTAGAAAAATATAAAAATTTTAAATTTGGATGCACTCAGCATTCCCTCAAAATGAAAGAACTAAAATGGAAAGAAATTAAAGGAGAAAATGTCTATATAAAGTGAGAAAAATGCATGCTCTTCATAATTAATAATAAATGTAATCAATAATTGATAAATAATAATCTAGTATGTTAATAAAGAATCTAACTATAACTGAATAATATAGAACTATTTTGCAAAGGAAGAAGAAACTTCATAATGTTTTAGATTATTTTGTTATAAAATTTAAATTATTATTATCAAAGGGAGTTAAGTAAGATAGCTAGTTCAATTTACAAAACCAATTTTTATGTCCATGTAATCATCACACTTGCAGTTTTAAAATTAAAAGCAAATCAGAAAATACTCTAGTGTCCAAGAATAAGTTCAATAAAAAGATCCTCAGGATTCTATATAAAAAACTACAAACATCACTGAGTAAAAGATCTGAATAGAGAACACAGTGGTCATGACTCAGTGATTTGAAATCTGTAGTATTTTATTTGTGTGCATGTGTATGTGTGTGTGTGTGTGTGTGTATGCGTGCGTGTGTGTGTGTGTGTGTGTGTGTGTGTGTGTGTGTGTGTGTGCGAGCACGCATGTAGGGTGAAGGTGGATGTAAAATGTCTTCCTCTTTCCTCTATTGCGCTCCACTGTTTTATCTTGAGACAAAGTGTCTCATAGCATCTGGAGCTCCCTATTTTGGTTAGTTTTGCTGTCCAGAGAGCCCCCTGAATCCATTTGTCTTCATCCCCTAGTGTTAGGTTATAGATGTCCACCTTTGTGCTGGGGATCAGAACTAAGGTCCTTATGTGTGTGATGTAAGTACCTTACTCACAAAGCCATCTTCCCAGCCTGTGATTTAGTATTTCAAAAACACTATTTGATATCTGGAACTATACAACCCCCAGTTACATCCATATCAGCTCATTTTTGCTGTACTCTATGTGGTGGCTTGTATGAGGACAGCCCCTAAGGCTCATATAATTAAATGTTTGGTCCACAGTTGGTGGAACTGAGAAGGATTAAATATGGTCTTGTTGGAGGAGGTGTGTCAATAGGGGGATGTTGGGGTTTCAAAATTCCAGGCTACTACAGTTTGTACATGTTATGTATCTCTGTCTGTCTCTGTCTCTGTCTCTGTCTCTCTGTCTCTCTCTGTGTCTGTCTCTCTCTCTCTCTCTCTCTCTCTCTCTCTCTCTCTCTCTCTCTCTCTCTCTCTCTCTGCCCTGTGGTTGCTATCTCAACATGTAAGCTCTCAGCTACTGCTCCTGCCTTCTGCCATGCTCCCCTCCATGATGGTCATGGGTCAAGGACTCACTCTCTGAAACTGTAAGCAAGCCTCCAATTAAATGTTTCCTTTTATAAATTGCCTTGGTCCTGGTGTCTCCTCTCAGCCTCAGAAGAATAACTAAGACATCTTCTTTCTTGTGAAAGAGGGCAAGCTCTGCTAATAGTTGTGTAACTTAGAAAAGGCCAAGAATTTCCAAGACTAACAAGAAGACAAATTAGGTAAGAGGACACACTGAGGTAAAACCTTCTAGGGTAATGCTGCAGAAATGAGTCAGCACAGTTTATATGTAGGGATGGTCAGCAGTGGATAGAACAGAGAGCCTAGAAGTCACCCTGCACATTATGAGCCCTGCTTTCTGATGAGGAAGATCATTGATCCACTTCCCAGAGCAGCCTGTCTAAGCCTCCCATCCCAGTGCAATCCGAGTTGTCCCAGATACATGCTTCCACATCATAGAGTTAATCAACTAGAGATGAAAAGTATTTTTAATTTCTGTCTGTATTAAGCACATACAGATATTTAGTTCTTGTTATAATTTCCCAGTCAGTAAAGTATAATGATTTATGTTCTTTGTACATTGTACAAGTCATTTAACAATAACTCAACTTCTTATAAGGGAGGATATGTATAATTATACAAATGTTGTGATTTTTGGTCCTCTGCTTTATATCCATGGGGGACAGGAAAATGACCATAGGGAGTGATCTTAGGACCACAGCCCTGCAAATACCTGGGGACAACTATTCCCAAGCCCACCCTTTACATTCCACATTCAATTGATTTCTATTAGAAATCCCTGATCATACATTGCCAATACATGGAAGCTCTCTAGGGCAGAAGGTAAAAGGAGAAAATTTCCCATATGTTGTTTTCAAACATTTAGGATCCTATGTGAGAAAAGATGAAATTGAATCTCTCCTTACACCCTGTGCACAAATTAACAACAGCACAACTGTAGACGTCACTGTGAAAGCAAAACAAAGTGTTCAGAAGGTGACAATAAACCAAATATGAGGGTTTTTTTTTTTATCAATTCATGAAAGAAGTGATTTCTGAGCAGAACATATACACAAGTGTTTTATTTGACTTAGACATTTTGAAAGGTATTTATATGCTTGTTTTTGATTTATATGTATCAGTGTTTTGCCTGCAAGCATGGCATGCCTATTGGCCATGGAGGGTGGGAAGATGGTATCACTTGGGAAACTGGAGTTAAGGGGTGTGGTAAGCTGCTCTGTGTGTACTGAATCCAGGTCCTCTGCAAAAACAGTAAGTATAGTGGCTGGAGAGATTATTTAACAGTTTAGAGCACTTGCTGCCCTTGTACAAAACCTGTGTTTGATGCCCAGAATCCATGTGGTGGTTCACAACCACCTATAACTCTGGTCCTTTCTTCCAGTTTCTGAAAGCATCATACATGCATGTAGTATAAACACACACACACACACACACACACACACACACACACACACACACACACACACAGAGCAAGCGCTCTTAACTGCTAAGTCATCTCTCCAGTCCTAAGCATTTGGAGTCCCTCATATGTTCCTCCTCTCTTCCATGTTTTATTTTCTTTCCTTGTTTGCTTTCTCTCTAAACTTTCAGACTCAAACCATCCTCCCACACAACCACATTCAGCTTGATTTGGACATTTTACTATTTTTTTATTAGTTAAATTTAGATTTAGCCAACTTAACAGTAAATCTTCATTTTTGCAAAATGCACACTTTGAGTTAAATAGCGAGTTTCCTGATAATTTGCATGGGCCACAGCTCCATAGAGAGAAAAAGTCTAAATATGGTCTGAGAGAATGATCTGTGTGAAAACCCAATTACAGAACTTTTCTCATTTTATCTCAAATGAAATAAACAAAAACCATAGCTGAAGGCAGGGAGAGCTTTGTGAAGTCACAGTGGCAGAAAACCGGCTTTCTGATGGCTTCTGTACTTTTATAAGGTGGAAACACTGAACACTCCCTTTAATGGCCCAAGGAAAGGCTTGGCTGATTAGAATCTAAGAGGGGACAGGAGAGAAATCTGGCTGAGTGCTACAAAACTGAGAGTGCTTTTGTTCATTTACCTTTTAAGGGTGCTTTACAAATAATCAAAATTACAGCAGATGTCTGACACATTTTGCATTACTTGGTTTGTTTGAAATAATGATCGTATTCACTATAAATTCACTATAAAAAAAGAAAATCATGACAATGTAACCTGGGAGTCTCACTGAAAGAGAGCTTCACTTTCTGTTACATTGCCTGATATCACTACCACAGAATGCAAAATTACAGTAATGAGGAGTAAGCCTGAGCCCTTGGGCTGACATTTGTACGTCTACTGAGTACCAACCCTGACATCATGCCTTCGATGCTATGGTCCTCATCCCATGGAGGAGCTCAGAGGAGAATGAGAGCATTTGTCTCCAAGCTCTGAGGTGCAGAAACCAATGTGACCTATCATGGCTGATAGCTCCGGACTGCCACAGAGAGTTAAGCCCACAAAAAGGAGGAGTGGGTTCTCCACTACCCTAGGAGGTCCTTATACTTCAACATCAATGCCCTTTCACTTGCTGCCAGTTAAAAGGAACATTAATTTTACCATTTCAAATAAATTTGCATTCAACAAGGTAGCTGAGATTGGTAGAAGATGGTAAATAAATAGCATTCCAGTAGAACCTGTTGAGTGTCATCTTTCTGTGACATCGGTTCAGCAGTCCTCCTACTTCCAGTGGCTTCTAGAAAATCCAAAATCTCTATAGACAGTCAACATCAACACCAAACCCTGGTCACCTGGGACTGGGTATGTAGCTCAGAGGTTGAGCCTGAGCTTCTCATGCACAGGCCCTGAATTTAATATCCAGCACTGAAATCAACACATTAAATGAATGAGCAAGTGAGTGTGAGTGAGAGTGAGTGTGAGTGAGTGAGAATGAGTATGAGAGTGAATGAAAGTGAACGTGAGTAAGAGTGAGAGTGTGAGTGAGAGTGATAGTGAGAGTATGAGTATGAATGAGGAGTGAGAGTAAGTCTGAATGGGTGAGAGTGAGTGTAAAAGTGAGTGAGAATGTGAATGAGTGTGTGAGTGAGAATGAGTGAGTGTGAGTGTGAGAGTGAATGAGAGTGAGTGTGAGAGTGAGTGAGAGTGAGTGTGAGAGTGAGTGAGAGTGAGTGTGACTGTGAGTGAGAGTGTGAGTGAGCCTGAGAGTGAGTGTGAGTGAATACATGAAAAAAGACAACACAGGACTGAAGAAGGAGCAGCTTTATCAGAGAAGCTGATGGCTCAGAGTAATGTAGAGATTATAAAGTGTGAAAGAATTTCTACATCTGAGTTATCGGGCCCTAACATGATGTGTTGGAGGTAGCACCATTACTTTAACATCAGAAAAATGAACGCAAGTGTGTGGAGAGGGAATATAGTACAGGGAACAGCCCCAAGAGGATCTACAGGGTCCTATCGTACATACTTCGTTAAATTGAGCGGCTTTCCAGGGTGCAGGAGAGCATGTGTTGCAAAAGCAAGAGGATGTTACTGAATGAGGTTTTCAAACCTCCTTGCGCTAGCCCTTCCTTCATGTTGTAGACTATTACACCAGATCCTATTGAGACTTCAATTCCAGAGAAAATGGTTTCCCTGTATTTTAAAAATGTAAATAACATTATACAATATTTTTATAGTTAGCTTTAAATGAATGTAGATGCACCACAGATTTCAGTTTTCTTTGAAAAGTGCCATGTTGGTTAAAATACTAAAGACACTGATCATCAATGGGAGGAGAGGCCCCCCCATCTTGTGAAGGCTCTATGCTCCAGTGTAGGCGAAGCCCAGGACAGGGAGCAGGGAGAGGGAGGAAGGGACAGGGGATTTTTGGAGGGGAACCAGGAAAGGGGAGAACACTTGAAATGTAAACAAAGAAAATATCTACTGAAAAAAAGGAAAAAATACTGAAGACATTAAGAGTCTCCTCCTATTATGTTTAATAAACCTTTGCTTCCTTTTTCCTTCTCTTGGTGTTTTGAGACAATCTTGTGATATATCCAAAACTGACCTCAAATTTACAATTCTATTGCCTCAGCCTTCCATGTGGTCATATTTCATACATACTTCACTGTGCTCAGCCACCTGTATGTTTTCTATTAAGACAATGCAGTAAATATTAGTAAGAGTTGCCTGATTTCACACATGCCTATATACAACATTAGGATTCCCTGCATTTTTCTAATCCTTTAGCTGCCTCTCTATAGATATATCTCTATAGATAGATAGATAGATAGATAGATAGATAGATAGATAGATAGATAGACAGACAGACAGATAGAGATAGATATACATACACACACATACAAATACATACATAATACATGTATGGATGGAAGCCAGAGGACTTAGGTATCATTCTCCAGGAACCAGCAACCTTTTTAAAAGATAGTGTCTCTCACCAGCCCCGAACTGGCCAAGTGAGTGGAGCTGACTAAGCCAGCAAGCCCCACAGATGGGATTATACGCACAAACCACCACGCCTGGAATTTTTCATATATAGGTTCTGTGCATCAAACTCAAGTCCTTGTGGGGCAAGAAAAATACTTTACCAACTGAGTTATGTTCCCAGGCTCCACCAATTTCTTTTGTGTTTAGTTAATAAAAGAGATCTCTAGAAACTTAATTTAGTTAACTGATCCCTTTGGCTCACAGCAGTTCCAATGTGGGGGCTGGTACTGTTAAATCTTCAATGTTGTGTGCTAACATTCACAAAGAATTACCACCTTAAAAAAAAAAAGAGCTGAAATTCAAGGGGCATGTACCATCAAGGCACAAGACAAGGAGAAGTGGGGTGGGAATAGTGTGTGTGTTCAGAGATAGATTGGTTAAACCCCTTACATCTGTCATAATGGGACCCACTATTTTGTACAATCAATACACTCTAATTTAAAAAAGAATTTTGGTCTTATTTTGCTTCTCTGGCCCTTGTCTTCCCTTTTCTCTTGGCTATTAAGAAACACTTGTCCTAGATACAGGCAATTTTGTTTCCAGTTACACAGGAAACCATTGTCTTCCTGAGCAGTTTGACCACAGCTTTGTTGTGATGGGAAATGAAACCCTTCCGAAGCCCTCTTTGTCAGCTCACTTTCTGAAAAAATAAATAAATAAATAAACTGAAGTCAGCATCATGTGACAAGTCCCAATGAAAGAAAGCAAAAGTTATCCCCATAGGAAAGACACCTGCCCCTGCCCCACCTCGACCTCTCCTGCCCATGACTTTAACCTTCACTTTTGAGAACAGAATGTCCTCGTCTTCTGGTGGCGGGGGGCAGATTTTGCTTCATCTTAATTAAAAATAATGGCAAAGATCCAAAAGAGGAAGATATACCTCATAATATGTACTATACTAGAATTTTTTTTTAAGCTTCTTAATCCTCTCATCTGGCTAATGAGTTAGATACAATGATGTCCTCATTGTATGGATGATGAAACCAATCAATAGATGTTACAAGCTGTCCACGGTCTCAGGAGCCAGCATTCAGCCCAGAGAGCCTGCTTATTCATCTATGCACTGATACTGTCTTGCACAAAAGCCTCACACAGGGAAGAGAGGGAAGGATGTAAAGGACCCTTCCAAACATGTCAGGACAACATCTAGGTGATTAAGCTTTGCTGTAGATCTTGGAGGTCATTCCTCACAACCATTTGTCAATGTTTCTGAATCCTGGAAACTGCTAGCAGCTGGAGACAAGAATGAGCAGAGCAGACTTTCCTGCCATAGAATATTTTAACAGGATGAGGGCTCCAAGCATACAAGCCAGGCTCTGTGGAACACAGATGCAAGAAGAAAGGAGATGGTCAGTCATAGAGCAGATCCCACAGCCATGGAAATGAAGACTGTGGCCTAGTATTCTGTCATATTCCTTCAAATCCAACATGCTGCAGATTTCATGGACCTGGGAATGCATATGACTTACTGGTCAAATGTTGGTGATCTAACCAGGAAAATATAAGGTAATTTGGCATAATCTGGTATAGGGACCAAAGGAAAGCTTGATTAAGTGAAATCCTGAGGAGATACAGATTTTTATCATGGCCAAGGCTTTGTGGAGGATGGCAAAGGCCTGCCAGACACATGGCCAATTGACAAAGCTATTATCCATATGGGCCAGGCTGGGCACAGCTGTGTCAAGGATGCCCAAGGCCTCAGACACATGGAAAATGGTGAAAGCTATTCTGCATAAGAGCCAGGTTCAAGAGAAATTGCAAGGCTTTTCTCAGGAGTTCTGGTATACCTGTTTAGGAAGACTGATCCGTGTGTACAAAGTCTAGCGGCTGTATTTCCTCCTCCCCACTGTGTACAAAGACTAGCAACTGTATCTTCCTCCCTCCTCCCCAGTGTTTACAGACTGACACTGCTCACCCAGATCTCCTAATCCAGAGCTAGCTATCCCTTCTACCTACTTAATAAACAGGCTTTGGTTTCAAATTGCAGGAGAACTCCCACAGGATCCCAGTTTAATTGTCTGTAAGTCCTGTGCCATTGCTACCTCTAGCCAGAGTTCTGGGACCCAAGTAAGTAGGGTGGTGGTAACCTGGGTTCATTGTCCTAAGGAAAAAAAAAAACCTACAATCGCAGTACAATTCTAAAAACACAAGGGACAAAGTGTTCCAGTCAGTGAAACAGATGCACAGTTCTCAGAGAGTTGGAAGTTATGTTTACAGACAGAATGGGCGAGCTGGGAGCATTGGTTCTTTGGAAGAGTGTCCACCCTGGTCCACTCATGACACAGTCATTCTTATTCAGAGATTTACAGCCTAATATTGAAGATTGCCAAGGGGTTATTACTGAAGGCTATCTCTTTGACTAACAACCAGGTTGCCTAGCAACAATTTCCTTGTTGATTTCATATCTTTTCTTATCATTGTTTCTGTGACTTCCGCAAATCTATCCCTATTCTGTTCCCTCCCACATGAAATAAAGTTCCTTTATATTCTGGGCTTGCCAGGCAGCAGGAGAAAATGATGGCTTCATGAGGCTTAATTGTGACATAAAAAGCTGGATGCTTCACTATTATTTCAGCCCCAACTTCCTTTTGAGTTGAAGGCATTACTTGAAACTGCTATTGACTACTATAGCACCACCCGCAAATCTTGTGACAGCTCTTGCAGTCAGGATGGAAGAGAATGGGTTGTGAAATGGCACGGTTTAGCTTCATGTGCTGGGAGGATATGTTCAGAACTAGAAGGCCTACACGTAGGCTAGGGGTGGGGTGGGGTAAGGAGTCTAGTCTTTGAATAACAAAGCAGGAGGGTGTGGTTCCTTTTTCTAGTGGTCAGCACGCTGAAAGAGTCTTTGCTAGAACAACTGAAATTTGAGCTATGTATTGTGACAGAAGCCAGATTCATTTAAGCTATGAGGAATTTTGTTTTCGTGTGTGTGTGTGTGTGTGTGTGTGTGTGTGTGTGTGTGTGTGTGTGTGTGTGTGTGTGTTTGTAGTGTATATGTGTATGTATGTGTGCAGGTACATGCATGTGGCAGCCCAAAGTGTCTTCCTTGATTCTGTACCTTACATATCAAAGCAGATTCTTCTCCCTAAATCAGCAGCTAGTCTAGCTAGTCAGTTTGCTTCAGGGATCATCTGTAAGGATTACCAGTGGCTGCATGCCTACCCATGGGTTCTTGGGCTCTGAGTATCTGTCTTCACATTTGCCTGGAGAGGACTTTACCCTCTGAGCTATTTCGTCAGCCCCCCCCCCCAAAGAAAGTTTAACAGCTATTCCTGATATATTTCAGAGCTTCAATGCTCAAAGATCTCTGATACTGTCTGAAATTCTGTAGGCAAGCTCCATCCGTTGCCTTCACATTTGACATACTTATGTTCGAAGATGAAATGATGTTTAGAGCACTCGTCTCCAGCTAATGGTGCCATTTACATAGTATTATGTATGTATAATATACAGACTGTGGAGCCTTTACGGGGTGGATCCAAGGGGCAGAAGTAATGTCCAGCCCCTAGTTCCTGCGGAGCTCTGTTTAGTGTTCTTCTGAGACATGAACAGCCTCCTCTACATTTCCTTGCTACGCAGTAAGCTGACCTGACAGCATGCCTGCCATGATGGTTCTCCCAAAATTTTACTCCCTTACTTAAAGTTCTTTAGTCACACCCACACAAAAGTAACCATACTTGCCATGAAAGTAATAATCTTTAGCTGTCATTTACATCATAGTGATGATCTGTCACTTCTATTTTTGTGGGATAAAGAATATGAGTTCAATATTTGACAGAAGAGGTATCCTGAGGGCTCTGGGCTCAGGAGAAAATGACCAGGTGATGCTGACTGGGACAGCCTTGTTGTACTGTGACTTACCTAACACCAAGTCCACAGATACCGAACAATTACAGACTTCTTTTGGTTTCACCTCCTTCCTCATCAGCATGCTACTTTCACATCCAAAGAGCTATAATTATGTATCCTCTGGGGAGATTATTAAATCTATGCACATAAGAGATTCAAAATACACTGAGACAAAACTGATAAAAATGAAAGGAGAAGTCGTCAAATCCACCATTATAGTTAAAGACCATGGCACACGTGTCTGGGAAGACAGGACTCTTGAAACAAGCTAGCTTTGTAAGGAGGATGCCTGAGTCGGGTGGATAGCTGCAGGGCAGTTCTTCAGGGGACCTTGCATCAATCTAGTCCCTTAGCTACTTATTCTCAATAAATGTTCTCTAGGATGTTAGGGATACAGTGGCTTGAGAAGTGCACTCTCTTCTAGAAACCAGCTGTCAGTTAGCCCTGGGAAAATAACGTCCAGGATAGCATGCATTCTGGGCTCTATCAGTGGTAGTGCATGGTAGGAAATCCGTCCACTCTGTTAAGCATTCCTGAGCCTTAAGGCTCAGTTCCCAGGGCACCTTGTGCTTCTGGTCTCTTGCTGCCTGCCTGTAACTCAGTGCTTGTGAATATGTTGTATGTTACCAGATGCAGGTAAGTTAGTATCAGTGCATAGTAAGGTGGCTCTACGAAACCTTTCTAGACCTGTTTCCAGCAAAGATGTTAAGAGAACTGACTGAATGCAATGGAAGTTTGATTAAGTACATAGTGCAGACAAGTCGACTTTGTAACTCACATGTTATGAAAGTATCCTGTCTTGTTATAGCTTCTGTATCTACAATTCGCTTCTTAAAACTGTGCTGTTTCTGTGCTTGTAGACACAGTATGAAGCAATTAATTCAATGACGGCTGGGCGTTCTTAAGCCTGCTTTAATGGAAAAAGTCATGATCAAATGCATCATCTGTCAAACTCTAATTCTGATCTTTTTATCTCTACCATGGTCAAGTTGCTGTCACATGCAGGAATTAGACTAAGTGACTCAGATGTTCCTTTCCTGTCCTATGATGACATGTCTTATGGCTGAATCAGAGATTGTCACCCAGCTCCACGTATTCATGTTTTAAAACACAGGGAAAACAGTTCCCAGAAGGAAAGCATGGAATTAATGTTTAATACACCTGGCTCTGCAGATGTCAGAACAGCTGCATCTAGACAGGTCCTCGCACAGCAAAGCAATGCCAGCCATTTCTGTAATTCTCTGGATCAGAGAGGAAACACTTTTACTACAACCAGGAAGGAGACTGCACCGGGGACTTTGAGTTATGTGACAAACAGCTTCCCTGTATCCTGGCATTTTGCCACTGCCAGTTAGTATATGTTACATATGATGGTGCTGTCTTAGATTGTAATGGCCTACAATCCCACATTCCCATGGCCTAACTCCACGATGCACCGGGCCTCACTTGTGTTTATGGTGTAGCTATAGCCAAGAGACATACTGCACTGCTTGGGGTGCAAAATACACTGCTTGCTTAGTGATCAGACATGTTTGTTTTGAGGCAGGATCTCACAAATTGAAAGAGTCCATTCCCACACAACAGCAAAGAGTATAGTATGATACCGGCATTGTGGTAGGATTTTAAAGTCATTATTGGAAATAATCCAGACAGAGATGGTGGCATACACTGGCAATCCCAGCACTCAAAAGGCTGAGGTGAGGCACTCAAAAGGCTGAGGCGAGGCACTCAGCGCTTCAAGGTGAGACCCTGTACATTTCAGTCCTCAGTGATGAGGTTCCATTGCAATTAAGTTCCTACAGATGAAGAAGGGGAAAAGCAAAGATGATAACTTGGACCACGAAATGGCTCAGCTAGGATTTGAATTCTAGCAGACTCATTCTGGGTCCATGCTCCTCACTGTGCATGGATGGCTGGGCTATTGATAGAACCCTGGCAATGGGCTTCATTCCTCTTATAAAGTCCAATTCCTAGGCTGTCCATTCTGTCACTGCTTGTGTGGGTGGCATAGCTGGAGATGTGCCAGACATGAACTGTGCGCCCCCTGGTGGCTCTGATTGTAGCTGCTAAACAGGTCTTGTAAGTTTCCAATTTTCACATGCACACATACATTTAAAAAATATCCAGTGTTGCTAGCGAGATGGCTCAGCAGGTAAGAGAACTGACTGCTCTACCAAAGGTCCTGAGTCCAAATCCCAGCAATCACATGGTGGTTCACAACCACCCATAATGAGATCTTCTGGAGCTTTCTGAAGACAGCTACAGTGTACTTAATTATAATAATAAATAAATCTAAAAAAAAGTCCCTGCTTTAGCTGGGCGGTGGTGGCGCACGCCTTTAATCCTAACAGTTGGGAGGCAGAGGCAGGCAGATTTCTGAGTTCGAGGCCAGCCTGGTCTACAGAGTGAGTTCCAGGACAGCCAGGACTACACAGAGAAACCCTGTCTCGAAAAAAACCAAAAAAATAAAATAAAAATAAAAATAAAAGTAAAAAAAAATATCCAGTGTTGAGGGCTGGTCTGGTGCTGCTATATATTCAAATGCTAAATACTGGCCCCCAAGACCTGGTTGCTCTTGACAAGCAGATCCTCGTGTAAACCAAGTGATGCTATGCAAACTTTGACCCCCAATTTCAAGCTATTAGCTAAATAAAAGTGGCTACAGCTAATTACTGGGGAGAACAAAGGTAGGTGGGGTTTCAGTTACAGGGCTGGGGTGGGGTCGCAAGTAGGAACCACAAGGGACAGAGAGAAGGAGAATCAAGGAAGAAGATGGAGAGAACAGGAGATGTGTTGGGCCAGGAGAACATGCCCTGTCCCACTCCCAAGAAAGACTGCTGGAGAAGTAACCTGGGCAAGACTCAAACAAGTACAATTGGTGAGAACAGCTGGGAAGTAGCCAGTATATTGGAAATTGTGCAAGAGCTAAGTAAATCCATAAAACTCTGCCTGGGCTACTAGGGGCCTGGCTCTTAGGACTGGCTATATCAATAACTAATAGAGTTTATGAGACTCCATTTACTGGGTGCTAACCCAGAGGACATATACTGAACCACTCAGAGTAGTTACCACTGAGGAAAATTAGGTTTTCTCCCTTCTTTTTTTGTTAATTTTTGTAGTGATCAAATGCTGCTTTTGCAACCAGACAAATCAGCTCTTCAAAGGTTACTTTATCTGTCCTGTTGATCGCAAACATTAAGACAACCTTGGCCTGCATTGGTCACTGAGGCAGGTGGACTGGACTGAGATGTAACTTCAGGAAGTTTGCTCCAGCCTCAGCCTGACCCCTGCTGGAGAGAAGCTCTGAGGACTAGCTTGATTTTCAGACATCTATGTAGACCTCAGGGAAACGTTATTCAGTTGTTTTATTTTTTAGCAAATATAGGATTTTACATTCTACATGCTAAGCATGAGAGATACATAAAAACAAATCAAAGGCGGGGCTCATTCAGGAACTATACAAGGCTTCTGTTTCTAGCATGCTTTTGACCCTGTCCTCCTTACTGACAAGTTCAGCTTTGGCTGCCGTTGGGGGTATCTCTCTGGGTATTTGTGCTGCTTGTAACTAGTGGCCAAAAAGCTACCAACTTGCGTGTGTTGTTTACATCTGGCCATTTTACTGTTCAGCTATTTTCTCTACTGCCTGAGGTATGCAGGAATAGCTTCCTCTAAGAGTAGTTGGATTCTCCCCATCTCCCTTCACCTCCCCCCAGCCCATGTGTGTGTCTGTGTGTATGTATATGGGTGGGTACATGTGGTGGGGATACATATACATATGCATACAACTGCATGTAGATACAAAGTTGATAGAAGATAACTTCCTTGGTTATTATTTCATGAGGCGGGGCCTCTCAGCTAAACCACACTTGTCAATTCTGGTCAAGCTAGCCAGCTTACCCCTGGAATCCCATCTCTGATTCCTAAGCGCTTGGCATATAGGTAGTCATCATACCGACTCGGTACGGCTCCTCCTTCTCGAGGTCTGAAATGCAGTCACGTATGTCAGAGAATTTTGTGGAGTCGTTTCTCTCCTTCCACCTTTACATAGTATGGGGGTTTGTAGTCTCATGTATTTGTACATTTGGTCCCCAGTCGGTGGAACTGTTTGGGGTAGATTAGGAGGTGTGGCCTGGCTAAAGGAAGTATGTAATTGCAGGTGGGTATTGAGAGTTTGAATTTTTTAAAAAAAAAAATTATGTGCATGAGTGTTTTGCACACCTGAGTGTCTGTGCATTGTGCCAGAGGGTTTCAGAGCTTCCGGGACTAGCGTTACAGTCAGTGGTGAAACATTATGTTGGTGCCAATTATCAAATCTGGGGCCAGTGCTTTTAACTGCTGGAGTCACACCATCTCCAGTTGCTTTCTCTACTTCTGCTTGCGGCCTGAAGAAGTAAGTTTTTAGCTTTTTGCTCCAGAAGCCATGCCCCACCTGGGCTATCACAGACTCTCATTCCACTGAAACTATTCCAACTCTTTTTTTTTCTTCTTCTTAAGTTGCCTTGGCTATAGTGTTATCACAACAGAAAAGTAACACTGAAAATACATGTGGGTTCCAGGAAGTAAACTCAGGTTTCTGGGCCTATATGAAGTCTCTATCTGCCTAGCCTTCTCCCTAGTCCTACCTAGAACACTATACTTTCTAATGCAGTATTAATAAAAGCTGGGTTCTCATTTAAAATTGACAAAATGTCTTAGTTTGAAAATGTGTATCTTGAAAAGATGATCATTTTTCTCTGCAAGATTCTTGGCAAGTCATTTACATAACATCATTGAATTTTAATGTGCTGTACCAGAGGAAACAAAACCTAACACCCCTGAGACATAACAAGTGAAATGGTGGTTTTCCCCAATGCTTTTCAGAATTATAACATGACCTTCACACATGGCAACACAGATTAGCTGCCTCCAGTTGGCAAATGCCTAGCATCCCTTGTACACTGAGTCGTACTGTTTTTTCCTAGGTGTGGGCTATACTCTCACATCCATGTGTACTGTGGTATATATTGTTTGGGGCAGTGAAGATATACCTTTAAAAAAAGCTTTTTCTATTTTAAGATTTGTTGAATCACCCAAAAAGCACTTCCTGACTTCCATAGGACTTTATAAATGAGGACAGGCACCATGCCTGCTTCACATACCATGATGTCCTCAGCTAAATGCGCAGTAAAATGATCTTAGAAGGCCCTATAGCCTGTCAGCTTGACAGACAGTGCTTATGGATTTCTCTAGTACCTCCTAAGTCAGACCCCAAGGAAACAGGTCAGAGGGAATGGAAGTCTCATTTCAAATGGAACCACTTCTAAGTTCCATGACAAGTACATTTCTTAGCTCCAAGTGACTTCATCTCTATATTTAGAGAATGCAAATCAATGAAACATTTAATGAATCCTAGCCAAAAAAAAATCAGTAAAGCCATTTCATATTTTCCTAAGTTTCATCAAAACTATGGTGAAGCAATCTTTAAAATCTTGTGTCTAGCCAGGCAATGGTGGCCTTTAATCCCAGCACTTGGAAGGCAGAGGGAGGTGGATTTCTGAGTTTAAAACCAGCTTGGTCTACAGAGTGAGTTCCAGGACAGCCAGGGCTATACAGAGAAACCCTGTCTTGAAAAACAAAAACAAAACAACAACAACAACAACAAAATCTTGCGTCTATCCCTAGAAAAATGGGTAAATGGCTGGCACAGTGGCAAAGTATTTAATTCCAGCACTTGGAGGGATGGGGATATGAGTTCAAGGCCACCCTGGTCTACAGAGTGAGTTCCATGCCTTGAAATACAAACAGCAGCAACAATAAGAGGGGAGAGGAGGGGAAGGGAGAGGATGGAAGGGGAGGGAAGGGGAGGGGAAGGGAGGGGAGGGGAGGAGAGGAGAGGGGAAGGAAATGGGTAAACAAGGAAGCTGGTGGCACAAGATGGCGAGGGTCAGAAATGATAAAGTCCAATGAGGACTGCTTATTCTCTGAGTCAAGAACCTGCTTGTTCTCTGAGGAAGCTGTCTTGGGGTCATTCACAACACCAGAGACAATCTCTTCCTACTCGAGGACACAGCTGGACATCTTAACTGTAAAACTCTAAGTAGAGCCAACAGTTTGGGTCACACTTGGTTACCAGATCAGAGGTCACACCTGTTTCTCTTCTTGTCACTCAACGCTCGAGGCACTGAACCTTTACCTGCAGGCAGACAACAGACTTTCTATATATACCAAAAACAGAAGACTCTATAAGCTTGTAGTATTTACAAACCAAAGATACCAGTTCAGAAATGTCCTCAGATTTCTAAATACCAAGCTGGGAAAGCAGAAGAAAATGAACAAATAATTCCTTATCTACAATGTATTCCCAGCCAAACTATCAGACAAGCCTAAAGGTAAACCACAAGCATCAGTGTAGTCCTTACGGGTCTAGAGTGGCTCTTCTCAGCATCCTTCAGTGACAACTCTACTGAAGGAAGTATGCCGCCTGACCAAGGATGAAAAGCCTCTATAGTATGCTGCCTTTCTGGGCTGATGAAACGAGATGTCCCAGCAGTAGGACAGTACGTGCAGAAAACAGGTATTCTCATCAGGAAAGCAGAGGCACTCCCAGGACAACAGCTGGCATCAACTCTGGACTGCCTAAGGAATCTCTAAGAGAGATCACATTAAAGGAGTAAGAAGTGACCCATTAACTCCGGTGGAAATGTGCACAGACTGGCGCTTGAAATTCATTTGAGAAGAATTCGCATCTGGTTCAAAGGCAGCAAGGCAAGTGATAGTGGCATAATATCAGGAAACAAAAAAAGTAAAGCAAGAAACTGGATTTAGAAACTGAGCTACATATGAATAAGGTCTACTGGGCTTGGGGTGGAATGTGCTAGGAATGTTCAAGTCTCTCACAGGCCACAAAAAACTACACAGGTGTAGTCCTTTAAAAAATAATATGAGCTGGGAATAGTGGCATGTTCCTGTATAATCCCAGCACCTAAGGGATGAATGGAAAGGACCACAAGTTCAAGGGCAGTCTGAGCTACACAGTGAGATCCTCCAATGGGGGTGGGGGGAACTAATCTTCAGAAAAATCCCCTACCTTTCCATTCTTCTTGCCTACGGTGTTTGCTCATTCTCTGTATCCAGTTCCTGAAAAGTAATGGTGGCAGACACTGGTGCTACCATACCAAAACGGAGGAACACTAAAGAACTGAGGAGTACTTTGAAATAGTTTTATTGGCTCATAAGACCTTTGCATATAAAAAAAATACCCAAATCACTATGCAGTATTAAATCACAATTACATTTTCTTGTACCAATTGTAACTACCCAGAATATACATTTTTTAAAAGAAAAAAAGCCTACTGAACAGAATTTTGAAATGACATTATGACTTAAATACTATGACAAAATAGATAATTCCTTATAACATTAATTAATTGCACAAAGCTGCCAGGTATTTTCATAAGCATAATCATTGCACAGGGTGCAAATGAACACAATTTCAATGGTACACATTTAGCTGAAGTAACCACCTCCATCTATGGAACCCTTAACTTCTGGCACGAAATGTTGGTCTATTTTAACTTTCCCCAGGCAACCAACTCCAAGATCCAGTGACTTTTGGCCTTCCTCAAGATACAAGCATCCTACTCAAGGCCGGAGAGTCAACACCGCCTCTGCTTGAAGAAATCGACTCCTCTCAGTTCCTCAGGCAGGTAGTCCTGGTCCACAGGCTCACTGTACATGGGGTTGTACTTGTAACCTTTGCCATAGCCCAAATCCTTCATCAGCCTGGTGGGCGCATTCCTCAGGTGCAGGGGTACAGGAGGCAGGGGCCCCTGGTGATTCCGCAGACAGGCTTTTACATTGTTATAGGCACTGTACACCTCAATGGACTTTGGGGCTCTGGCAAAATAGACCACACACTGGGCCAGAAGCACCTAGGACACAGAAGGGCACATGTCACCAGGAAGATGACAGTTTCTACTTGGCAGAGTACTTTATGTTAACTCTCAGATGATTCCCATGCTTGCTTGTTTTTTAATAATTTTTATAGTCCCCTTTTCACTTAGCCTTGACAATTAGTAACAACGGAGTCTTACGAGGTGAGAGGGGAGCTAGATCAGTAGTTCTCATTTAACCTATGAACTTCTCACTAAATCAATTTTTTCTTAAGCCCTGGTTCATAAAGCAGATAACTAGGAAGCTGTCCAGCACGGAGGTGAGCCTACCGCTTCCTGTTCCCAGAAAGCTTAGACACTTCTGAGCCTCAAGACTCCTAAGGACAGTGTGAAATCAATCTTGTTTCTGGTGACAGTCCTATAATTTCAGTCACTTGAGGCCGATGCAGGAAGTTCTCAGTTCAAAGCCTGCCTGAGCTAGAGAATGTGTTAAGGACTATTTTTGAACAAACTATAAGACCCTGTTTAAAAAGTTAAAAAAGGGCTGTGGATAGTATTGTGACAGAGAGCTTAACTAGCACATTCGAGCTTTGGGTTCAAGCCCCAATATTATAAAGCCAAAACCAAACCACAACCTGATGAGACAGGGAAGTCCTCATCTCTCTAGTAGACTAAGATTCTATATAACAAAGTTCAAAAGCTAAGCAGCTTGTTCAGTGGACCTAATACAACCATGATGAAGGCAAGACTTATATTCAAATCCACAAAAGACAGGCACAGAACAAAGAAGATTTGCAAATAACTGAGCTGGTATCTTACCTCACACTCGGGCATGCCTATAAAGTGACAGCCTTGGTAGGCAGCAACTGCTTGTGCTAACGCTGATGGATCTGCCAGACCTATCATACAGCAAGAGACAAAGCAAAGTTTAAGTCACAGGATACCCTTGTTCCGACCTGTCAGTGTGCTGTTGTAACCAGCAACCACTATTTAGGGGTAAAATACTCAACACAATTATACCAATTTATCTCTGATCTCCAATAACATTACAGTTATAATAGTTGTTACTGTTTATTGAGTTACTGTTGGTGTCAAAATGGCCTCTTGTAGAAAAATACATTCCAGTAGGAAAAACATGACAAACAGAAAGTGCAAAGCCATGAAGACATTCATAAGAATGGATGGATGAAAACACAGTATCGACAATAAGAAAAGGAAAGCTTTTCTAATCTTTGTCTTGAATGGTGTCCTTAACCTCCTATTTCTACCTCAAGAACTAAGTAACAAAAACCTTAACATTTGGCTGCAAAGCAAACCAAAAATATCTCTTATATATTGGTATTTTGAATGATCTTGAGATCATCTCCAAAGAAGCAGCAACAGTGGCTCTGTAAATAGACACATGCACATGGAGCAATCAACCACTGAGCTCATGACAAGTCTTTCTTTTCCTACCTGTTTTGCACGACAAGACACTAGAGTAAGCACACCCCCCACCCCCACAAACTCTCCTCCACTCACCAATGTCCTCGCTGGCAAACCTTACCAGCCTCCTGGCCACATAGAGTGGGTCCTCCCCTCCCTCAAGCATCCGGGCCAGCCAATACAGGGAAGCATTCTGGTCAGAGCCACGCATAGCCTTGTGTAGGGCAGAGATGCAGTTGTAGTGCTCTTCTCCTGTATACCAGAACAATAGTCACACGGCTGCCTTGTATGCCTACCCAACATACAAAGCAGCACTAAAGCAGGCCCCAGTTGTGCTGGGGAAGGCAGGCATGACAGCTGCCCTCCAGCCACACTCAGCAGGGTGAAACCTGGATAAGCCACAGAGCTCACTTGGGGCTCTAGGCCTGTTTCATAGCAGTCCTACTCAGAGGAGAAACACCTGATGGCTATACACACTGAGGACACTTAGACACAGAGGCTGGCAAAGGCAAGGGAGGGGACAGGTACTCTTAAGAGTGATCTCTATCACAGTGGGTTGTCAAAGGCAAGAGAGGTGGGAGAGAGATTCTCATGTCCTGGTTCCATCTTCTGCTCACATAGAGTCTATTTGAGTAAAATTGACTGTGCCTGGTCATAGTCATCAGGGTTGAGAGAAAGTGGCAAGGACACCTGAAAAAACCCATTTGTTCCTCAGTGTCATTGCCAGTTGACACCTTGATATCCAAAGCCCATGGTCATTATACCATAGACTGTGGGGACATTTATGAAGCAGGATCTTAGGGTTTTGGCAAATGAACTAATGGCTCTTAGCCTCAAAGCACTGTGGCCCCATCCTCACCATTTGGCCTCAGTCCATCTTTAATCCTAGATTCACAAGCAAACAGATTAGCAAAATATACTTTATAAAAACATTTAATAACAGAATAGTAGCTGAACAGTTATCAAAAATAAGCAGTGCTCTCTACACATGTCCACGCCTTCTGACCATTCTCTCATGTAAGTTTAAGGACATGACAGCTGAGAAGGCAAAGTCCTCTAGTCCTAAGTCCTTCCAGAGAAGCACCTGCTCTGTACACATCATGAGCTACTTCAACAATGCGACAGTGTTCTGGTGGGCAGAGCTCTCTGGCTCCAGGAACAAATCCTAACAGCTGCTAAAACAACATTTGGTCTTCAAATAGAGTGACGAGAAACTGGTCTACCAAAGGGTAAGTATCTAACAGGCTGATTGTAGAGCCTCCAAATTTCAATTCCCAAGGAAATTCAGGCCAGGTCAATGACATGAATCTAGTTACTAAACTTTATGAATAAGCAGTGTCCCATGCCTGGGGCTTCTCTAGTAAAGTGAGCCATGGACCATGGCTGGAAGTGTCCTGGGTGATCTACATGGCTTTGGCCCCTGTTTTGCCTCTTTGGTTTGGGCACTCTGAACCCTGATCTCTCAACAGAGCAGGGCCTATGGTTGGGGAGGGATAGGCAACCACCTCTAGTCCTTCATACCTGTTAACCATATACTCTCTAACACAGTATACTCTCTATACTCTCAACTCACTTTTACTGACTTAACACAAGAGGTAATTCAACTGCACAATACAGTGAACTATATCATAGGCTCTAGCCAGAGGTAGTTTGGACCTGAACCTCAAACTCACTAGCAATGCAGACTTTAGCAAGTTCTCCATGCCTTGGGATTCTCACTAAGTAAAATATGGCTGTTTTAAACACACAGGCCTTGTATAGAGCAAACAGTACAGAAGAACTAAACCTGTTAGTGTTAATTACTAGCCTACAGAAATAATACATTTACTTTTGCTTTTATCATATGCAGCTTGAGAACTGGAGAGGTCATATTATTAACCTAAAAGCATGAGGTCAATGCAGAGCAGACCATTTGTTCTCATTCAGAAATACCTTCACTCTGGTGTATAAACATCTGAACCTCTTACTGGATCCTACTAGGGAACAACTGTGTAATTTCTGATATTAAAAAAAATTAATAATAACAAAGCCTCTAATGATTGTTTTTAGTTTTTGTCAAATCATCGTTATAAAAAAACTCCAAGAGTCTAAGCTAACACATTTTCAGGTTCTATGATTCTTGTTTCTGGAGCAACCTGTAAAAGTACATTTCTTGAGAATGTGAATTATATTTATGTGTGTCTGATGATCCCCTGTAGAACAGAAATGCTGGTGTGAATAGGCAGTGTAAGCACATTACTATGGGGGCATGACATATGGGTCCTCACAGCTATGCTACCAAGCCAAGTAGCTTCTACTGCCTTCAGCTCCTCCTGGAACAGCAAAGGAAGAAAGTGTCCCTCATATACAGTTCCCTAGGGCTGAACAACTCCAAGTGTCTCTTCTCAGTAACATGGTCTAGGTAGAGTGACTTAGTGACTCCAGGAGGTAGGAATGGGGGTATATGCAGGCAGTGAGGCAGCATATCTTCTTGGGAAGTAGATAAAGGTGAATTTTTTTTTCCCATTCCCTTCTCCCTCTTGCTCTGGGCCATAGGTTTTTTTTATTTGTTTCTCATTACAGATGGTTGTGAGCCACCATGTGGTCACTGGGATTTGAACTGATGACCTCCAGAAGAGCAGTCAGTGCTCTTAACTGCTGAGCCATCTCACCAGCTCCAGATAAAGGTGAATTTTAGGATCAGTTTTAGCACATGCTTTGTGAACTGAGATGAGTTTTAAATAAAGTAGGGATAATATTAATAAGCTACCTTCTAAGGTTGTTTGGAAAATCTAAAGAAAACGCACTCAAAAGGTCACTCATTAATGTCCTATGGATTGTGACTAGTGACCTGATAAATATGAAAGATGGTCTAGTCAAAGGCAAAGGTCTTCTGGGATGCTCACAAGGGGAGGTGAAGACTACTGCTACTGGACCTCCAGAAAAAGAAAAAGGTGGGCAAGAAGCTACTCACTTCTGAAAAATGTTCAGTTTGCCCTTATCTCGTGTTAGTATTAGGCTAAAAGCAAAGTAGGCTGCTATGCCTAGATGTTTTACTTCCCAGGATTTTTTCTTTTTTTTTTTTGTTTTTTTGTTTTTAGAGACAGGGTTTCTCTGTGTAGCCCTGGCTGGCCTTGAACTCAGAAATCCTCTTGCCTCTGCCTCCCAAGTGTTAGGATTAAAGGCGTGCACCACCACTGCGGCAGAATTTTCAAGAAGATATTCAAGAGAGAGCACGCAAAAAGGTTGCTGGCTGGGCCACACACTCAGCACAGCACAGATAGGACAGGGGTGACCAATGTGTCCTCAGCACTATTTACATCACACAGTATTATCAGCTAGGGATGCTTTGGTCACTCAGGATGTATGGCCAAGCCAGCTCATGCCAGAAAAGCAGTGATTAGGACCAAGGTCATGCTACAGCCCCACCCCCCAATTCTCTATCCTGTAAGGAGAATTCTCATCATTAAGAAATACCAGAATGAAGGCACAGTCAATGTGAGACCTGGCAGGTTCAATTACCAGCTTCTTTTTCTGGCAGGACTTTTAAAGGCATGGAAATTTTACTCCATAGTTATGCAATATGATACTAGTCAGTCATACAAATGTTCTAGAATAGAGTTCAGCTTAATCTACAATAAGCCATCTTCATCTCTACCTTTCATAAGAAGTTACAAATATGCTGTGCTTATGATACTTAATATTACCAGCTCACAGATTTAATAAGAGCTGGGATATCTGCCATCTATAAACATGTTTCTATGCAAACACCTAGCACATACTGCAAAATTAAAAATTTCAAAGCTACTATAAAATCAAACTATCAAAATCCTTGTAAACTCATCTTTAAGACTAAAAATGGAGAATTTTAACTCTCAAATAAACCAGTAATTCTTTTCTGCCTTATGGACTTTGTAAGTAATCACAAGGATCACTGTCAACCGAATTCATGGCCTTTCAAACTGCCATGTTCTCCCAGGTGCTATCAGATAACCAGGAGAAGTCTGTATCTAACTACCTTATGAGATGAAGGGGAAGCCTCCTATTTGATTCATATCGAGACAGCTTGTTTTATGCCTGTCTTCAGAAAGCTTACCCTGTGTAGGAGGCTTACTTCCATTATAATATGCAGATCAAATTGAGCATCTGAAGCAAGCTTTAGACCCAGCTGAAGGGCAAAGGGTGGAAAGAGCTGTGGGCACATTTGTCCCTGCACTTCTACTTTTCCCATAGAAAATGTCTAGTAGTTCAATTCCTCACCTGCACGGTCATATAAAATGTGGGACCGCTGCAGGCCTTCTTTTACATCATTCTCAGTGATCAGAACTCGACTAGGAGAATAGGTTTGACTGCTCTTCTTACAGAACATCTTTCTAGAGCTTAACCTGGCCAGCACTGCCAGTTGTAGTCCATTCAAGCCAGTCCGGGCATCCCCATCACTGAGGTAAGCCAAAGTGTCCACTGCTTTATCTTCTATGAAGACAGAGGGCCTGCAATAGAAACCAGTGTTCATTACCAACACATTCAAGGCTCAAATTCTCACTTGCAGCACATCTTAATTTAACTTTAACTTCAGTAAAGCATTCTGGTTCAAAGGTTCTAATATTTATTCTGAATTCATATTGTTAACATAGATAATTAAGCATTGTTTAGACTAAGAATTGGCCAAGTTTCCTAAGTCCTAAGGGTATGTCATTACACTTTACCCGACATGAGCTATAGGGTATCTCACTCTATCTTACAAGCTGAGGCTGTCACAGTCTATCTATGAACCACAGAGGACCTCACTATACAAGTTAATCTATACAGGCTTGTACAAAGCAAGACATCAAATGCTATAAAAAGTCACTGTTGACATGTGGGCTGTCTGCTTGTAGCCTATAGGATCATGAAAACTACTAGACATTGCTAGTACTTCACCATAGTGTATAGAAGGTCTATGTCAACGGTAATCCAAATCTGATGACACAGGAATATTTGGATCACCTTCCACATGGGGTAAAGACAGCATCACATTTCTTTAATCAGAAAGCCCAAATCCCTCATCTTACAAACAAACAAGAATCTCAATTACTCTGGCACAGCAGACCAAGGAAAAATAGGTCTTTGGAATTTTGGCCATGGCATTCTTGGATGGCAGAATGCCACTTTCTGCAGGTATTAATCATATAAAATCCTCCCAGTATAATGAGGAGCATCTGGTACTCTTCATTATCCTGGAAACTGATTAGAGAACTCTCTCAGAATTTGAGTAAGTCACTTAACCTTTTAGGACTAAAGTTCACAATAACACTTATTCATTTACATATTTTTATGGTTTTTGTTTTTGTTGTTTGTTGGTTGGTTTTTTGATGCACAGACTCTCTATGCAGACCAATGAATGCAGCCTTAAATTAGCAATCTTCCCACCTGATTCCCAGCAGTGGGAATTCTGTCATACTACCTAGATACAATCACTTCTAAGTTCAGACCTTCATAAAGAAGGTCAAACTATGATTACCTTTAAAGCCTGATTTAATAAAATTCCTCTTCCCAACCTAGTTAGCCATCTAACACATTATTATTTAGGATATTTTTGATTGAGTGGCTAGTTGTATTTTTTGGAGGAAAAATATATATTTTTAAATGTATAGTTCATGCATGTCATTCCCAGTCTTCGGTTAAAATTATTTATGGTAACAATGAGTCCTGGCCACAGATGTCCAAATCAGCTACCTGGAAAAAAACAGTGTACAGTGAAGTGGGCTGGGCTAAGGAAGGGTCTGAAGGGGAAAGGGTTCAGGTTGTCTGCTGGAGTTAACATACTGTTTGTTGTTTCCTACCCATCCACAAAAAGGAATGTCTAATTTAAAAACAGCCTTGGAAGAGGGAGATGGGAGAACTAGAAACAACAATAAACCCACCAAATTTTATTTGAAAAAAAAAAGGCCTTAATGAAATTTTGTATAGTAATAATTTTTAAAAATGACTTTTTTTTTTTTACCAAGTTGTCCTAGATTTCTAGTTATTCATTATGTGTCCTAGGGTTTCTATTGCTGTGATTAAACCCCATGATCAAAAGCAGGAGGAAAGGGTTTATTTCATCTTACAGTTCTAAGTAACAGTCCATCACTGAGGGAAGTCAGGGCAGCAACTCAAACAAGGCAGGAACTGACACAGCAGCTATGGAGGAAGGGTGTTTACTGGCTTGTTCTTCACGGTTTCCTCAGCCTGCGTTCTTATACACCTGAGGACCAACTGCCCAGGGATACCATTGGCCCCCATGGGCTGGGCCCTCCCACATCTATTATTAATTAAGAAAATACAGACTTGCCTAGAGGCAATGTGGATGCAGGCATTATCTCCATTGACGTTCTCGCTTCCCAAATGAGTCCAGTGTGTAAGTTGACAAAATGCAAGGACACTATAGCTCTCATCATGTAACTTTCTAGCACTGCTTTCTTCGCACACTCTTGAGGACCACCTGAGCCCCACAGCTCTGGTGAATGGCCTTTTTTCTTTCTAACAGCAGTTCCAACCAGCAGACATTTCACCAGAAGATTCACCACACATCTAGACTACACCATTAGCATTCTGTAGAGCCTAGGAAACATTTACCAACTAGAGATGGGATTTTCTGGAAGATGAATTAAAAGAAAATCAAAAGACACATACTAAACAAAATGTGCAGAGAAAGGAACAGAACCAGAGAGGTATCTGAGCGGGAAGAGCATGCCAGGGAGGAAGGAGATGGAAGAAACAAAACTGCCTGAATACCTCCAGTTTGCCTTGGAACTAATAAAACAACATCTTCTGTCTCCTAGGTAAGCCTCCTTGAAACCCAAAAAGTGTGAGCCCTAAACCATGAGGTGTCTGTGAACCAGCACCCTCATCTTAGAGTCCCCAATAAACACTGAGTGTGGTATTTGAGAATGTCATTTTTTTAAAATTATTTTTATTATCCTACAAAGACAGCGTAAAAGGCAGAGGTGGGAGGTCTATCCTTCTGTGGTAGTTCCAATGCCTGGTAGATAACAGGCATTCAAAATCTGTGTTAATGAGTGGGTTAATTTGGCTTTCTTACCATCTCATGGAGAGAGACTCTTTTCTTAACAAATAAAATAAAACATTAGAAAACAAAATTCCTATTTTTATCAATCAGAAATAACATCTACATTGTCATTTGTTAATTTTCCTTTATGATTCAACCAACCATTAAGAGTGTAGCTAATTTTTAAAACCCTTTTGGAATCATACTGTATAGTTTTATGTTCTCCAAATAGCTGCTCAGACCTCATTTCTAAAGCACATACATGTTATATTGAACCTACAAAAAAAAATTAAAAGATAGAAGCACACAGTGCTGGTCTTTAAAATTAGCACTGTGGTATATATCCCTTCCATGAGTGTGTGCTTCAAAGATTTATAAACACTGTGACTAGAGCTTCAAGAGTGGACATGAAGTTTATCCTCTTGGGAAAATTAAGCTGCCCCCTTAAACATTAAACTCTGACCACTGTGTGTGTGTCTGAGTCTGTGTGTGTGTGTGTGTGTGTGTACACGAGTGTGTGTACTGAGCATGTGGAGGTCTGAGGCTGATGCTCAGTATATTCCTCAATTGCTGTCTATATTGAACCCAAAGCTTGCCTATGGAGCTAATCCAGCTAGCTGTCATTGCAGGTTCTAATACAGAGGTCTTCTACTGTTCCAGTTTGCAGTCACAGAGCTACCACTCCTTCTTCCCTTTATATATAACTCATACTTGCAACTTTACCCTGTCGGAGTATTTTAAAAACAGAATAAATCTGTCAGCAACTCTGTCCAAATAGTAAGAGGGGCTGTGCTGGTGGCACTCAGTGGGCATAAGCAAAGCATGAATGACAATCCCCACTCCAGAATACCAGGCAGGAATTTCCAAGGTTCCACCCACCACTCAGTTATGTCCCGAACTCCTGCTTTTATAAGCTGTGACAAGTAATTACATGAGGTGCATTAAAATACTCTGGGAGCAGTGAAGATAGCTCAGCAGGTAAAGGTAGACAATGTGCAAGCCTGGAGACCTGAGATCAATTCTGAGAACCTACATAAAGAAAGAACCAACTTCACAAATTTGTTGTCTGACCTCCCATGCATGATGCACATGTACTCACTCGTTCACACACATCTCTCTCTTTCTCTCTCTCTCTCTCTCTCTCTCCCTCCCTTCCTCCCTCTCTCTCCTTCCCTCCCTCCCTCCCTCCCTCCCTCTCTCTCTTTCTCTCTCTCTCTCTCTCTCTCTCTCTCTCTCTCTCTCTCTCTCTCTCTCTCTCTCTCTCTCTCTCTCTCTCTCTCTCTCTCTCTCTCTCTCACACACACACACACACACACACAAAATAATAAAAAATTAGGGTTAGAAAGAAGACTCAGTGAGTAAGAGCATGCAGAAGACCCAAGTTGAGTTCCTAGAACCAACATGGTATGGCTCTAAGGGCTCCAACAGATGGTTCTAACTGACCTGTTCTAGCACCCACATACCCACACACTGCACAAGCCCACACAGTGACACATTAATACTATTAATAATAACCAAAAAAACCTTTAAAAATACTAAAATTTAAAAATAAAATGTCTTATAATTGAATGAGGGGAGGAAATAATTCATACTAAGAATAATAAAGCCGGGTGGTGGTGGTGCACGCCTTTAATCCCAGCACTTGAGAGGCAGAGACAGGCGGATTTCTGAGTTCAAGGTCAGCCTGGTCTACAGAGTGAGTTGCAGGACAGCCAGGGATATACAGAAAAACCCTGTCTTGAAAAACAAACAAAACAAAACAAAAGAATGATAAAATAGCCAGTGAGATGGCTCTGTGAGCTAAGCCAAACTATCTGAGTTTAATCCCTGGAACCCACATAGAAGGAGAGAACTGATTCTCAAAAGTCTGTCCTTCCTACACACACACACACACACACACACACACACACACACACACACACACACACACGCACAAGAGGGGCGGGGGGGAGCGTTTTAATTTAGAAAGAAACTTCAAAAGTTAAAAAAAAATTAATTGGGAGTAAAATATACTTTGGGACTAGACTAATCAAAATTTCATAGTATCCTGCAATAAAATAATAAATAGCAAGTTACACTGTGATGAGGTCATAAACAGGGGCTGGTAGGATGCATTTGCTGCTGAGCCTGAATTTGATTCCCAGAACTCACATGGTAAAAGGAGTGAACCAATTAATGTAAGTTGTCCTCTGACCTCCACATGCATTACACGGCATGCATGCACCAAAACACACATGCAAAATAAATGAAAAACAAAATAAAGAAGTAATATGGCCAGGTGTGGTAGCCCATGAATTTAAACCCAGGAGGCAGAGGCAGGTAGTCTTGAGTTCCAAGCCAGCCTTGTCTACAAAGTAAGTACTAGGACAGCCTGGGTAACACAGTGAGACCTTTCTTTAAAAAACAAACAACAAATAAAAACAAAGATATAAAAGCTTCTGTAATAAGGAAAAATTGTCTAAAACAAATGCATTTGAAAATGTATTTTTGGTTAA
The DNA here is from genome assembly GCF_008632895.1 of Mastomys coucha. Classification (NCBI taxonomy): domain Eukaryota; kingdom Metazoa; phylum Chordata; class Mammalia; order Rodentia; family Muridae; genus Mastomys; species Mastomys coucha. The sequence goes on along the minus strand of NW_022196913.1, from coordinate 37,015,822 downwards.
CAAGATACAGAGGTAAAAGATTTAGGACCGAGCTTCTCCAAATGGAGAAAAAACTTTGATCTTAGCAGAACACAGGAAACTCCCTTGTCTCTTCTGGACTCTTTTACACATTAGTTTTCGGGTTTTAGTTGACACATGATACTGGGAAGTAAAATTACTTGTCATTTCATAGGAGAACCAAAGAAGCCACCCTGGCTCACTGAATAAAAAGATGCCAGACCTGGAATGAACAATCTGTAAAAGTGCACTTTGGTGACACATGTCCAGTTACTCAGCTATCTAACTGGACTCTAGACATCTGGTTTGAACTATACACCCTAGAATGACCTTGAATTTTATGTCATCTTTCCTCTACTCCTGAGTGCTGGAATATAGGCATATGTAACTATGCCCAGATTTTTCAGGGCTGGGAGTCAAACCCAGGACTTCATGCATGCTAGAAAAGCACTCTACCTACTGAGTTACATCCCCAGTCCCAAGACAATAAAGACTTTTAATATTTTTCTATTGTCATTCATCAGTATGTTTTAATTACTGTGTATCCTTTGCATTGTTTTAAACAAACAACTACATTCATCTCATTATTAAGCAAATAAGTTTCATCTCTAGTGAAAAAATTACATGTATACTAAGTAATTGTTTTAAAATAATTTTAGCCAGGCAGGGATGGTGAGTACCTTTAATCCCAGGACTTGGGAGGCAGAGGCAGGTGGATCTTTAAATTTGAGACCAGCCTGATCTACAGAGTGATTTCCAGGACAGCTAGGGCTACACAAAGAAATTCTGTCTTGAAAAATAAAAACATAAGCCAGGCAGTGGTGGCGCACACCTTTAATCCCAGCACTTGGGCGGCAGAGGCAGGTGGATTTCTGAGTTCGAGGCCAGCCTGGTCTACAGAGTTACAGAGTGAGTTCCAGGACAGCCAGAGCTATACAGAGAAACCCTGTCTCGAAAATACCAAAAAAAAAAAAAAAAAGAAAAAAGAAAAGAAAAGAAAAAGAAAAACATAAACAACATCATCATCAGCACCATCATTATCATCATAACTTTATGAATCATCACCCATCAAAGTTTAACTTTTATACTTCTCTTATATACTTGGGGTCATACAAGTTCTTGGAAGAAAAGGGTCTCTAGTATACCAAGTTTAAGGAGCTCTCTTGTACAGATGACCATGGCAGAGTACTACAAGCTCTGCTCATCTGACTTTTATTGCACTACATACTTTCTACAGGCACAGAAATGTACTTTTCAACATGCACAACACCCAGCAGCCAATACCTAGCATATGCAGGACTTTTAATGCCTCCGGAATGCTGAGATTAAAGGCCTAAGGAATTTTCTTTTTAAGAGCATGCAGGCTGGGGTGGAGCTAGGTGGAGCTTAGTGGCAGAGCAACTGAAACGACCTGGATATGAATCCCAGCACCAAAACAAGCAAGAAACTGAATATTTTTGTGCTACTGTAATGGAGACAGTGTGTGTGAGAACTCGGATTTGCAAATACAATCAAGTGACGTAAGCATCACTTGGAGTAGTCCCAGATGCCATGCCTGCCACCTCATGCACAGCCTTCAACAGTCTAGAATTTCTCTGTGCATGTTCTAGTTTCTACCTAGAGCACCAAAATATAACATGTCAACACGAATGCACACTCAGTATTCCCAGAGAGGAATCAATGACTGGGATCTGAGTCTTTTCTTCTAGCTAGATCAGTGTAACCAACCTGATTGATGTATGTAAAAATTAACTCACAGTTGATGCCAATAAATAGTGATTTAAAAGTAATATTTTATCCACAAAAACTGAAAGTCAAAAACTTATTCTTGGCAGCTATTTCTGTCAGGAAGTCACCTAGAGTGTGTTTGTTTTTCTGAGATCTATGACATCTCCTAACTTCTTGTCAGTAATGCTAGCCATTCAGTCATCAATTGTGCTAAGGTTAATACTTACTGTGTTTACAGCAGATAAAAAGGGAGACTTTACTAAAGAAAAAGGTTCTCATACCTGGGCAAGTACCTTCTCTGAAGGACAACACTGAAAAATTAAACCATGCCTTTCACATTGAAAGCTAGGATTTATTCATGCCCTAACCAATCACCAAGCACATAAGGTATGATTGACAGGGTGGTGGGGATATAAACAAAGACAACTTCCCATTTTCTTAGAGTACCCAGGAAAGTGGAAGACAGAAAAAGCAAGCAATAATGAAAAGAAGCCATAACTAGGATCAGCTATAAACAAATGACAGAGGAAAGAGTAAGCCATGTTGGATATGGGAGGTCTGCACTGACTGCAGTGCTATTTTAGCAGGTCTGTTATCTGTATGAAATCTTACTTCTTATACTGGATCATCTCATACTTTGTATGCCTACAGATCATCTGGAAATCTCTTAAAGCACAGAAACCGTCCTCATGAAGATGAGCTCCACAATTCTACTGACCTTAGATCAATCATGGCAAAGCAGTGAATAGGAAGCCTGGAAGAACATGGATAACTCAAACCCGGGAAATGACAGGAAATAAAAATGACCCTGAATATGCAGAACATAAACTTACAGACACATTACAACTAGCATACAGGATAAAAATAGTTGACTAAAGCTTAGGCAATTTTCTTCTTTGCTTTTCTCTTTTCAATTTGCTTTTACCACATGCTGACATGAGTCTACAGCTGACCCATGGATTCTCTACAGCCTAAAATTCTATCAATCTATGATAGAAAAAAATGATTTTTAAAATGTATTTTTACTCAACATGTACAGATATTTTCTCCTTATCCCTAGTCCCTAAACAATAGAGAGTAACAGCTATTTGTATAGCATTTGTATCATATTAGGCATTATATTTTAGGGAGGGTGGAAGCACAGCTCGCTAATAAAACATTTGTCATGAACAAGGTATTGAGTTGACAGCAAAAAAAGATTTAAAAAACAATCTAATCAGAATTTGAAGTATATGGGAGAATGTGTATAAATTTAATGCAAACACTGCATCTTTTCATATAAAGAGTACATAGGTACCCACATATTTACTGAGGGGTCCTTGAACTAACCCTCTAAAGAGACAGAGAAAAGACTATAGTAATACAATGACCTGAGCCCCAGAGCACAAGGGCTCCTGATACAACAATGGTCAGATAACAGCAGGTCCCAAACTTTTTTCTGGCCACACTCCTAATGACCATCCCATAACTGTACTCTACAATGAAGCAACCTCATGCTCCCAAAGATCCTTGGCCAAATATTTCAAGGCTTTTTTTTTTTATGAGGCATGGTGGTAGAACTCTTCCTAAATGTAAGACAGAAGCAAATGGGAGAATGCAGACACATAGGGAGAAACTGTTGAAACCTAAAACCAGAGAGTACAACTACTCTCTGTACTTTAATCCTAACTGAAAAGTAGCCCCAGAACTTGGCCTTGGAGCAAGCACAAGCAGCTGTCTGGTCCACAGCATGAGGAGGTGGGCAATGGTTTCTGCTCAGACCACATTATGTTCTACTGCGTTATTTCAGCCAGCACATGAACAAATGACTTCTGAACAACATTTCTAACAATAAAGAAAAACCTCTGACCCATGAAATCAAACGGATTAACCACAAGAAATGCTATGGGTGGTCATGATGCAGAGCTAGTCAACAAAAGGAATGAGACAGTCTCTTCAGTCTGCCATTTTCAGACCATGTCACTTTCAATAACACTTCTTTACTTTTATGGAAATGAGTTTTGGAATATACAAAATGTTTTAAGTAATCGTATGGGTAGAATTATATTAGCTTTTCCTCAATACTTTTTAAAAATTACACTGGGGGGGCAAAAAGAAATCTGAATCTAACACAAATCTCCAAAGATTTGTAAATTAATTCTAGAAGCATATATGTATTTCTTCTATTTAATGAGTGGCTTAAAGTCTTTAAATAAGGCTTCCTATAGTCTTTCTAAACCTTTAAAATAAGTGAGGAAAAAGCATGAAGCATAAAAGCAAATGCCCAGGTTACTACAATAACAAAGCAACATTAAAGCTCAGAGATGCAGACACACCTATCAGCAGCCCCAAGATGCACTTTAAGAAAAGGGAACCTTAGGCAGGATTAAGCACTCTCCTCCTCCTTCATTTTCCTTACAGGCAGACCAATGGCTCTTCTTTGCCTCCACCCTTCCACTGTCTAAGGCCCAGCCCTCTCTGGCCCTCTGCCAAGAGATTCTCAGGGAGGTGTGGGCACCCAGGGGCTGCATACAATCTACTTACTCAGAGCTGCAGTTGCTGCTGTGGCTCAGAGGGTCAGTAGGACGGCTAGAGTCTAGGACATGGATTCCCAGTGAGTTGATCGCTCTCATTAAAATCGTCACCATTGCCTCTACTGGAAGCTTCTCAAGAACAATTACCCGACAGCGGCTCAGAAGGGCGGCATTGACTTGGAAGGAAGGATTCTCAGTGGTTGCACCAATCAGCGTGATCGTCCCACATTCCACGTGAGGAAGGAAAGTGTCCTGATCATGGGAGGAAAAGAGAAGAAAGTGATTCCACTCGGCAGCCACGTGCAGAACCCTACGTAAGTTGCCTATCTACTCATTCATTTTCTAATTTTATCTTTTCAGGATACTCATCATTTTAGACATGTCAATTTCAAGGATATCTTTCTTGGTTAGTATATGTAAAGTATAACTTCTGGATGCCAGTGTCTAACTCTGGTCTCTTGCTGGAAGAATACGGTACTTCTCAAGTACAATTCCAACAGCTTAAATATAAACTACTTCTTTTAGAAAACTAGTAGTCCCTTCTACCCAATGGTGAACTAGTACATAGTGAGTACATATGCAACATCAGCTTTTTACGGAAGATCATTGTTAATATTTCTAAAATATTCTTCTCCTACAAGTATTCAATCATCATGTTACTTTTCTTAAGAAACTGATGAATTTACAACCAGGAGACATTCTCAAAAGGAGAAATGCCAACTGACTGGTCCCATATTTAAGCCGAAATCAGGCAGAACACTAAAGTGTTGTTCTACTAAAAAAGATTCAATTCTGTAGAAAAAAGGTTTATTAGTTTTGGGAAATATGTCTACCGATACTTAAAAAGCTGTAACAATGTAAATCAAAGAAGAAAAAGTATGCCTGAAAATTTTTTTTCTATTTAGGTAATTCAAGAAGTTTTATTTATAAAAACAAACTGTCATTTTCTTTCTAAAGGGCTTAAAATAAACAGAGCACTATCTTACAATTTTTACCTTGACAAGAACTAGAAGGCACAGAAAACAAAAATAATTTTGAACATAAAAATACTGGGGAAAGATAAAACCATGAACCTTGGAGGGCAGGGCAGAGCTAGGATCCAGGGTTTTCATAAGCTAGATAACTGCTTTAGACTCTAGCCTTAAATAATGATCTTTATATTGAGTTCAACTGGTCACAATGTCTTTTTAGATTAAAAGGCTCTAAAAGTTGGAAAATGGATCAAAAGAATCTTTTCTTCTACAGCTCAGAGATACGGCAATTATTTCATTTATCAGAGGGAGAAAGTATTCACTTGTCATCTAAAAATACTTTAAAGAGAGGTTTGAGGATGGATGGCAAGCCTATGTGTCTTGAGGAAAGTTAACATTTGTTGCATTTTTATATTGTTTTATACTTTACAAAGTGATCTTACATTTTATGTATCTTATCTTATATATATAGTATCTAAAAATAGTAAAAAGTTAATATACCTGCTGAGATTTATTGAAGCGATGAATCTCATCAATAAAAAGGATGGTTTTTCTTTTGAAAAAGCTCTTTTCATTCTGAGCTTGCTTTATGACATCTCGTACATCATTTGTCTTGGCATTTGTTGCAGATAATGTCACAAACCTTATGCTGTGCTTCTTGCTGTTGTTGGCTATGATGTGAGCCAAGGTGGTCTAGAAAAAGATAAAGTTTAAAAACCTAATCAGACTGGGCAGTATGCACAGGTACCAATAGCAGTATCATATCTACTTAGCCAAGTACACTGAACATGGAAGAGTGCTGAAGCATGGAATTAAACACAACAAAACCAAACCAAATAAGCATTACAATGAAAATAGGAGGACAGTTAAATCTTAGACCAATTCTGACCATCCTCCACCCTTAACTTCTTTTGATTCTTTTTTGGTGGACTCTTTAAGATCTTATGAATCCCAACAAAGAATAGCAGTCTTGATTTAGCAAAGCCAGGGTGACAGCTGTGACCTCTCACCAAAGAGAAAATTCTTTTTCCTTTGGCCAAGAGTTAATGCTAAAGGCCCCAGGATAAGAGCTGATCCCAGAACCAAGCTTAAATGGGAAGCCAGCAGATTAGCTGAGAAAAGCAAAATGAACAGCTTTCTGAGGGCAATAAGCAGCTAGCATATGAAATGGCTACATGCCACTTCTGAATATCCACTCTAGAAGGAAATTAAAAGGAGCAATTTGATCTTACTAGTACTTAGAAAACAAAGAAAGACTCAAGAAAACCTTTAAAAAAAAAAAAGAATTTGTTTTATGTATATGGGTGTTTTGCCTGTATGAGTATCTACACTATGTGCATGTCTCTTGCCCTGGAAGGTCAGAAGAGAGGATGTCAGATCTCCTGGAGGAGGATACTGGATCCCCTGGAACTGCAGTTACAGGTGCTTATTAGACATCATGTGGGTGCCAGGAATTGAACCTGGGTCCTCTGGCAAAGCAGTCAGTCTGTTGCTCTTTACTACTGAGCTACCTTTCAGGCCCTCAAGAAAACTCTTAATTCAATATCTGGCACCTAACGGGTGCTCAATGAATATGTATGTGCCACTACTAATACTAATATTAGCATCTCAATATTAAAAATGGGAAGAAAGAAAAAGAGAAGGTTGCTTGCCAAATGACAAACTATCCCAGAATAGAAAGGTAGTGCTTTATTTTCTGGAAATTGTACAGTTGAGTGTTACTAGACACTGGTAGCCTAGTAACAAATCCCAGCTTACCTGTCTTTTGGAATTAGGCTCCCTTGTCATATAGGCTTGCAACTATCACCAAGTGCCTCACTGAGCAGCCTTGGCCCAGTAAATCTCTTGTATTCAATCCTCCATGACTCACCACTCATCTCCCTGCAGACCTTTTCAAAGTCTACAAGCATCAATGGCTTGTTTTCATTTTCACATTGTAACACAGATGTCAGAATTACTACTGACCAAACCCCCTCAATGAAGTAACCACCACTAAATCTGGGAGGAGTGGGCAAGATGTTAACAATCAGCATGCTAAGCAATCAGCACGTTATTTTTGGAGATGGAAGTGTAGCTCAGTGATGGGATAGAGTGCAAGGGCCTGGGCTTAAATAAAAAAAATGTTATCTGGGTAAATCTGATTTATGCTTGGCCAGAGAGAACATGAGCACGAGCAGGCACAAAAGGAATGATGTATTCCAGCAAATAAAGAGGTGTGGCTGAGAGGAGCTGCAAAGAAAAACAGGATAAATATCAGGAATGTGCTTGTGAACGAAGCAGTTTGAATCATAAACTGAGAAGAGCTCTTTATATTCCTGGGCCCTTTCTTGACGGTCCATAGGACAGGGCGTCCTATGGACAGGATTGTCACTTCACCACATTTTCTCAAGTTTTCTTCCAGTGACCTGTTCGATAAACACATGGTGTTCTAACCAATCTCCTCTGGCAGTGGATACACCAAACATGACACTAAAGCACTTATGCTTCTCTCAAGCTGCAGGCGATATGAGAAAGTTATGGAAATGCCTGTCGAAAGCAAATCACAGAAGGGAGACTTCTATTAGTACCAAAAACCAGTTAGAATAAACCAACTAATGGGAGAGGGGGTAAAGTATAATAGAAAAAAATATAATTACTTTCCCCCAACAAACGGAGCAGACAAAATGTTTCTTTCCCAATGTTTGCAGTATGCCCTCTGCCTGGAATTCGGTCACTACAAATCAGGCATATGACCACAAAGATAGCTCGAATCTCAGTCCACATTTCTGCATAAACCAAGATATTAGGGCATTTTCCTTGGGAAAACGCCCAACAAGGGGTCTGGGGAATCTAGGGGAAATGACATGCTTGCTTGCTTATTACAAACTCGGCTCACGCATCAGGACCGCGCCATCAGGCCTCCCTTTCCAGAGGAGGGGTCGGGAATTCTGAGGACCGCACCCGGCTCGGAATACCTCCAAGGCCCTGGGCAAGAGCGGCACTCACCTTACCGCAACCTGGCGGGCCCCACAGGATGAGCGAAGGGATCTCGTTGGTCTCCAGTAGCGAGCGGAGCAGAGTCTCCTGCCCTATGGCCCTACTCTGCCCGATGTAGTCCTGCAGCGTGTCGGGACGCATCTTGTCAGCCAGCGGCTTGCCCTCCAGCATCTGTCGGATCTCCTCCGCCGCTAGCGCCCGGGGATGCGCGCGGCCCGCGCTGACTCCGAACGAAGCATCGGCGGCGTCCGCATCCCATTGCCCGGGATCATCCTCACCGTCCACGTCCGCGTCGCCATCGCCGTCCACCCCCGCCTCCTCCTCTTCCTGCGCCTCCGCCTCATCCCAGCTGCGCGGGGATGCACTGCCCGCCGCGGCTGCAGCCGCTGGCCTCTTCCCCAAACCCTTTCTGGCCGGGCTGCTGGAGCGGGCAACCGGGAAGTCCGGGATAAGGCGCGCACCGCTGGGTGTGGGCGGTGCGTCGTAGCTCTCACGGCTCTCGGTCTCGCCGCCGTCGTCGCCCTCCTCACCCTCGCCTTCGCTGCTTTCGGCCGCCGTCGGGGTGGCAGGCTGCTTCAGCGCCGAGCTCTCCGACAGTCGACGTCTCTTGGCGCCGGGTGGCGAGGGCCCCTTGGCCCGCTCCGCAGCGCGGTGAGACCCGGCCGCTGGTTCCGCGTGCCCCGCGGGGTGCAGCAGGAGGCAGCGGTCCAGGTGCGAGTTGATATGCGCGGCGGGCATCATCTGCTGGCACACTGGGCACTGCACCTGGTGCAGCTGCGACAGGAAGGGGTCGTCTTCCGGCCCGCTCACCTCCATGGTGGCAGCTGCCCTCCCTGGCGCCCGTGAAGCTGCACCTGCCCCTGAGAACGCCTATGCCCGCCGCTAGGCCCCGTGCCGCGCGACCCTCGCGCGGGTAGGGAGCAGGACACGCACGGGCCGAGGGAGGGCGCCGCTCATGCCTCACGTCCCGAGCTCCCGCGTCAACTCGCCCTCGGCCCGCAGCTGGCAACGCCACGCGCGTCGTGTCGGGAAGTGTAGTCCAAAGCGGGCAGAAGACTCCGCAACCGCTTGCCCCAATCGCCGCCGGCAATTTCTCACATTGAACTTTGGGAAATGTAGTTCACCGTCCCGACAGGGCCTCCAGCCTTCTTCCGTCCCTGGGAAGGGCCTTTCTGTGGCGCTGCTTGGACAGGCGTGGTGCGCGTGCGCATGCCTGCTCAGGACCGGAAACAGC
>NW_022196913.1:36990552-37006350 GCF_008632895.1 Mastomys coucha | reverse complement strand
GCACTCGGGAACCTGGCATTCCAGGATTTTGGCTTTCAGGGTGCGAAACCAGAGATGCTGTCATCAGGCAGAATATTTGTAATAAAACTAAAACGAATTGGAAATGCAGAGGTGCCTAGGAAACTGGAGAAAGGATTTCGACATAAAAACGCAAGCAGCTACGCAGGTAGACAAAGTTCAACTCAGAAGGCTGCTCAAGGAATGCAATAAAAGTGATTCCCTCCCCTGTCCCCCTTAATTTTACTTTAGGGCCTGTTACCCAAAATACTTGCTTAAGAGTTATCTCTAGCTCATAGAATAGCAGTAAACTGGAAAAAGAAGCATTGTATCCCCATAACAAAATGATGGCAGGCAGCTCTTAAAGGTTTTTATACCAGACAGGAACAGGAAATGATTACCATAGACGTTTATATATATATAAACGTCTATATATATAGAAACGTATTCTCTGGGTGTAGTGTTGTGTACCTTTAATACCAATACTCAGGAGGCACTGACAGGTGATCTCTGAGTTCGAGGCCAGCATGATCTACATACTGAGTTCCAAGCCAGCCAGGGCTACATAATACAAAATGTCTTTTCACTTTTAAAAAACAAATTTAAAAAGTAAGTGTGGTAGTCTACATCTATGTATTACTGCTTATAATTTTATTATGCTTTTCTGAAAGTTAGCCCTTTGAAAAATGCAAAAGGGGCTGGAGAGAGGGCTCAGTATTTAAGAGCACTTCTGCTCTTGTAGAGGATCCTCTTTCAGTTGGCAGCACCCAAATGGTGATTCACAACTGTTCACTCCAATTCAATGGATCTGACTCCTTATTCTGGCCTCTGGGGGCCACTATACCTAGGTGGTGGACAGTCATACATGCAGGTAAAACATGTAAATATAAAAGTGATACATCTTTAAAAGATACATAAATACATATAGGTAGATTGAAAGGAGTGTGACTTGCTACGTTGCTAAAGCTGGAATTCTCAACCTTTCAAATACCTGGGGGGGGGGTACCAAAAATAGCAAACTTTTATTATAATTGATTATTGTTGATAATCAGAAATTAAAAGTGTTAAAATGAAGACTTTTATGAATCTTGTCAAAAATTGAGATTTTATTTACTTTACTACCCAACAGTATACCATTGTGAGTTACTATAGAAACTTTTTATTTACTGTTTTCCCATTGAAGGTTTAATTATCTTATGCTATAAGGTAAACTGACAATAGCCAATGTGAAGTGAATTACAGATTCTGTTACATACCTAAGGGTAGACCTCATCTGATCCTGTTCTGGCTCCCAAATAACTTACAGAAAGACCTATTAAGTTTAATAACAAGCTACAAGCCTAAGCTGGACAGGTCTGGGCTATTCGAACCCTCTAAGGCTGCTAATACCCCGACAAATGCCTTCTTACATGCCAATCTGGTCTCCCCTGGCTCATACTGGTCCATGTGTGGCCTCATGTCTGCTCTTTCATCTCCACCTCATGGCAAACATTGGTCTCTCCACATAGTATACCTTCTGTCTTCATGTGCCTCTCTTCCTTCCCTCTACCTGGCTGAGATGAGAAGTCCAGCCTTCCCATCTCCTCTGCTCAGCCATAGGCTGATCAGCTTTTTATTAACCAATCAGAGATAACTGGGGAGCATTCTTTTTTTTATTGGATACTTTTCTTTATATACATTTCAAATGTTATCCCCTTTCCAGGTTTCTCCCCCTTCCTGGAAGCCACCAATCCCATCCTCCCTCCCCCTGTTTCTATGAGGATGTTTCTCCACCCACCAACCCACCCACTCCCACCTCCCCGCCCTTGATTCCCCTATACTGGGGTATCTATCGAGCCTTCATAGGACCAAGAAGATGCTCCAACATGTAATAAGGACACATGCTCCACTATGTTCATGGCAGCCTTATTTATAATAGCCAGAAGGTGGAAAAAACCCAGATAGTCTTCAACGGAGGAATGGATACAGAAAACGTGGTACATTTACACGATGGAGTACTACTCAGCTATTAAAAACAGTGACTTCATGAAATTCTTAGGCAAATGGATGGAACTAGGAAATACCATCCTGAGTGAGGTAATCTAATCACAAAAGGACACACATGGTATGCACTCACTGATAAGTAGATAGAGCATTCTTTTTCAAAAAATATTTATTTTATGTGAGTACACTGTTGCTTTCTCCAGACACACCAGAAGAGGGCATCATATCCCATTACAGATGTCTGGGAGCCACCATGTGGTTGCTGGGAATTGAACTTAGGAGCTCTGGAAGAGCAGTCAGTGCTCTTAACTGCTGAGCTACCTCTCCAGCCCCTGGGAAGTATTCTTTATACCACATGGAAACAGGAGATGGCTCCATAATCAAGACAGTGCTAGCATCCATACTGTGACTGGACCTCTGGGCACAGAAATCAGATCTGAATATACAGTGCACATGACCAACCACTAACACCTAAGATGCAAGAGTATGAGATTCAAAGAGAAACAAATAATTGGCTTATATAGGAAGAAACAGGGTTTCAGGGACAAACGAAGGGGTCCAGTCTCTGGGTTCCCACCCCCTTTTAGTTCCTTCTTGTTGCTTTCATTGTCTTGTGATAGAGATTGAAGCCAGGGTCTCGTACATACTATGTGTTCTCCTCTATCTTCATCCTATTCCTTTTGCATATGCCATTTGTTCACACATATAAATAAGGGACTCCTCCCTATCAAGATACATAATTTACTCCCTAAGACAAGAATGGAGTTGAGCCCTTTGAATGGACTATGTGGTGAAAAGGAACTATGTTTAATTTCAAGTTATCTGGAACTGAGTGAGTCACAGTGTGACTCTGAGTAAAGCTACTTAACTTCTGACCCTGTTTCCAAATGTTGAGGAAGAACAATGACCTTGAAGTCCATTGTGAGAACAGAAGGAATAAAACTCGTATAATGTCCCTGCATTTCTTCTCAAACCTTAATTAGCTCTTTGAAGTTCAAGGTTTTCTCCACTAGGTGGTGATGGTACAAACATAAACCAGCGAGGACTTAAAAAACAAATCACTCTTTATTTTGTATTGGCTAGCCAAACTTAGTTTGTTTTTGAATCAGCATAAATACAAATACATGTAAAACTGTGTCATAAAATTACAAGAAACAAAATGTATTCAACCCAAAAGCCTAGAATTGATTTTGTCCTTTTAAGAGGCACTGATGGTCTCCAGCTGTCTTGGAGTGCTTCCTTTGAGCTGTGTAATCCTTCCCTCTCCTGCCTCAAGAGCCAGAGTGGAGACCGTGGGGTCCTTAGAGGCTGGAATTCTGATTCAGAAGTTCAGTGAGCATAACCAGAGTGATATGCTGCTGTTCATGGATACTATGCACGTCCTTGGGATGCTGAACCTCTGGGCATTATCTTACACCCTCATTTCAAGTCTAGTTAATTCTACATGGCAAGCATCTCAGCCATCTTCAGTCACCTTCATCAAAGCTACCCCTATGATCACCTGCTGCTATTGCTCCATGATTCCCCTGCCCTACCCAAAGCTCTTTTCTGCATTCTCTTGAGTCTATGGCACATTGCATATTACGTGTATCCCAACATATTACAAATATTTTCTTGGTACTGTAAATAGGACTTCCAAATGCTATTCCCTTACCTTTATTTGTATGAAAATGTGTGGATTTTAAGAGTTAATTTTTTCATACTTGTGACTTCCTAGTATTTTAAGTGCTTTTTTAGTGCCAGGGAAATGTTAGTGAACCCCTTCTTCCCTCTCCCAAAAAACAGACAGAAACCAATCCAATGCAAATCACAACAGGGCCTTTATTCAAGCTACCTCAGAGCCCTCAGCCCACTGCCGAAATGCAGGACAGTTTTGGTAGAGAGAGGCCCCCCGAATATCTACCCAGGTAAGGCTTTATAGAAAGCAACAAGTGGGAGGTGGGTGTTTCTAGCCTTGGAAGCATCTAATTGGAAAGCTACTATGGGCTTTAACATAATTGGCTGGTGCTGGGAATCAAACCATAAACAACTTTTGCTTCCCTCTGCATTGGTAGTCTTTGGCAGGGGGTGGGCTTATTGGGAATTAACATGGAACCACTGGGTTGTTGGAGGAGATTAACCTGGAGATGCTGGTCTGTTGGGGTAAACCTAGAAACTGGAGCTAGGCTTGGGTTTTGTTGGAAGGTAACTTGGAAACAAACATTAGGTACCGGCCTGTTAGTTTACCTGAGTTCAAGTTCTCTAAAATGGAGTTGAACTTAAAAGATTTGGTCTCTCACTTTTAGGTTGACACTGGGAATGCCAGCCCACTGCCTCATGCACACAAAAGCCAATGTCGTGCACCAGCTTGGTTGTGTGGTAAAACACAAAGGTCTTCTGTTAAAGATAGACACAGGAAGCATGTTCAAATGTACGCATACCATTTGTTGACCTAGGTGCAGTTTATAGGAAGAGGGGAGGAACTGCTTACTAACTGGATGATTAAGAAGGGGGACCGTTCAAAGTTCTTGTGCTCAGGTATAGAGAGTCATGCTTTATCCCAGGTTTCATGTTTTGCATATTCCTTTCAGTGAGAAGGATCTTGTTTTTATGTGAGTTTGTAGCAGCAGAGGGCATTAGTTAAGTGAGCAGGTTTCTTCCACACATGCTCAATTAGAGATAGCTCATGGTTTTTTGGGTTTTTTTGTTTGTTTGTGGTTTTTTTTTTTGCTGGTTTCTGGTAGGATCTAGAGGTAGGCTCTGCAAAACATCTTCAAAGAGCTTTGTGCTTATTTGCTTTATACTTAGTCTCTAGCCAATTTAATTTGTAGCACAGTAAAAAAAAAAAAAAAATTATCTGATCATTTTCCAGCTGGCACAGTTCTTCCAAATCTGGGGTTTTCCTGAGTAATAAGACACCTGTGTTGTGCAAATATGCAATGCCCCTTGTTCCCTAGGGTTGAGACTTGGATGGTGATTTAAGCAAATTTGCCAGAGGGTGAATCTCCAGGAAAAACCCAGTGGAACTCCCTGGTGATGAACACACAGAAGCAAGAGAGGGTGGCATGCCTTCATATGAGGAAAAGAGGGCATGGAGCACTATGCCTTGGCCCTGGACCTTACTGCTATCGCTGGGATCTCTGGAGTGTCGTCCCCCCCCAAACTTGTCTGCTAAACCCTTATTTGCCAGCCTGTGGCACTAGTGGGAGATGATAGAACCTTTATGAGATGAATCCTAGTAGGAAGTAGGTCATTGGAGAAGTTTCTATGAAAAGGGTATTGGAATCCTAGCAAACCCTTCCTGTTTCTTTCTTGCCTTCCTTCCTTCCTTCCTAGCTGCTATGAGTCTGCTTTCTCCCCTTCATTTTCCTACCCTGCTATTCGATTGCCTCACCACAGGCCCAAGACAAATGGGATCCATATAAGTTTTTGCCTCTTTAAAGTTGTCTCAAGCATTTAGTTCCAGCAATAGCATACTGACTAACACACTCACCTACAGGGGCTTGGGCCCCAGAATCCTGAGTAGCTGCAGGGATGGAATGGAGAAAGGGCAGACACACATACAGTGTGGCTGGGATATGGTGGAAGTTTCTTTGAACGCTATGTCTTGCAACCTGAAATCTCAGCATGTTTATTATATACATCCAGAGTGTGGTGGGTGTATGTGTGTGGCTTGGGATGTGGGGGTGGGGGAGGGGGTTTGTTAGCCTGGAAGAGGAAGCTAAAGTTACTAATCGTTGCACACACTGACCAATTGTTTTTAAACACTAATACTTGGACTCCTGAGGAGAACTTTACCACCTATGTTGAGCCTGGACCACATGGGGAACCACCTTTGCCAGTCTAGTATCCCATGAGTCCAAGGCTTTGGAGTCCTTGACGGGGTTGTGCCCATTGTCAACAATATACAGGATTTCATAATCAGGGCTTGCCCCTCTCCCTGCACACACTCTCCCTTTGTGTCTCCTTTATAATGAGGCTTTAATCTCTTAAGTATAGTTTTTCTTTTCAGTCAGTTCTGTGAAGAATTTCTGCATAACTATACATTTGCACTTTATCTGAAATGAAAGTAATTCCTAAGGACATCGTTTCAGTCTAAAATGGAAGGAGCCATTGTGTGGAGAATGTTGCTCTTAACCAGTAAAAGATGCACTAACTGAGCAGTGCAGTATCAGATCTGAATTGCAGAACACACAGCTGATAACAGGCTAGGAATTTTTGAGTTTTCCATTCTAATCCTAAATGTCATCAAATTATTGAAGAGAGCATGCATCTTTATCTTATGAACAACTGACAGCATTCTGTATTAGTCCTTGACTTGCAAACAACAAAGCTTTACCAAAGACACCTCCTTAACTTCATGATCTATTTTTTTGCCTCAACCAGCAGCCATTATGATGTTTAATGATCAGAAGCACTCAAGGTGGGCTTTTGTGTTCATGTCCAGCTCCCCACCCTTGCACAGCACGCTGCCTCACCCTAGAGTACCTTTCTAGCCTTCCACTAGGCTTGGAACCCTGGTTACCTTTCTGCATAGAGGTGCTATTGTTAGCCTCTCCCTGGCTCCAGGCCGTTTTGCTGCTCCTTGCCATATGCTTATTTGACCCTGACTGTCCCTCAGAGCAGTTACCTGGCAGTATCCCAACTGCCAGTTACTATGTCTGTTTCCACTACTCCTGCCAACCTCCACCAGAGGGTAAAGTTCTTCCCCTTGCCAGCTCAGCGCCAAGTACTGGGCCTCACATGCTGTGGGGTGTGCTGGAACAGAGTCAATGGGTAAAAGCTATTGGGCAGGTCTAAGGTTTGGAACATTCTGTTTCTTCTGGGGAAATCACCTGACTAGGGCTTTTAAAGTAGTAAAAGTCAGATGAAGACTTTCTTCTGATTTAGGTGTTTGGAGACGCCTTCCAAAAAGAAAAAGAAAAGAAAAAACACTTTCAGAGGTAAAAGTAAAACAGTCATCTGGGAAGAATGAAGAGCTAAAAGTAGAAAGAAAACACAGGTCCTTTTTGAGAGGAGTGGACACACCAAACATTCTTTTTTTCTTCTATACTGCATTGGGTTGGAAGTCCAATGGCAAGGAGGCTGGAGGAGAGACATGAGGAGAACTTTCAGGGAGCCACGTTTTCCCCAAGATCTGAAAGGCCCAAAGTACCCATGTTCCCCAGCTTCACTCTGGCCTCAGAGGCTGGTAGCTCAGAGAACACCTACCACACAGACTTTTGGGGTGCATGTGGGCATCCCCAACAAGACAGTACTGAGGTCTTCATCAGTGGCCTCACTGATGGGCTAGTCATGAACACAGTTGAGCCTCCAAGGAACTTCCAGAAAAATGCACGGAACACACTGGGTTCTGCTGTGTCCTTCCTGGGTTGAATAGTTAAGGAAAGGGGGAAAATTTAAGTGACATTCCTTTAAAAGTATTTGGAATTTATTTGGAGATCAGTAATCAGTGCTGCCAACGTTTAGTTATCCAGAAGAGAGTGGGGGGAAAACGAACCTGATCCCACATGAAAAACAATGAATTCAACATAGATCATCAGTCTCAAGAAATGGAGAAGTCTACACCGTGTCGCCACACCATGGCTTTGGGGAGAGGCTTTCTTGGAGAGGACATGAGTAGTGTTGACCTTGGAAATGTTAAAATTGATTTTGTCAAAATGTAAATGCATTCGTTGAAAAGACTTTTCTGGATAATGGGCATGGTGACTCATACCTGTAATCCCAGCAGTTGAGGGGCAGAGACTAAACAATCTCTGCAAATGTAAGGTCAGCCTGGACTACAAAATAAATAAATTAGTTATTAAATAAAAAAGACACCTTTAGTAAAATGAAACGATAATATACACATGAAGAAATCGGGAAAATAGATTTGTGTTATGAATATGGAAAGAGACCTCACTGTAATAGTAAAACAAAGTAACCCTATTATAAACGAGTTAAAAGTTTCAAGACAGAGTATATAAAATTAAATGCAAATTAAAACCACAGTGGATGTCACTCCATTCTAACCAGAATGGCAGAAACAAAAGTAATGATAACATTGAGTTTCAGCTAAGAGAATCCATAATAAATGTCAGACCGTTTCTACTTAGTGTTGAGCTAGAAGCACTAGGACCTGAGCAAGAGAGTAAGGAGTGAGTGAGGGTAAAAGCTGCGGATTGCACAGAAGAGTGACCCATCTTTATCTGAAGGTTGTGTACGCCAAAGAATTATGGATAGAAAAATTGCTTTCAGTGATAAGTTTCATGAGTTGTCTGCTTTCAATGTTCCACATTGTAAGTAGGCACAGGTAGAAAGAAGCTAGAGAGCTAAGCAGGAGACCGCAGCACAGATACGAAATACCTAAGAATAAATCTGATGGAAGATATGAAGAGACAATTTTCTTCCTTCAGAGACGGGAAGCTGCATAATCTCCCTGAGAGAAAGTGATCAGCAATGTGATAAATAGAGCGATCCATGTCTGCAGCTCCTAACACCCATTAGTGTAAGATGCAAACTACTGCCGGACTCAGTTACAGATTCAGTTCCATCCCAGACGGTAGGCTACAGGTGTGCGCATGCACATGCACGTGTGCACCTATATCTAACAAGCTGTTACTGCAAATGTTTTAAATGTGCTAAGAATGTCAAGATATCCTCAGTGGGTGAAGGAGCTTATCAAAAGGCACTCGACAAACAAACACACAGGTATTACCACAGAAAGAAGACTATCTTAAAAATTAGGGAAAAAAATAGACTTTTCTATAAGAGATGCTGAGAGAACATATGAAAATTCTGGATCTACTTTAGTTCATAAGAAATTTCTATATGGGAATTTCAAATTATGAAATATTTAGAAAATAAAATATCAAACACAATATAAATAAAATTATTTATAAATATTAAATAAAATATAATATATACAACATAATAAATATTTAAGACATTTGAAAATTCCTATAGTGATAAAAATAATAGAAAATTTGTCAAAGCATGAGATTAAAACCTTTACCTATGAGTTTAATGGAAGTAAAACATGCATATATATCCTACTTTGCATATATTCATATATAGGAGAACTTCAGCAATTTAGTTATTAGAGAAATACAATTTAAGAGTTTAAAATGCTGTATTATTACATGGTCACTAAATTAGCAAAAAGCATTAAAAGCAGAACAAACGAGCATCACTGAGGCTCTAGTGGGAATATATTGGTAGCTGTTTATATGCACTGTAGAATTCATAAGAGCCCCAAACCAAAAACACCCACATCAATCAATACTATAACAAGAACATAAACTGTTTAGTTATAGAATATTGGATAAGTACTTATGCAGTGCAATGTTGCATAAGTAAAACTAGCAGACACAAAAATAAAGTAAAGCAGAGATTGACCATTTGATTAAAAAAAGACACAAAAGAATGCAAACAGTATGGATACATTTACACACAAACCTTAGGCTGGCACAAAGTTATATGTTTACAGTACATGTGCGAGTGGTAAAACTATGATGAAAATCAAGGCAATTATCATCTAAAAACTCAGATTAGAACTTAGTTGGAGAGAAGGTAAAGGAATGAGGTTTAGGAGTGTTGTCAATATTCTAGTGGGTAGCCTGGTGGTGGCTTTATGAAAGATCATTATTCTTTTTAAGCTATATTTATAGTTGTTTTGAATTTTCTATGTGTAACAGCCCAGTGAAGGGGAAAATATTTTACAGGTGCACTGGGGAATAATTAAATTAAAACTGTCAGACATATCCTTCCTTTTAAATTTTTAAGCTGTTATCTTTTGGTGAGGGGGTTAATTTAGTAACATTGATAGCAATAACAGTACCAAAAATAACATAAAGGTTGCCATCTGTCAATCACTTTCACCTCATTCCCCACCCCTCATCTCTGTGAGGTAAACATTATTACTGTCATTTAACAGATAAGAAGAACCAAGGCTTAGGAGGACCACACAGCCACTCTGAATTTACACAATAAGGGAAACTTCAGATAACTCTCTGTAATGCCCATGAGTTCCCACTAGGCTAGCTGCTATATTGTGGCATCTATTGTTTTATTTAAATGGAGTTTCAATCAAGTTAAAAAGAAAATAAATGCTTATAGACCTGTGGATAACTTTAGAAAAGCATGGATCATATGTGTTGCAGCAATTTTGTCTGACATTTTTCTATTACTTTTCTCTACATATTATCATATATGTAATATTTATTTACAGCATATGTTTTAAACCATAAAAATTGGGAACATAGCTGGGCATAGTGGCACACACCTTTAATTCCACACTTAGGAAGCAGAGTTAGATGGATCTCTGTAAGTTTGAGGCCATCCTGGTCTACATAGTGAGTTCCAGGACAACCAGAGCTACATAGTAAGGCCTGTCTCAAATAAAAAAGTAAGCAAACAAATTTGGAACCTACTGCACATATTGCTCTAGAATCTTTCATTTTTTTCTCAATTTGATCATTACATTTATTCTTATATTGTTAAATAAGAGTAATAAAATAATATTTCTCATGGAGATGCTATCCTATTTAAGACACTCTTATACTTACATTTTATTTTAGTGTTTATTTGCAATGTGTTATTATCATTATTACTGGAAGTGTTAGAGACTGAACACAAGAGGTAAATATTCTTATCAGTGAACTACATCTTCATAGGCTAATTAATGTTTTGAACATAAAAATAATGCCATTATGATACCTTCAAGGATAATTTCAAAGGTTAAGAGCACTGTCTGCTTTTCCAGAGGCCCTGGGTTCAATTCACAGCAACTACATTGCAGCCACAACCATCTGCAATAGAATATGATGCCCTATTCTGATGTGCATGAAGACATTGTACTCATACACATAAATATATTAATATATATACTCATAGATATAACATAAATCTTTTTAAAAATGCATTGATGTGCTCCAAGGGTGTGCACAAGGTGCCTTTCATAATGGTTAACTGAGCATCATTTTCTAAAGCATGTGAGAGTAGCAACATCCGCCTCACCTCACTCAGCTTTCTTCACAGTGAACATTTGTTCTGGGTGGGAATTGTATTGGTAGTGCCTTTCATGCTCTTGTTGGCTACAAAGAGTCTTTTCAGAGCACTGACGACCTTGCAATCAAACTCTTCAATACTTTCAAACATATAGAATGAATACTAGCAACTTCCCCTGAACTATTCTGAGGTTGCCCAGTTTACATTCTATCTAAGAATCTTTTATCTTTCACAGTAAATAACACATCCCAGCAGTGGGTGAGATTTCCCCAGGTCTCCCCATCAGCCATTACCACACTCCCTAGTGCAGTGTTTTTCCTTGTGGAAAATTTCTCCCCTGAGCCTTGCTTACCCTCTGGCTCACCAGCTTTGGTGAGAGCGTGGCTTGAGGTTTGCACTTCTGTAATTTCATGCCTCGTCGCTATCATAAGCTGGCTCCTCAAATCCTCTTCCAATTTAGAAAGTAGAAGAGCATTTCTAAGCATGTCAGTATAAATATACTGTTCTTCTAGTTCCTAAATCTAGAAAATGATGATTCATGCCATAGAATGGGGGTTTCATAAGGGGACAGCAGGCTCCTAGATGCCCTCCACGTGCTTAGAGTGGATAGGTCTGAGCAATAGTGTGAACTGGACCTTGTAGCAAGCATCTTACTTTCTTCTTTCCTACTCGGGCTTAAAGAACCAACAAAGAAGATGCATATGGAAGCTGTAGAAAGGGGCAGAATCCTACAGTGTGGGGTGGAATTAAAATATGTATGAATTAGCACATAACATATGACACATTATTTTTATTTTCATTACAAGAATCAATGACACCTTAGTAGCAAGGAATATCCCTGTGCTCAGTTCTTGGTTTTTAAGGGGCATCTCTGTGTCCTGGTTTTGATTTTTAAATGTCTTCCTTATTTAAAAAAGAACAAGTGTTCCTTGAAGAAATGGAAAATTCCAGAAATAGAGTGAACATACAGAGGAAGTAAAGAGTAATCAGAAATAGTATTGGTATGTCAAAAGTACACAACTGCAAACAAGGATGCTCTCTTTGAACAGATAGGTAACAATTTGACAATTAAGCATCAAAATGAAAAAGTAAGGTTTTTTTTTGTTTTTTGTTTTTTTGTTTTTTGTTTTGGTTTGGTGTTACTTTATACCTTCACTTCAAAGGGGGACATGCAGATTCAGGAAGGAAGCACTGTGATTTAGAAGAATACCAGTTAGCAAATGTGGAAGAAATGGTAGGCTCAGAAACTCACTGTTACATCATCACATGGCAATCCATCCAACCAAGAATAGATACTAATTTTGGCAGTGAATTGCTGGAGCACAGGCTACTCACAGAGTCCCATAATTTATGTATCATTTGAAAGAGAAAAGGATAACCTTATATTAGAGAAATCTAGTGGTCACCACCATAATCAGATCATCAAATTTACCTTTACTAACTAACAATAGCACAGATTGGCATTGAGTACCACCTGTTGGGATACCCTGAGAAAAATATAATATTACTCTGGTTTTCTTGCCACAAATCTAACTTGCTTCCACATATGAAGACACAATTAGGCAATTCAAACTGTGATAATTTATGGAGCTATATTTGTCTGGAGTTTTCAAAAATAACAATTTCATGTAGAATAAAAGGAAAAAAGGATGGGGTGATTGCTTCCCAAGTAGAGAAAGGAGGATTAAAAGAAGACTTTACAACAAATGCACTATGGGATGATTGACTGGACCCCCTTATGTGAGAAATGTCTTCCTTCTGAGGAGACAGGCTCAGGCATGTAGAGATGAAGCCTCATGAAAACTGCAGCTTTCTGAAGGAAGACAGAAACAGTAAATATGGAAAACACTTTACCATTTAGTGATGATAGGAAAACTTATCACTGTTTTTACTGTACTTTTCTTTTTTGTTGTTGGTTTTTTTTTGTTTGTTTGTTTGTTTTTTGGGGTTTTTTGGTTTTTGGTTTTTGGTTTTTTTTTTTTTTTTTTTTTTGAGACAGGGTTTCTCTGTGTAGCCCTGGCTGTCCTGGAACTTCTCTGTAAACCAGGCTGGCCTCGAACTCAGAAATCCACCTGCCTCAGCCTCTCAAGTGCTGGGATTAAAGGCATGCGCCACCGCTGCCCGGCTACTGTACTTTTCTTGTAGGTTCTCTGCAAGTTTGAACTTCAAATGTTTTAAATTTATCTATTTTTACTGTTCTGAGGACCAAACCCAGGCCCTCATGCATCCTAGACAAATACTTTCCCACTGAGCTACATCCTTAGCCTCCTGGTTTGTTTGTAAAAGGTTAAGAAGCAAAGGAATACAACGAAATGTTGTAAAAGTCATATATGACATTGGGAACTCATTTGCCAATTTATTTATGATAAATATTACATAATTTACTTTGTTTCTAATGAAATATCATGTGCTATTTTCTAAATAACGTATCAACTCAGTGATAGGTATTTGTATCTAGCAATAAATAAAATGTCATACAATTAAAGGAACAGCACCCAACTACTATAAGAATAATTCACTAAGATGGTTTTTAGTATGTTTCAGATAAACTAATTTAAATGGTCCTATTAATATTTTATGTCATTTTTGTAGCAGTTCTTTTGTTTTCATGTTTTCAACAGTAAAAGAAATAGAAAATGGATTACATGCCTGAGAAATATGAGTTTATTTCTTTGTTTTTTTCCCTGTGGCATTGGAGATAAACCCAGGGCCTCATATATGCTGGCAAGAACGCTACCACCTAACCATGCCCAGCTGGCCTGGAAGTTTTAGACTGCTTGGTTTTTGTTACAAAATATTTAGCTACTTACTCACTGCCACTTGGAAATTGTAAAGGTCTAATATCAGATGGACTGTAAACAAGTCTGGACATTTTGTAACATCATTACCCTCTTGGCTGAGAGTATCCTATGTCCAAGGAGATGACAAGTGATAGAAGCTAACTCCATTCATGTAGCACACATTTTTTACTAATTAGAAAATCTCGTGTTACATGGCATTTGTACTAGAGGAAAAGGATGAGACTCTAACTTTCTCTCCCACCTAGCCTTTTCCTTTCTTTAGCCCCAGGTGACCCAGTATTGTGGCCTTCATTTATGTCTCCCTGGATCCCAGCCTTGGTCACTTGGAACAACCAGCTCCAAACTGCCCAGTAGTACTGTTCCCCTTCTTTAACAAGATTACTTTTTTATGCAACATATTAAAACTGAGTTTTCTTTTATTCCTAGTGAACTTAGTATAAAGTATACTTTGCCAATCATAAAATTCATTCATCTTAAGTATACAATTCAGTGGTATCATAAGGCATTTGGTGAGTTATGTAATCATTACCATTATGCACAATCCCCTGAGATACTCTTTACAGCTAATTTTTGACACCGCCCTGATTTTAATGTCTGTGGACTGGTCTTCTTTATATAGGATCCCATAGTATGTGGCCTTTGTTTTAATCCATTCATGTAATAGGAAGTATCATATTTCATTTCTGACTTAGTATTCCATTTACATGGACATACCACTTTGTATGCCCATCTCACAAAACAACTACTGGACATTTGGGTTGCTTCTAATTGTGGCAGTTGTGGGCACTGCACCTCCCAAAACTTATGTAAAAGGGTTGCATGTTCTTGTGTTTTCATTTTTCTTCCCTGTGTACCCAGAAGTACTAGATTTATGGGAAGTAACTTAAGCTGACAAACATTCCACTTTCAAAAGCATTGATGTAATTTTCCTTCCTGTCCCCTGTCTGATGGGAGCACCACTCCCTCCTATCCTAGTCATGTTTGCTTTTCCTCTGTCTCTTTATGGTTAACATTCTTCTAGAGGGTGCAAAGGTTGTGGTTTGAGTTTGCATCTCCCTGATGGCTCATATTCTGTCTGCTTGCCTATTCAGATCCTTTGTCTGCTTTTAAAATTGGGGTGTATGTCATCCTATTAGTGAGCTGTCACAATCTGTTGTATGTTCTGAATACAAGCCCTTTATCACATCTGGGCTATCGAAGCATCTTCTCCAGGCTCAAGCTGGTCTTTTAATTTTTCTAATGCTGTCTTTTGAAGAGCAGACTCTGAATTTTGATGGAGTACAATTTATCAATTTCTGCTTTTAGGGTCATACTGTCTGGTGCTTTATGAAAGGTAAAAGATGTAATTGTTAGGGAGGCAGTTGGAATATGGCAGCCTTTCAGCTGCATGTTGATATCCATGACTATTGTTCCACTTTTGTGTGTAGAAGCCTGTTGTTCTGGAGAAATTCAGAAAGCTGTGTATAAACAGAAATAATCAACATTTTCAGGCCTGCTCTGAATGTCCAGCAAAAGGTGATCTGTCAATGATGCCTGCTTATGTGTCTCCTTAGATTGCAGTCTCTTCCTTGAGTAATGGAAATGTTGCCCAAAATGTTAAGGAGTTCTATTCTTATTCTTGACAACATCATGCATGTATACAATTAAATGCATCCAGCCCAATTTCCTCCCTTCGACTTCCCCATACTCCTCCAACATGTCACCCTCCCAACTATGTTTCCTCCTAAAAAGAATGGTTTTTCATTCCCCAGAAGCTAGCAACTGCTAGAGAGGGGTGAGGCATGGCAAACACTCTTCCAGCTGGTTTGATCTTGTGCAGGTCTTGTGTAGGTAACCACAGGGTTCAGAAGTGTGAAGCACATCACAGCCCTCCTTCATATGCTCTAGCTCTTACATTGCCTCTGCTTCAGAGATGCTTCCTTAACCTTGGTAGTGGGAGAGTGTTGAAAGGCGGTGGAGTGCATAAAGACATCCTTTTTAACAATTAGCATTCAGTTTTACAAAGATTTCTTAGCTCTGTGAAAGACTGTTTTCCATATATATATATATA
>NW_022196913.1:36962376-36990542 GCF_008632895.1 Mastomys coucha | reverse complement strand
TATATATATATATATACTTTAGAAGTCATATACGTCCAAAAAATGTCAAGGAAACACTGGGGAAGTATTGCTAGTGATGTTCATAGCTTTACTTTTAATTTTTCTAGGCATAATGAGCATCTTTAAGCATTTCAGAGTGGGCATGGATATGAACATGCACATAGCACCTAGACACTTAAATGTTGTGGTCAACTATTGTACAAGATAGTTTGTGTTCCAAGCCATCAAGCTTGAAGAATGTGACTTAGCAAAACTGTGTCACTGTTGCCAAAGTTTATAAGACAGACAGCTAGGACACATAGATACAATCAAAATTATTTTCTCTAATGACTAAGTAGCAAATATATACTTGAGTATATATTATGTATGGGAATACCCATATGTAGATGGCTGTAAAAATCTGCATCTCCAACCTACACCCTTGCCATAGATCTCTGTTTCTATGACCATGAGTCTGTTTCTATGGCCTTCCACAGCCATCTCAGATCACTTCACCTTTGTCCTTCAGGTATGCAGAAGGAATCTGTACATCATCCCTTCTGTGGTCTCCCCTTTATTCTCTGTGCCTAATCCATCACAAATCTTATTGGCTCCAAACGAAATGGAGAAACATGCATGGGATCCTAGAACCAAAAGGGAGGATGAAGAAAATTAACTACTGAGTTTTGTTAATAGTAGTGCATCTGCTGGCCCTGGATCTCTAACACTTGTGGCTAGGAGCCAAGGATATAGGAACCATGACTTCATTTGTTGTGGTCTGACTGGAGTGTAACCACATACATCCTCTTTATTCTGAGAAGAATTTGTCTTTGTCAACATTCATACACAGTTTAATCATATCTGTAAAAGTTGGTAGCCTGAAGTCAGTTCAGTCTTTTGAGAATGCTTGGTGGAATAATGTATCTTCTTCCTGAAGAACTAAGTTTTGGAATTCTAGAAAAATAGCAACAGTTCTACTTTTCAAATAAGATTCTGCTAAAAATCCTTCAAATACTACTTAGAATGGAAAACACCCATTTTTGTCTTAACTGGAAAACATTGATCTAAATACACACACACACACACACACACACACACACAAGCAAAGGGCCAGAGGCTATCTGTGTGACAGTGGAAGACAGAGGGCTCCATAAAGGCTGAACAAGGGGTGACAATTGTCTGGGTTGTAACAATTAGAGAGCTGTTTATAATGTCAGCTTTAGTTTATCAGCAATGGAAGTTCCCTATAAAGTATATACATCTAGGAATAGTAGACCTGAGAAGGTGGTTATTTTTATGATAATTTGGGAAGAGTCACAGTGTTACTCATAAGAATCTGTGAGAAATATGCCTCTAGTCTTTGTAGCTACCTGGATATGTGTGCCTTTGACCTTCTCCCTGAACTAGGGGGAGTTAGAGATCTTTCAAATGCTATTATGACTGAGTAAATTAAGCAGTACTCACTAAGTGCATTCAGAAGGTCCCATACTACATTCGAATCACTTCAAAGTAATGAAAACAAATGTTAATGGGACTTCAGGCTTCCAATTCCTTTCGTCCTGGCAGCTGCAATCATGTCTGAGAGGAGTATGCGACCACCATACACAAATCCAACTCAGTAATGACTAGGGGCTGAGAGGGGAAAGTAAAGGTGATATTTCATCCAGTGTTCTCAGTTCATCCTTTCCTTACCTGACCTTTGAAATGGAGCCACCAGCTTTGAAAGGCCTGGCATCTAAAATTAATATTCTTCCCCATCTGACTAAGGAAGCAACAGCTGAGCAACATGAGATCAAGGAGCACATTAGTTAAAACAGGGGCTCAGTGTGGCATTTGAGAGGGAAGACACTTCCTCTGGTGGTAGACACTTGTCTTAACAGATGACTTCTGCCCACCGAGAGTGAAGTCTCTTACCAGAGAGTTCTGTAGTCCTTTTGAATTCTGCAGATTCCTGTTAGCTGCTGGAAAGAATCGTCTACTTGCGGAGTGAGTGGTTCAGACTCCAGGATGTCCTCCTACAGATGGTAATCACTTCTGTTTATTGTTATAACTGATCCAGTTGCATTTTCTCTCTGTGTTGCTTTAATTAACACGAAGTCGTTCAGGCAGAGCTCAGTGCTTGGTATTTCTGTATTGAATGATTGTGTGCTAAACCTAAACTTCTGTTTTAATATGTCAAATTTTGTGTCTTCCCTGTCTATTTTTGGTGTTACCTGCAATTCAACAGTATCTTAGCCACAGTTCACCATTAAACAGACATGCATCTATCTTCTTATTTTTAAGAAGTTTCCTCCTCAGAGAATGTTAAAAAAAATACTAATAATGGTCTATAATGAATCTGTAGAGTTCTGGTTGATGTTATTTGCATTTTTTAAACTGTAAGTTCTTTAGACAATATACACAAATTCATCGAGCATTGAATTTAAAATACTTTCCAACTCTGCTAGGCTATTTTACTCTATGAATTGTAAAAATGAAGTTTCAGTGGCAGAGTTAGAAATGATTAATACTAGAGAAAATGAAGTAAATTTAAGAGAATTTCCAGCAGGGGGCCTCAGGGGCTAGCCACTGGAAAGCCCAAATTCAAATCTTGCCTTAACCTTTGTCTCCTTGTATAGCCAAGTTATACTTAAATACACAGATGCATTTATGTGTCTAGAATTAAGTGTTATTTTGTAGCATGTACATTACCTAATTTGTAAGGAGAGTATTTCAGAGAGTGTGTGGGCAGCCGAGCTCAGTGTGCACCTGTTGTTAGTAAAGAAGCAATGAAAAGTGTTTGACTACATTCTTCCTCTGAGATGAATTTCTTTTGAAAAAAAAATTAATACAAAATGTTTTAAGATGTAGGCAAGAGGAGTTGGGGTGTGTCTCAGAGGTAGAGGTATTTGCCTAGTTTGTGTGGGCTATTGAGTGTAATCTCCAGTACTGAATAACTTAAAGAGGAGGATGCAGGCAAAAATTGCTCTGGTGAAGACACTGCCCAAGAAGGAGTCACAATTTCCAAAGCAAGAGGGAGAATCCCCTCTTCTGAGACAAGCCTCTCTTTCCTACAGGGCTGTGAGGAGAAAGCCATGCCATCGCAGTCAAAAGCACCCAATCCTCACACTGTGTTTTAACCAGCCACTTGATGTGGGGTCAGAGTTTTTAATTTGCCCCTTATATCCTGTATCTTAGTTAAATTTTAGTTTGTGAAGAAAAAAACTGATAATGAATAGATATCTAGAAAAACAAAAACAAACAAAAACAAAACACATGCTCCTCACAGCATGGGAGTGTGAAACTCAAAGTGGAGGCAGCATCGTGGTCCTTTATTGAGAGCCTGAAGGGACTGAAGTTTGGACTTCTCGGATGAAAAAAAAGATCAAAGAAGAGTGCACGTGCAAATCCCAGATGCAAATGAAACTTTTCAGATGGCAGCCTCCTATGGTCATCTCTGTTCAAGGCAGGTGTGAGGCCCACTTTCTTTTCTTCATGGGGTCAATCAGTCTTTCCTGGGCTCTAGAAAGGGGGCATATATATACCAGATAGAAATACCTCTATCTTCATCTCTTACTTCTTAACTAGATGATATAAATTTCCTTTTACAAAAAGATTTTCCCAGCTGTTCCTATGTGTAAAAGGTCTGTGGTTTATTTGAATAACCAATTTAAAATATACCGCATAAACAGCACTGGGGTCGGATTTCTTACTCTCTCTCAGGGTATGTCTTTTTTAATGCAGTGAAGGATGCATGCAGCCACCTGGCATGGCACTTCTTACTCTTTAATTTTCAGGGAAAATACTAAAAAAAAAAAAAACAAACTTTTTTTTTTCCTTTTAACAGTTCCAGCTGTGGGATAAGTTTCGACGTGACTATCCAGGTTGCTCCTGATGTGGGAAGTTGATGGAGAATAAGTGACCTGAAGGTTTTGTTTGTTTGTTTCCTTTCTTTATAGTCAAGAGAAGGGAGTGCTGAGCAGTCATGATTGTGTCCTGATATACAAATCCGAGACAGAGGGAGATGAAAGGCCCACTTCTGACAATAGCCTGATCAGGCTCACCAGCAGTATGCTGAAGGTAAAGAGGTTGGAGGAAATCAGCTCGTGCCACAGCAGCAACCCGCTGGAGAAGGTGGCCTTTTTTCAGTGCATGGAGGAGGTGGAGAAGGTGAAATGCTTCCTGGAAGAGAATTCGGGTGATCTGGATCCACAGTCTGGAGACAGCGAGGTAATCATGTTCTTCCTTACCTCATGGATGGTGCTATTTATGTGACCTCTTTCAAGTTCAGTGTTGTCACTTGTGTGTAGGACGAAGGAAGCTTGCAAGCAGATTTCCATTCCACTTCTCTGAGGATTGTGAGTAAACACCACACTTGATTTGGGTTGGTAGTTTGGAAGCCTCTGAACATTCATTTTACCTGCAGTGCTAAGGAGTTTTGAAATGAGTTCCTGGGGACTAGGAGTGTAGCTTAGCGATAGAGACTGTGCATAACATGCTGGAGACCCTGGGTTCCATATCATCACTCCTGTCAACCAAACATACATGAGTGCATGCATACATATTGATGGAATATGTTATGGGAAACATGCTTTATAGAAGGATCATTTAAAACACGTTTGGGTTGAAAGCTCAGAGGAGCACCATGAGGGGCACAACTGTGTAGCTTCTAATTTCCTAAACTTCCTGAGCTCTGAGAGAGGTAGAGCTACTGACAGCAGAGTCCAGAGAAGGGACAGCATTCCTTGCTGATGTCACGATGGTGGTCCTGTGACCACTGTGCAGAGCAAGTGCTCTGAGATGCACCCAATTCAAACATGGACTTGCCCAATCTGATCAATCAGACTACAAGTGCTATGAAGGTAGGTTGAATACTATATCTAAAGCTTGGTAAGTGTTTTGGGTGTGTGCGCATGGGGTGAGGGGGAAGTGTTAGCGTCATCAGTGGTAGGGAAGGCAGTCTGGCCTGCCACCACAATACTGCAGACATCCGCTACCCCAGGGACCTCCACACAAGTGAAGGCATATCCTTGACTATACTGCAGAATAGAATTTCATGATAAGTCAGAGTAAAATGAAATTGCTAAGTTTATTAAATAGATCAAAAACCTAATCCATTAATGGGCATTGGTGCATCATGTGTGTGTGTGACATAGGAAAAACAGTACATATTTCAGACATGGGTATATAGGTGTCTGCACCATATACTCATATCTGACTCTGCGGATTTCAAAGTTACACTGTTCAAAAGATGTGTGCCTGAGAGATGGCTATGTAGGTAAAGGTGCTGCACATTAGCGTGGTGGCCTGAGTTAGAATCTAGGAACCCACATAGAGAGAGAAGGAAGAACTGAGTCCAGAGAATTGTCTTCTAACCCCACCCTTTAGTGGCTTATGTGCCATACCACATCTCTCTTACACACATAGTAAGTACTAAAAAATTAAAAAGATTAATTTACAACAGGTTTAAAGATTAAAGAAAAATTTGAAAATTAAGTAAGAATTATAGAGGTTAGAGAGATGTCTTGTGGCTAAGAGCATACAGAGTCTTTAAAAAGGACTTGCACTTGATTCTCAGGCCTAAAGAGAGGGTCACTCATCCAGGGGACCAGATACCTCTGGCCTCTATAGACACAGCACTCCAGTGGACACACTCTCTACTTCAGATACATAATAAAAAGAAAAAATGGTTTAGTTACTTTTCCTATCTTAAATAATTTCCTTCTGCACATGACATTGTATGGTTGTTTTGTAATGCATATTGTATAGATTTGGGGTGGGAGAAATACTAATAGGGTAAAACTCACAGTCCTAAACTCCTGGGTCCAAGCCATTTGCCTGCCACAGATAGGGGGAGCTATCAAAACGCATCCAAGTGTCCAGCTTCTTAGAAATAGAAGAAGAAACCATCATAGACAAAATGTAAGGGAGATAGAAAAGACACCCTCATAGGGGCCACTAATAGCACAAACAAGTAAAGAGAATTTGTTTTGTCCTCATGAATTTCTGTGGGAAACAGAAAACCTCTCATCCTTTGTCACTTTGCTCGACAGAAACCAACGGTTTGTATGGATTTAATTATTTCTTAAGTCCATTTGCTTTTATAAATATGTGGTATAATTTTCTTTTGAGACAGGGTCTTGTGTACTTTAGGAAGGCCTTGAACTCCATGTGTACTTAGGACGGCCTTGAATTTCTAATCTTCTTGCCTCTACCTCCTAAGAACTAAGACTACATCTGTGTGCCACTATGCCGAGCTTATGTGATAAAAATGTTAAACTAACAGCCTTAAAATTGTGAGGTAATGGTGAATTGGATTATAAACTTTCTTCAGAAGAGTTGTTTTTATGATTACCAACTGTCCTAGAAAGTTCAAAGCCTAGTTTGGAAGTTACATACTTTGGTGTTTGGGGGAAAGATTGGGCTTGAAGAGACTCTGTCATCATGAGTACCATTGTCCTTCTCTGGCCATGCACAGAATGGACAGGGACATTTGTCAATGGCTCTGAACTCTCCCTATGGTGGTCAAGCCCAACCTGTGGGTGTAGCACAGCCAGGAGGCCCAGCAGCTAGCAGGTAGAGAAGCTGCCTCAGCAGCTTGGGTGTGTGGACACAGCTGGGCTACCTTGGCTGGCTCCATCTTCTGCAGAGCTGCAGTAGATCTTTCTTGTGCCACTCTCTTCTCTCTCTCCCAGGACCATTTAAAAGGCCTGTCAACTTTCTCACCCTCTCCTCCCCCCTCCCATTCTCTTTCTGAGAAGATTAAGGTTGCTAATGGCAGAAACATTTGCTGGCTGAACTGAAAGGCAATTTTCACTGGATTTCAGACTCTCTGGGGACACAGCTTTGTTCTGGAAGCTTGGAGAACTATTTCCAAAAGCAACTTTCTCTGCTCTCAGTCCCAAGAGCAGAAAAACTGTATATAAATTTAACAATCTGTATTTGTTAAAATAGTTCAGTGAAACTCCAGTTCATTTTTTAACTTTCCTACTCTTAACCAGGATTTTCTGTTTCATTTATTTTCCTTTCACTGGGTTTATTTTAAACTACCTTTCTCTTCCTCTGGTTTCTGCATGAATTATTAAATACTGCATATTCTACTTCTTTGGATTCAAAACATTTAATTTATTTTATGGTTTTAACTTTGCTTCTTTAATTTGTCTTCATTCGATCCTCTAATGCCCCCTTGCTCTTCTGTTACAGTGCTGCTGGATTTTAAAAGGGCTATATGTAAAGCAGGAGCCCACTGGCTTGCTTCCATTTGCTCCTTCTTTTCCATCCCATATCTCAAAACTAAAGTCTCTGAAGGGTGGCAAAGGCCTCTCCCCAGGCAAGGAGCTGGCAATAGATAGGAAGTCACAGTCACCTGCCTCAAGAATAAGGCCAAGCTCCACTTCCTTTCCCCCAGGTATTTTTCCTCTTTTTCCTTTATACCACACATATGAGCTCTGTAAGACTAATTTTTCAGTTTAGTCTCAACCTCTAGAAGACATTAAATCTGTGCTACCACCAATACCCTATATCCATCACTTCTGGGTCATCTCTAACCTGACTTCCCACCAGCATGACTATTTTACTGGGAAGATTTTGCAAAGATCAAGGACTGACATATCCTCTCTGAAATGCTCAGTACAAAGCCTAGATTTTACATTCATTCCTAGGCCATGTCCTTGCCCCAGCCCTCCCATGAGGACACCCACAACATGATCAAAAGATTATGCCATGCACATATAGAAATTAAATAAATGGTTGAATAAAGTATTTCTGGCAGATAACCATGTACCACCACACATTGGATTTAAACTTGTTCAAAGTATGTCAATGTTGATTTAGGTGATGAGCTTAGTAGCCAGTATATATATATGTGTGTGTATATACACATACACACATGTATATATGTGTGTATATATATATATATATATATATACACACACACATATATATACATACATATACATACGCTCTGAACTCACATATACATATGTATATGTATGCATATGCATGTATATATGTGTGTGTGTATATATATATATATATATATATATCATGACCTTGTAAATGAAAAATAGTTCTCAGAACTACAGTTATAGCTATTTTGATATAATCAAATGTAGATTTTTAATTAATGATTATATTCATACTTTTGGTTCTGGTGATACAAACCAAATTCTCAAGAATATGCTATACCCCTACCCATATTTCTACATTTTATATTATATTTTATATTCTCTACCTTCCTAATTAAATTAAATTAATTAATTAAATTACCTTCTGTAATTTCCAGCCATTTATCCTGAAGGCTTGGTCCTGAGTGCAAAAACTAAGGGGGTAATGGTCCATTTACAGAAATATGTCTTTGTGGGCCACTCCTCCAGGGATTATTCAAGGTGGATCCCTTCTGAATCTATGTTAATTTTGATTTGTGCAGAAAGTGTATTTCAGTTGGTAGGATGCTTGCTTGGCATACATGAAGCCTGAGTTTGAGCAGTAGCAACACATAAACTGGGCATGATGACCCACTCTGTGCTCGTAACCCGAGCGCTTAGGAGGTAGAGGCAGGAAGATCAGTAGTTGAAGATTACTCTGAGCTACACAGAAAGTCTGAGGCCAGCCTGGGTTGCATGAGATCTTGTCTCAAAAACAAAGGATAAACAGAAGGGGAAAAAACCTCAAAATACAATAACACCACCATCACTGTGTTCTTCCACAGTCCCATTTAGAGGGAAGAAGATTAAGATGGTCCAAATAGAGTCAGGCTCTCATAGTCCCTGGGATGCTTAAACGCCTCTCACGGCTATTCAAATTTTGAACTAAGCAAAAATATTACTTAGCCAGATGGGCAAAAGACTAGAGAGGGTTGGTTGGGTAAAGCATGGGCACCCCTATTTTGACTGAGTTGGCTGTTTTAATAGCAAGTGGCATTTCCTGACAGCTGCTATGAAATTGTACCACCAGTCATGTTCATAATAACTATTCTTAGATCTCAAAATAGCATAGTTAAAGATGGAGGTTTTTCATTTTTGAAATTACATTCTTCTATCCTCCCCCGATTTTTGCTCTTTGCCCCACAATGGCAAGAGAAGGTTTCTTACGTGGCATTGGCTCAACAGAGGCAGTGATGTTACGATGCAGGTATTAGTCCTTGACCAGGGGACGAACATGCATGTGTTGGTGTAAATTATGACCGACAATTTCCCTCAGTCCCTGCACCTGTCTCTGATCTGTCACAAAAAGCCATCATGTGTTTCCTTTTAAAGAAGCAGAGTATTAGTCGATCGTGTAACCAGAGACACCCAGCGTAGGACTGCACAAAGAATCCCATTGCGGTTCACAATGCCCACTCCTCAGAGCAGAGCAGGGAGCACGGGGAGCTTCGAAAGTGGCTGTGCTAGACCAAGGCAGGGAAGGTGCCTACAAAGCCAGGGACTTCACAGCTGCTTCTAGAGAATGGACTCCACACTTCGAAGAAAAGACCTCTGGATTGTGGGTACCGTGTGCCTTCTGTCGTCTTCGGTCTTCTGGCGCCTGTTTCGGTCAGTGGCGGCGTGGGGAGGCTCCAAGCAGGCACCTGCACTTGAGAATGCACAGGTAGTGAAATTCTCTTGAACTAGGGCAGATTCATTTTGC
The DNA here is from genome assembly GCF_008632895.1 of Mastomys coucha. Lineage (NCBI taxonomy): Eukaryota > Metazoa > Chordata > Mammalia > Rodentia > Muridae > Mastomys > Mastomys coucha. Next base: position 36,980,957 of record NW_022196913.1, on the reverse strand, counting down.
AATTCTCTTTGAACAGTTCTAGCCCAGGAGTGGTGCTTGCCAAAGGCAGTTGATCTATGCCTCCCTGGATCTTTGCCCAGGACTACTGTCTTAGGAGGGCTGGGATAATAATAGTGACATGTGGCAACTTTCATCATTTCTAGCAATTGTACCTACTTTCGGGGAATCTTGAAGCAGCTGTGTCTGAAACTAACTTAAGTTGGTGATCTGTACGAGAGCTAAAAATAATGATGGCGTCATTTCAGTCTTGTCCTTTTTATGTCTTAGTTATGAAAGAAAAAATGTAAGATTCCCCCTGTTTGAAGGAAATCTGTTGTAGGCACAGCACTGAGAGGTGCTGAGGCCTGAGAATGTCACCTTCTGTGCTTTGGGCTGCAGCTGATGTGGCTTTCCATAAGCTATTCCTAGGATGGAATTTTGTGGGTAAAATACAGTTCTGGCAGAGAAATAGTTCTCAGTGTAAAGAGATTAGTTAGTACTTTCTGAGAGGAGGTGTTCATTCACTGAAAACCAGTTCTCCCTGAGCACTTGATTAACTTATCATCTGCTAAGTCATTTTGAAACAATTTAAGACAGTTTAGCAATCACGGCAGAAGGCCATGGGGACCAGCAGTCTATTGGAAAGGCAGGCTTGCAACAGTGTTTCTCAGCACCCTTTTCTTTCTCTTCTACCCTCTTCCAGCACTTCTTCCCCCAAACATCTTTTCTATGAAATTGTATTTCATTTCCCTAAAAAACAAACAAACAAACAAACAAAAACCTGTTTTTTTCTGAAGGACTAGAGAGATAGCTCAGTTGGTGAAGTGCTTGCGTTGCAGGCATGAGGGCATGAGTTCAATCCCAGAGCCCACGTAAAAAAATGTCAGGTGTAGTGACCTGTCTTGTAACCTCAATGCTGGATCCCAGTGCTCACTAGCCAGCCAGTCTTGCCTAATTAGTGAATTCCAGTGAGCTCCTGTTTCAAAAAGAGGTAAGTGGTGTTCCTGAGGACATTGAACCCTTCCCCTCCCCATACCCCTATTCCTGCCCCTGCTAACATCCAGTGCTAGGCATCAAACCCAGGGCCTTGACGTTTCCAGTCAAGTGCTGCTGAGCCACATCACAGACCTTCCTGTAAACTTTATTGCTACAGATACTCTGTTTTCAGTAAATACTGTTTATACCTCAGTGCATTACATATGCACATCCTTTACACATACCAAGAGTAAGATTTTCTTCACCTCTTGTCCACAAAGAACCAGTGCCCCACTGGAGTGCTATTGCACCACTGGCAATATATTATTTACAGTTTAAAAGCTTCCCTGAGACAATGGTTTCGTAGCATACTCCAGCAATGTGCATCCATGCATTACTTATGTCTTATCCTACGAGGAGCCACAAGTTCTATGCCTTGGTGGTGTTTAGAAGACACAGTTCTATGCCTCCCTAATGCCCGAGATTTCACTTCTGTGATTATCAAGTTCACATTCAAAAGAACAGATGAATCTTGAGATAATAGTTGAGGGCAAAGTAAAATCTGTAGGAGAAAAACAGCAAAAGAAAAAAATCCTGAAGCATATACAAAACCTGTCTTTAGACCAGTCCTGATTTCACGGTTGTCTACCTCTTCAGACAGTCACTGGTGCCCAAGCATTAATCACGCCTGGCTGTTTAATATATCTTTAGTGGGAAATATCAGGAGGGCTACATTTCTTCTTTGAGAAACACTGTGAGGGCCTGCAGCTTCTGTGTGGGAAAGAATGGTGTTCACTGAAACTCTGAGATGTGGACCGCTGGTATTTCTGCCTCTGGTATCTGCCTTTAGAAGTCCCACACATATTTTCTTAAAGGTCTCTTGTAGCTTTTTACCTGTAAAGAAAAGCTCATTTATGTCAGATTTACAACATAACTTTTACCCTTTTTCACTACTAGTGGTTGTTTATAATGTTGACAACTAGTTATCTTAGAAATTTGCCCAAGCACAACCATTTATAGTTTATTTTTCACAGAAGTGTCAGAAAATCCATTTGTAATGTTGTCTCTAGTCAAGGGGTAAAGTCGCTGTGCCCTTGAATATGGATACAGATGAGAAACCTTACAATGTACATTGTTCCAGTGTCTCTGAATAATCAAAATTATGATAATTTATATAATCTCTGTTAGTTGTTTAGTATGAACAAAATATATTTATTTTGCCTATTTCTATCAAAGCTAAAATGATGTAAATATATAATTGATGTTAGTTATGTCTATGTTTCTAGGTAAGAGAATGCCTAACACATTGTGTTAATGAAATTTCTAAATATGACTTACCAGACTGTGTTCCACCATTTCCCAAAACCATTATGGTCATAAAAATGTACATTTATCTGTTAGCATTACCCAGACTTCCATTTTTCATAGACTCTCTTCCTGACTTTTACTACACAATTGACCCTCTATATCCCTGAATTGCACATCTGTGGATTTAGCCAACCATGGAGAGAACATTATGTCTGTACTGAGCATCTGCAGACATTCTTCCTTGTAATTATTCCCTAAATAATAGAGAGCAACAGCTATCAGATATATACTGCTTTAGGTATTATAAGTAAGTCAGAGATGATTTAAAGCATAGGAGAGAAGGTACCCAATCATATATAAACCTTGTCACCATTTATATAAAAGATTTAAAAAAAGTAGAAAGGGTTCCAGAAACAGTTCTCCCAAGCATACATGCCAATGGTTGTCCTTTCATGTTACTTTTACTTTTATTAATATTCTAATATGCCAACCTATTTAAAGCATTTTAGCCAAAGCAAAAATAGAACACAATTATGAATTTGATATGCTAAGTACAGATTTTTCAAATGCACAGCAATGCATACACAACATAAATTTTAAAATGATTTGTTAGTATGAGACCTAAGAGAAACTAAACACACACACCCCAACGAGGTGTCCCCTGATAAGCCCCCGGTAGCCGCAGCAGGAACTGTCTCCAGGTCTTAGCCCAGTGGCGTTTGATGCTTTTCCCCATGTTGTTCTATTTTCTGTCTATCTTGTGGCACCAATCACAAAGTCCAAGGAAATGGCGGTAAGCAGGCAACAGCAGACTCTTCTTTCTAGAGAAAAGAGAAAATTGATAATAAGAGACATTCTGCCACGCCTGAATTTCCACCAGAAAGGAGAACCTGAAACCAGGGCTTGTGTTTGGATCCTTAATTTGGGAATTGGCTCCTAGAATAGGCTTGGAACCTTGGAGTGTGAGATAGAGAAAGAAGGAAGCCCCAGCATGATGCTAGCTAAGCTGGCCACTGTGGACAGGAGGACTCATAGTTGCACCCCTGTTGTAGGACTGAAGTCCACCAGGCTCTGTCTCTAATGCTAAGTTTCACATCCTCTGTGGCATGCTCAGTAGCCTCTGTGTAAGCATGGATGCAGCTGGTGTTCACTCAGAAACTCTAGGAAGGAGACAAGATGCAGTGGCTCTGCGGGGCCCAGGAAGATTCCAATATAGTTGCTTCAGTAACAGCCGGCACAGAGATAGGCCAGACTGTGGAAAGAGCACTGAGAGGAACATGTCTGCTAATACATTGTTTCAAAGTTTTGCCTTTGAGGTCTTGCCAATCAGATAGCATTCTTTTGCTCAGTTTGGATTGTTTTTTTATTGTTGTGACCACCTTTGGTTTTACCAGTTTCCAGCTTGTAGTGTTACCATCCTATTTTTGGCATCACTGGCTTATACCAGAGAAATCTGAACACTTTAAGAAGTGTGACTTTCTTCTTAAAGTGTCATTTACACACAGAGATGAGCATGAGCATGGAGACAGCCTCTGTCTGTGTACTGCCCCCTGCCCCCTAGTGTTCATTTCAACAATTCTTTCAACCTCAATGCTTTTCAGGGAGGGAAAAGTATGAGTTCATTTTATGGAATTAAGATATATGCTTTTTAAAATACCTTCATAAATCTTTAGTATTAGTCCATGGATCATGGCTTCACTCAGTGGGAGGTTCTGCTGCTCATAGATTATGATTTTTGTTAATATCTTCTGTGTTGTTGGGCATGTTGGTTGTAACTCAACTTGTACAGCTCTATGGTTGAACATGTGCCTACAATGCACAAGGCTTTCTGACAGACAGAACACCACATACACACACACGCACACACACACACACACACAGAGAGAGAGAGAGAGAGAGAGAGAGAGAGAGAGAGAGAGAGAGAGAGAGAGAGAGAGAGAGAGAACCTTGGAGACCAGCTTATCCAAATCTTTAAAAGAAGGATTCAAACCCAAAGCAGATTTACCCAAGATTCCTGACACAAGAGGAACTATCTTCTCTGAACATCAGGATTTTCTTCCACCTCATCTTCCATGCTGCCAGAGCCAGCTTTTTTATTCAGAGTTCTTGTCTCTAATAGGGTCCGCCCTGGCCCTCCCCTGGCTACTTCGTACACTGGATCAACAGATCAAGATCTGGCTCGGATCCTTGAGTCCTGCAGGCCCTCCTTGGGGCTGGTAAAGCACCAGCCAGGCCCTGGGGCTTTCTCCTGGGCTCATGGTTTCTAGCTTTACACTGATTGTCACTGGTGCTTAATTTCAGGGGCTCAGCACTGCACCCAGACATTCTCTGAATGTCTCAGCATGGGAGTTGGAAGCCTGCACAGCAGGGGGTGAGTCCAGAGACTCAGGCTGTAACAGGTGTGAGGTTAATGATCTTGTCAGTGGCCCAGGCATCAGGAAATTCTATAAAAAGAGAAATAACTAGGCTAGAAGCCAGCAGTGTGTGAATTCACATTCCACCATGTCTAACTGTTAGCTTTCAGCATTTGTCTTCCACACATGAGCAAGCTAGACCTATTCTTACATTTTTCTACACAGTCTAATACTTATATTAATGAAATTAAGACAAAGGTCAGACATAAGAATGAAATATTAACACAAAATATTAATTCATAAATATATCTAACCCACCCATAACCAGAATCTAAGTATTCATTTAAATCATTACATATAGATGTTATATTCACCTTAATTTAAACAACAACTATTACTAAGCTAGAAAGGTACTGTGTTGACTCTCCTTAGATGCCAATAAAAGGTGTCAAATAATGACTCTTATTTGAAGGGAAAATACATGAAACTCACTGACAACAACACTTTTATTTGCTTATGGTCACTGGTAGTCTCAAAAAGGAGGCAGAACCTGGCAAAACACTATTTCTTTAGGCATCAAACAGGGTTAGAGTCTGTGAGGTCTCTTTTCCGCTTAGTAGAGATGTTTGGTCAAGGGACCTATTCAGATGACCTGGCAGGCCTTAGTTATTTAGAAAGTAAGAACTGAAGGTGTTAGGTCACATTCTTTCTAGAACGAGCATATCACACCAATACATTATCCGTCCCCAGGAAGGGGATACAGCCCATGGTGTCTCACACTTTGTACCCATGTGCTGTACCCCATTTCAATTTTTATGTTCTGAGGGCTGTCTTTGCTGATCACCTGTTTAGGATCTATGCCTTTAACCTGCTTGCATTCCTTTATTTACACAGTTATTTTAAGGACAGATACATTAATAGTCCTCACTGCATGTCAGTACTTCTTCTAAGTACTTTATAAATGGGGATGGAACTCAGGGTCTTGGCTCACCCTGTGAGGCCTTGGGCCCAGCCTCCAGCAGTGCAACAACAACTCTGTGACAGCCTCAGGAGGCAGATCAGTCTATGACTGAGCATTAGCATTTATGCTGCGTGATTCAGGCACTGTACTAAGTACTTCCCACACCGTGTGTGTGTGTGTGTGTGTGTGTGTGTGTGTGTGTGTGTGTGTGTGTGTATTTCATAGTAGTCCCATGGAGCTCTATGTCTACAGGGAAGTAAGCTAAGGTTTACTAGGACTAGGAATTTGACCAAAGTGATATAGTTTCATGCTCATGATGGTATTTATTTCTGAATGGATTCATTTGCTCAACATTTAAAACCCATATGGAGGCTTAACTGCAGGAATTTTTGTTAGAGTTTCTTTTAAAAAATTGTTTCTTAGAGAAGTTTTGGGTTCATAGCAAAACCAAAGGAAGTTACAGAGCTCTGTATATACTGGCATTTCCCACAACACCGACTGCCGAGACAACCCATGCTTTTGTTCTAACTAACAGGCCTACACTGATACTCTATAGTTTATAGCGAGGCTCACCCCTGGTGTACAGTCTGTGGGTTTGGACAAATATAAAATTTCATGTTTATATACGTTATAGTAATTTAAAATTTAAAAGGCCACAAAACCATTAAATATTTATAGACAAACAGAATTTTCTAACGACAATTTGTTTTAACCTCATATGATCTGATGTAGTTTTCTCAATTTAATGACTGTTTTAATTGTTTGCTTTTCAAGTACACATAAAAGAACTGAGTAGGTTTTAAATGTCTACTTGGCCAGCCTGTAAACTAAGGTTCTTGTCAGCAAATGCTAAGTAACAGCGACCTCCAGTGGAAAGAAATTGAAAAAAACTATTGTGGACGGAAGGTGACCTTTCAGGCTTTTTGTTTTTTCCTGGTGCTGAGAATGGAACCCAAGGCCTTTTGCTTGTTTGGCCAGTGCTCTACCACTGTGCTACACATCAGCCCAGCATACTCTCTGTAGTTGTTCAAGCTATCTCCAGCACTTTCTCAGTTCTGCATTAGAAAAGACACTGTATCCTGGATGTGATTGGTTTGAGCATACAAAATGTGGTTAGATAAACCCTGTGCTCTTAAATACCCCACTCTCTTGTCAATAGCTCCTATGCATTAAGTACTTTGTCAATCCAATAGAAGCTTTGACTAGCAAATTCAACTGACGTTTCACTAAAGCTAGCTTTATGAAGACAGATAGTTCCCAAATAGGCAGATAGTTCCCAAATATACTGCTTCTCTTTTATAGCACAACGTGTCTATTGTTGTGGTGTGAGACATTTTACCTTGCAGTACACATTGACAAATGTATGTCCACCGTTTTGGATTTCACTTGGCCTCTTGCTACCTCTGTGGCACTGAGCATATGCCATAGACCCTTTCCGTGTCCTTCATCATGTGAAGTTAGTAATATTGACCTCACAGAATTGTTACCTGCTATAGTTTGCGCAGTGTTTGGTCCAGAGATCACACTAAGCTCAGTAAAGAAAACAATATACTTTGCTGGTGCGTAGACTGGATATAGGACCTCTTTGCCACTTAGCTCTGCCCTCAGCACAGCTTTCACTATCAGGAGCCCTGAGCCATTTCCCAACCACGTGCACCTTCTCTGGGTCCCCATCTCTTTCCTTCCGAGAGCCCCACACTTACTTTCCTGGAAGACATTATCCATTTCCTGTCTTTCACGTCTCATTATTTTCAGTGGTTGGAAGAGTCCAGGTTTCTGAGGCACCCAGGCTGCTCTTTAGACATCTTGATACTGCACTGCCATGCTGGACTCCTTCTCATCCCTACCATTACACCCTCTCAGACATTGTTACAGCATGTAATTTCTTGAAACATGTCTTACATTTCTTTTCATCCCTACTGGAATGATGGCAACATGAGCTGTTTTGCCTCACCATCATGTAAGGATGTGTGTGGAAGACTTGGCGTCAGATACCATGGAGAGGGAGAAGGGAGTTCCTGCATGGGTGAGCTGCAGAGCATATCCATGCATGCGAATATGCAAATATTATGTGATGGGAACCTGATCTCTGATGTGCATAAGAATCAAGCAACGTGGGCTTCACAGACATGAGACAAGGCCTATTGGTTTACTGCGTACATACTGCTAAATATCCTTAGGAGGCAGGGAATGCATATTTAGGTCAAATCTGACACAGATTGTTTCTAGAAGTCATCAGCTCTGAAATTATGACAACCACTATCATCCGCCTAACAAAAGGAGCAGAAGATATTCTTGTGGTGTCTAGAACCATGTCTTAATGACAGGGCTATACCTATATCCGACTTACACAGAGAAAGCTCTATTCTTTATTTTTTGCTCTCTCTCTATCTTTTTTCCCAGAGAACTGTCATGAGTCCCAAGCTCAGGGGGGGCAGTTACCGACATGGCATTGTATTCTAATGAAAATTGTTGGGAATAAATGGAAGGCTGCAAAGTCAAGAGGCACAGTTCCTAATCTGGTCAAAAAAATACCAAATCTCTGCCTTTCCTCATGTTCTATGAACCTTTTGCTATCTGGTTCTCACAAGTCAAATGATAGGATCCTACCACATAGCATTTACTTCATGCTTTTGATTTTATAAAGGCACATTCTCATTATTAAATTATTAAATTGTTTAACATCTTATTCATGATGAGTCATATTGCAGTCTATTAAACAAAGGGTTATAGCTGAGCCCCATTAAAATTTATTTCTAATTATTCTATTCAATATTGTTTCCCAACACATAATTAATGGCCTGTGGAACTCTAAGATAGATGTAGGGGTCCATATCTTGATTCCAGTATTCTTTCTACTCAAATTCATATCTCTGGGGTCCACTCAATAGCTGTGTGACATTACTCATTCCATTTTGCTTTGTCTCAGTTCTTGTACTATCACATTGCTATAATAATGTCAAATTATTTGGGGGAAGGATTCCAAAAGATGATGTACCTATAAGCAAGTAGCTTAGTGCCTGGCACAGACATACAACCTCCACATTGACTCCTGGTCCTGCTTCTTTGTTATACTCCACACCTTTGATCATTTTCTTCCCCTGAGACGCTTTTGAAATCTTTCAAGAGCAGATTCAAATCTCATCACAGATAGTTCTAGTCTGCTTTTCCATATACACTGTTTAAGGACCCTGTGCTGGCTATGGCTACTTTGTGTCTTTTATGATCATGTCCAGAAAGCTAGAGCTTTCTCTCCAGAGGGATTATTTCTTGTTTATTTATTTTTGTATCATATCCTTCAATGAGATAAACCCTCTTACTTTGGTGTACTGTTTATCTATACCTGTTAGGTATGATTTCTTAAGTTTTAGAAGTGACGGTGACTAATATACTTATTCAATACTTAGACAAACTCATGAGTATGGCCAGTCAGGATATTTAGATATCATGGATTTACCTATTTTTCCAAGATCTTCAAAGAGAATACACTGGAGTGAATTTTAATCCTTTCTCTGCAGATAGGGTCAATTTTGCAAGGTCAGGGTGGTCTGACACACCCTGAGTGTCTTCATTCAGTTCCAGCAAGAAGAAAGGCAGTCGTTGTACCAGATGCCATCTGTCCTCTTAGGAAAAGAAGGCAATCTGATCATCCTTGGCTAAAATTGTTAACTTCTACTCTGCAGTGGCACCAGCACACTGGAAACTGTTTCTAACGAGAAATAAGGCATTGCCTAGGTTCTGGTGTCTCCTTTAGACTCAACCTAGAAAGAATAAGCCAATTTGAATAGTTTGATTTATAGGGCCTACTTTGTCAGTTATTATTTTATGGTGATAGAAAAGTGACCATTCACCATAAAGTGGAATCTCATTCCTCAAACAGCAGCCCATGCCTGCCAGGCAGCATTGGTGTGACCAAGGGACTTGTTCCAGATATATACTCTCAGGCCCACCCATGTGCTGTTACCTGGGTGAATGCTAATGGTTGAAAAGCACCAGGTTATTAATTACCACCTGGAATTGAAAAATTAAGGAATAATTATTTTTTTCCCATGAAAGTTGCTGAAATGTGATACTGGTACAATTGTGCCTGTATGCTTAGTTTGGTAATAGATGCATGCATATACATATACATATGTATATATTATGTATGTTTATAATTGTGTGTGTGTGTGTGTGTGTGTGTGTGTGTGTGTGTGTATTCTCAAGGCTCCCTCAGGCTAGTCCTTGAGAACTAGGCAATATCTTTTCTTGAACATTTTAAGAGCATATTTTCCTTGATAAAATAAATATGTCTATTAATAGTTGTTTCCATTAGATTTCCCAGGCAGACAAAACACAGAATTTGTCTCTCAGCCAGTTAGATAAGCTGGGGTGAGGGGACATGTGAATGGCAGCACACCCTGCCTTCCCTGGAAGGGTCACATTCATCCCCAGGGAGGTGGTCTGGACATCTAGTTCTTTACCCATTTGAAAGGAGGCCTCTGTGTGACAGGACACCAACAGAATGTGCATCATGGAAATTCCATGGTCAGCCCTTGTCAGCAGGGCAGCAGGTGGTTTAATTGAAAGCCACATGTATGCTGAGTAAAAGAACAGGCTGTGAGATTCTCTGTTGTCATCAAGTTCCTCCTGCCAGGTGCTCACTGGCAGGGCCTATAAACATAAGTGCCCATGGCAGGGAGCCACTGGATCTCCCTGCACTCTGTCCATGTTACTGTTGGGTTCACAGATCCCAGGGTCACATGGAAAGGTCAGTAGTGTCTGGAGCTTACAACTCCATCTGAGCCCTGCAACTTGTGTTAGATAAGCAATCTTGACATCTATACATTTTGAGATACTCCAATTATTTGTAATGGGATGAGAGCCACTGGAAATAAGCATCACTTGGGATAAAAATATAGACTCCTTAGCAGAAAGTGCTAGAGTGGGGAGACCATGTCTTTAATAACGCCAAGGTTCTGATGAGAAGCATGGTTAGCACTCTTCCTGGGCAGGCATTGGATCACTCTCCAGATCTCTCTTTCTCTTTCCCTTTTTGCTTGTGTCTGGTGACTAAAAAGATGTCATGCTACCGCTGGGGATTTTTCTAGGCTATACAAATATTACATTTTAAAACACTGTCCTCTTTCTGGGCTTATTACCCATTAATCTTACCTCGTATAGTTAAGTTAGCCTTGTGGCTTCTTAGGATCTTTGCAGAGGGACTTGAAGGACAAGCACAGCTCTTAGATAGCTTTGTTTGTTGTAAATGTTATAGGCCTATGAGCTGACTAACTACGGAGTTTCTTCTCCCTTCTGTTGCTTGCTTGTTTCTGTGTTTGTGGTTCATGGGGACTATGACACAGGAAACTTGTGGGGACTGAAGTTGTCGTGCATACCTTTCCATTATCACTGTAATATCTCCTTTTTCTGATTTGATGCTGGCCATGGGTTCAGGACCCCACTTGTGCTTCAGCACATTGCAGCCCATGTGTCCTACCTTTGTGTGAGTTACATCAACACTAGACAAAAAGTGGCACATGGGATTAAGACTTTCGTTATCTCATTGCCCACTGAGTGAGAAAGTTGGTTTGTTTGTTTGTTTTAGATAGAAGGCTTACTTCTTTTAAGGTTTGATATAAAGGAATTAACAGATAGCTGAGGTAGCAAAAGTGATATGTGCAGATAAGACCAATAGGTTAAAAATAATTCTAAAGAAGAATATAGGTTATAGTAGGCTTGAACGCAGACGAGAGAATCCCTTTGCTTTATGTGAAAGCAGGTAGAAGCCAACATCCTGAATAACTGTAAAGCAGTGTATCTCTCTGACATCTTCTTGAGAAAGGATTAAAATCCAACTCCATAGCATTAGCTTAAGTCACATCTGAAAATAGATTGAGAGGGCAGACAGGGACAGAGGTTACAGAAGGCTTCATGTCTGGTAGGAAGAGCCAAGCGTGGATGGAGGGCAGCCCAAACTTTATGCAACATGGGTCACTCCCAGGAGATCTGAGGCACCAGCCCAGTCCCTTTGGCCTTTCTTGCAAGACACTCTAGATTTTCAGTTTGAACATTAGTAAGTCTGCAGTCTCCTAAGATGTTGATCCAACAACACTTTCCTGGGCCTATCAGCTTTGCAAGCCTCAAGTCTCACTTAGCACACATAGCATAGCTTCATTTCAGAGTAGACTGATGGATCCTGTGAAGATCAGGGTCTTAGGTAGACCCCACGTCTCTATGTGGGGCCCAGCTTGCAGCTCCTGTAAGCTGAAACACAAAGACTTGTTCTACTCTGCTCATGCTGATTCAGAGGCTTCTTAAATGCATCCTCTGCACCCAGATATCCACAACAAGGAGGCCAAAGTAACAGAGTTGCCTGTGTGTGCCTACCATGACTAACGGTGGAACCTATACACACTTCTCCAGCTTTCCGTGCAGATACCAAAGCACAAGTTAATACTTTTGCGCTCATCTAGAATTCTGTGGAAGATAAACAGAAACTGGGCACAGAATAGTTAACCCTGTGTCCTGTGTAAAGTCGTCACTCAGCAAATAGGTGAAATAACTACTAATGTTAATGTTACTCTAGAAAGTTGTTATTTTGTTGCAGTTGAAATGACCAGGAGAAAAACAACACTGAGTACATTTGAGATTGGGTTTTGGATCTGAAACCCCTCTGAGTGGGTGTGTCCTGTAATCTTCTATGTCTGCTCTGTACCCTTCCAGATGTTTCCTTTAGTCTTCCAGGTGTGTCCCACAGGTGCAGTATAGGCTGGAGCAGATTGGCTTCTGAGACAGGTAGGAGCATAGTTTTGTGTTCACCTTTGTTCCTATAAATGGAAATGCTATCATTGGCCACTAGCCTGACTGCCTTTGGCTTAACCACTTAACAGCATTGTGACTACCTTTTTTTTTTTTTTTTTTAATGATTACCTTCTTGCTGCTACTTCATTTTCTTTACCAATGTCCCCAGAATGCTAATGTCAGGGCCAACTCTCTAGGTCCTTTTGGAGTAAAAGATAAATGAAGCATATATTTTGGTTGGAATGCCCCCTCCCCAAAAGTTGATGTGTTGGCCAGGCTTGGTGGTGCATGCTTTTAATCCTAGCACCTAGAAGGCAGAGGCAGGTTGATTTCTGATGATTTCTGCGCACACACACACACACACACACACACACACACACACACATACACACAGGGGTGAGGGGAGGGAATGAGACTCTAACAGATGGTAGGCCTGTAGAAGGTGGGGGCCAACTTGACACTATGGGAGGTGATGGATCTTTAGGAATTGGGCCTATTAGATGGCATTAAAGACATTGAAAACTTAAACTTTGAAGGGATGGAGTGACCCTAATTCCTTCTTATTTTTCTAGTTTCCATTTCTATGTCCATTTTGCAGTGCCACACGATTCCACTGTGATATACTATCTCATTACAGACTCCAAAATAACAGGACCAATCTATCATGTCTTGGGGCCTTAAAAACTATGAGCCCAACTCAAACGCTTTACTTGACAAGTCAATTGTCTTGAGTATGTGTAGTAATGAGGAGCTATAACAGAATATAGAAAGCTGGAGTCCTGGGGAGGGGCCTTCATTTACTTCATGAGTACTTACTATGTGTGTTGGGTGGATAAATGAAACTTGAATAAGTGCTGAATAAAAGAGCCAACCTAGCCACACCCCACCCTGCCAGGGTGATGGAGAAGGTTGCCAAGGGTTAAGGTAAGAGCAAGCTCAGGAGGAGCGTACAGCAGGGAGACCTGCCCTAACATGTAGGGTTAGAATGGCTTCTTGGGCTGCAGCTGGCACCAAAGGATGGCCAGGTTAACCCAGGGTATTCTAGAGGAGGTGCCCATGAAGCTCAGTCACAGAGGGCAGGGCAGACAACAGGATGTTTGGGGACAGTCACAGGTGGGGACACTGGTTGGGGGACCTTTTCAGACCTTGAGTCTCCAGAAAGGGAGACACTAAGGTGAGACAGTTTCCATTCTTCAGGCAGGGCTTGTAGCCTGTAATAGTCTTCCCATATATTGGTTACCGTTAAAAGTTAATTCTGGCAATCCCATAGCTCATTCCTGGGACCTCTTTGAAATAAAATTATACGTGGTGCCATTTCCCTTCCTTCTGAAATTCCTATTGCTGTATTTTTAGTACATTTTGGGGGGAGTAAAAGCATCACTTACTTCTAGTTTTCCATACAACCTCTTCTGATGACTACCTTCTTTTAAAGAGTTTTTTTTTCAAAGGCTATGCAGCCTGAATTAACTTCTCTGTGAGAAAAGGTCTTTTGTGGTTTATAAATTTTAATGCAGGATACTAACTGCCAGGATATTCTTGGACCACAACCAGGGCTTTAAGCAGCCTCCTGCAGCAGCTGAAATGAGGCCCGCCTGACCTGCACCTGGACATAGGGTTCTTTCATCCTTCATGTTCAAAGTCAGGAGACCTCCTGGTTTCAACTTTAGGACACCAGGCTTTCCTTTCAAAATCCATTTCCTGGAAATAGGTCTTTGCTGTTCTGATGGATAATTTTTCACTTTATATTTTCTTAAGATGCATAAATTCTACTTTTTCTTCTTTCAAATAAAGGAAAAAGCAAGGTATGGGAGCCCACGGTAAGGGTCTTCTCTGCATGAAACAGCACAAACCATTGCTGTCCTGATTTTTAAGTTCTTCATCAGCAACAGGGGACTCCCTACACTGCCCTATTTATTCAGTATTCCTCTTCAGACACTGAACGTTTTGATTATAAATGCCAGGTAAGAGACTATTACCTGAAAACTACCCTCTTAAGTGAACCACTGAACCTTTAACCACATAGGGACCTACTCTGCTCTATGGCTATTTGTTGCCCTTAATCAATGTGATAATGAAGAAAAACTGGGTTTTTGAGACTTAGCACCTGCCTTGTGCTTTATACATCCTTCTTCAATACTAGGAAACTCTCTTGAAATAGAGAGCCATTCTAAGCCAACCAAGTGCAGTTTTGCAAAATTTAAAAAGACGCTCCCTCTGGGGCCTTAGAGTGACAAGGACATCCTTCTACGTGCACTGTAGACACACATCTTGGCCAGCTGACATTCTCTTCTTGGGTTTAGCCAAGGGAGCAAAAGCTGGCTTACAGAAAGTCCAACTCTCCAAAGAGCAGCTGTATTCAGTCTGTGAACATGAGCTATGGGTAGCCATCTCAGGTAGCCATCTCTGGACACTTCCCCAGTGCTTTGCTCTTAGCTAGCTGCCCATTGGTTGCTGCTGAGCTGCTTACACTGTTGGGTCAGCAAGGCAAAGCAAAGCAAAGCAAGTGGAGCTTGGGAAGGCAGTGCTTTAGGGAGAAAATCCAGTATTTAAAGATCAGAGGCTATGTTTCTGAGTGGAGGTGTGATGGATTTCTTGAGCTCAGTGGTTCTGTTGGGGGAAAAACAGATTAAGTGACCCTTCATGGTTATGTAAATGAAAAACAAAGCAAAACAAAGAAGTCATTGCTTCTAACAGTATTCTTTGTGTTTGGTAGAAACTCCTCCCAGTGATGTCAATTTATAAATGCTAAACAAAGCCCCTGAAAAGGAACTGAGTTCTATGTGAGCACAGATGGTAGACATTCACAGGAAGTGAGGACATCCTGGGGACCATTGCATTGCAAGTAGGAATGGCAGCCAGCAGAGACTTCTTTATTATATGGGGCACTGGGGCTGCAAAGTGAGGAGGCAGCTATATGAGGTAAAAAGGACCCAAACCAATGCTCCTAGAAACAGCTAATGTTCTCCGGCTTCTTTCTAATGCTTCTTGGGCTTGGAAGCACTAGAGCTAGGCTCAATCCAAGGAGACTGAGGTCTCCAGGAGTCTACTGACTAGGAATAGACTTGACAAGTGCTTTGAAAACCAAGAGAAAGCACATGTGAAGTTGTATGATTTCCACATCAGAGGGAAGCCTGCCAAGTGCCAGGAATTTTTGGTTGCTGTGGCAACCAGAACAGAAGTCCATTCTGTGGACCCCCAGCTGGCTCTCAGTCTCAGCCTGCTCTGGAATGCTCACACCTAGGAAACCAGTGGCACAAGCAGGAAGAGGGAGGTCTCAGATAGGAAAGAATGCAGAGCCCACATGCAGATGGCCTAAAACAGGACCTTGCAGAAAGTAGGCATGGGGAGGCTGCAGGGAACTGAGTAAAGAACTTTCAACATGCAAAGGCCAGGCATCACCATAGGCCTTGTTTTGTTTCAAAGTACTGTCTTTGGATAATAAATAAAGTATAAGATAAATAAAAGATATAAAGTGGACCCTCCAGGGGGCACCTAATGTTCTCCCATTCCGCAGAAAATAGCCAGGTTTCTTGACCCTGCTGTTTGCCATGAAAAATACTCAAAAGCAAAGTGTACTCTACAGTGAGATTTTCCATTCAAATGGTCACTTTTTTTGTTGGTGGTTTTGTACTGCTAGAGAATAAAACCTAGGGCTTTTAAGTGTTAGGCAAGTGCTTCACTACTGAACCATATTCACCCATATTCTACTTTGTGCTGTATGGCCTCAGAAACATTGCTTAACCTTTCAAGTATATAATGGCTGGTGTGTGTGTGTATGTGTGTGTGCGTGTGTGTGTGTGTGTGTGTGTGTGTGTGTGTGTGTGTGTATTTAGCATATATGAGGTAGAGGTAGACATTAAATAAGGACTGTCAGGACCACAGTAAGGTTATTATAAATGTTAGATACTAATAGTGATCACAATAAGATAAGAACTGTGTGCTTTTAAAAATAAATCAAGCATTCCTGACCTATGGAATAAAAGTCTATGATCTTCATGTTCAGATGTAACAGATGTAACAACTCTGAGTTTCTAAATATTTTAAAAGTTTAAATTACCGATTTTGAAAAATAAAAGCATTATTATTTGGGAATTTCATACAGTGTTTTTAAATCATATTAATTTTCCTTCCCTAATTCCGCCTGGATTTTTCTCCCACCTCCCTGCCCACCAAACTTCAGATTCTCTCTCTATATAATATGGCACTCATCATGAATTTGGGTGTCATCCGTGCACATGGGTTGTGCTTGCTAATCTTCTCTACATCATTTCAGTTTGAATGTATGTACTGCAGAAGGGAGCATAGAATCACTGAAAGAATGCTCTCCTGGAATGGCAGCTCCCATTGCTCCACCTCAGGGTACGGGTGTGGAGAGCGAGGCTGTCTAGGGTCTCCTGTTCTGCAGTGGCATCAGCCCTACTGCCCACCACTCTCTCTACTCTTCTCAACTTCCATTTAATTCTAAATGTTTGTGGAGCTTTCCAGAGTCATGTGCTTTTCCCAAAGGCAGAACCTTAAAGTAGTGGGAATTTCCTGTGCTTTAAGCCGGGCAGTGGCTTAGTTTTGCTATGGAGGGAACAACCTTTGACTTTTACTTCATGGAGCCCATGTCAGTCCCAAAGACTGACAAAGTGAACAGACAACCAGTCCCAGATGCCTTTTGGATTCCGCCCTAGCTGCCTGTACCTCTCTGCTCTTTGCACAGAGGCCTTTGCAAGGACCACCTTTTAGATCACACTCTGAGATGTTTAAATGCATTAGCTACCACAAAATGGGGCTTTCCTGCTGTGAGGTAATAATACCATGTGGAGGTATTTACTTGGTAATTTATTAAGCCAGAGTTGTCTTCAGGTAGTTGCAGGCAGAGCTGACAATTAGAGGCTACTTTGGTTTGTGGTTCCCTTGAGGCATTTCAACTTTTCTGTTTCCTCCTCTCTGGTAAAAACCCAGCAACTCTGGGCATGGACTTGGTCTCCTCTGCATTTAAGTAATTTTCTCAAGGGCGGAAAGGAGAGCATGCCAGAGTTGGAATCCACTTAAGCAAACACCTAACTCTGAAGATCTGCTTTCATGCTAACTGCTTACCCGCCTACTAAAAACTTTTAAAACAATTTCTTGGGAGAAATGGATATGGCTCTGTGTGCTCAGATCCCTCACTCTCTTCGCACTTATTCCATCTTCTCTGCTTTTTATTACATCTGTCTAACCTGAGACGTTATACTTGTAGAAATTTTGTCAGGAGAGAGTCTCAATACTATTTTTGGAATTTTCATATGCAGTGTATATTTCCTAAAAACATCATATGTGTAGACAAGACCGTTTATTGCAAGTATTCTGATATTCCATATGAGGTATTTGGCAGTATGTGCATCTGATACAGCAATAAGTAAACCAAGGAAAAGAGATGGTACCCTGGATAGAAAGTCCCACAGTCCCCTTCCTGGGTACATGCCTCAGTGTCTTCCCTCTTAAAGGCTCTACTGCCTCCCAGAGGCACCTCACTGTAAACCAAACCATTAACACTTCATACCCCAACTCTAGATCTAAACAGCTTTCCCATGCCTTTCATTTCATAGATCATATTTTAAGCATAGGCTGACAAAAGATTTGTAGCTACTTTTTATGAGTTATATCTTGATTTCTCCTTAATGGGATCAGAAACAGAGATACAGTCTTATAGCTCCTATACATTGCACTCTCTAAGACTACTGTCCCTGTCCAGACCAAGTCCCCATGGCACCTTAGATTAGGGATGACCAAGCAGTTACTAGAATGTCCTGCATATGGAGAGTTCATCTGAGGTAGATGCTGAACAAAGAGAAATGTCACTTTGGGTTACAAGAAGACAATGTCAACTTCAAAGTGCTCTGTCAATAGAGACAGTGGCAGCAACTGATCAAGGTGAGACCTCCATGGATGTTAGAAATCTAATGAAGGGTATCTGTCTAGCCAGAGATTGGAGCCAGAAAGATGCACAGCTTGGGCACCTTCCCCCTGAGCTCTCAATGGATGTCAAAAGACCAAATCGTGAGTTTCTGAGAATCTCTGACTGGACCATGAATGAAGGAGAAATACAGAAATACAAATACAGACTCAGCACTGCCAGTAATGGTAGGAGAACCTTGTGGTCACTCAGGCAGAGGAAGTCACCTATTTTGAGAAATCTTTGCACATTCTGTATTTCTAAATATTTGATTGCTGGATTTCTTTTTTTTTTTTTT
>NW_022196913.1:36924563-36962134 GCF_008632895.1 Mastomys coucha | reverse complement strand
CACTTTCTGGCCCTCGCATTCCCCTACACTGAGGCACAGAACCCTCACAGGGCCGAGGTCCTCTCCTCCCATTGATGATTGAATTTGATTGCTGGATTTCTTGAACAGATTTATTTCAAGTTAGAGCTAAAAAGCCAACTTTCCCCTATGGTCTGCGAAGATAGGGAGTAGAAGAAATATGTTTCAAATCCTACTTAATGCTTTTACAATTGTCAGCATTCACAAAGCTTTTTAAAAACTAAGGAAAGGGTCTAGAGAGATGTCTCAGTGGTTAAGAGCATTTGTTGCTCTTGCAAAGGACCCAGGATCAGTTCCCAGAACCTATATGGTGGCCCCCAAACATTTGTAACTTCAATTCTAGGGGGTCCAGAACTTTCTTCTAACCTCCATGGGCACCAGGCATACAAACAGTATACACACATATATGCAGACAAGAAAATGAATCTAAAATAAAATGATGTTAAAGAAGTACGAACACAAAAAGCTTCCATTTTATTAAAAACCACTAATTATTGAGATGATATAGCTGTGAATGACAAGGTACAATTAGGACAATCCACTTATAACTATAATGTTAGATTTAATATTGTTATATATAATATCTATACATTTAAATATGTATTATATATATATGTGTGTGTGTGTGTGTGTGTGTGTGTGATCTGAAGGCTCATAAAATTCTATGAAGTTTTTGTGAGAACAGCAATCCATATTCCTCCCCCCATTTCTTCTTCAGCAGAGATGAAGTCATTTAATTGACTAATTTGTTTAGTACTTTCCTCTGAACATTTGTATAGTATGTTTGTTTCTTTTGCTTTTCATACTTAAGTTTTCTTTTTAAAAATGACTTATCTATAAAAGGATATAAGAATTAGATCTCTCCCACTTTCTACCTCTAACACACAACATGCACACACATACATTATAGTACACATAAACACACACACAAAGCTTATTAGGTTGCCCTTCTTGGTCTTGTTCTCCAAACATGGAATTATTACTAAATTTTGTTAAATAAGAATTAAGTGCTTCTAGAAATTCCTACTCATGAGTGATTGCAAGGTGGGACATCATCATAGCTTTTATTTCTTGCTAAACTCTCCTCTGCCCCTAGAGTTATTGGTTGCCTTGATCTAATTTGTTTTTGTTCGCAAAAAAGCTGAACTATATACTAATTATCTAAATCGTTTATAGATATTCAGATGTATTAGATAGTCTAGAGACTTTATATTCTATAACTTCTCCAAATCAGTTCCGGTCAGTCTTGAGTTCATCCCTCGCCACCCAAAGCATAGCTGGTGTGGGGTAAGCTCTGCTGTATTGCCTCTCTTTTGTTTTTTAGGTTTTTGTTTGTTTGTTTGTTTGTTTATTCTTCTCATTTAAGTGGACTACAATCTCCATGTGCTCCCTGCAACATGTCGGAGAGTTGTAATTATTTGAGACCGTATGTTTCTGGGTCTGTTTTTTGCTATTTGCTTGGGAAGCAGACTTAGAGAGGTTTGAAATGGAACTCAAGTTTCTTCCCAATTTTTGCTCTGCTCTCGTTAGGATTTAGCTTTCGTGGTGATGTTTAGTTTCAAACTTCTACTGCTGTTGCCTCCTCTCTCCCCTCTTTTGACTGTGTGTGTGTGTTTGTCATTCGCAAATCTCTTTGCTGCTCTTTTAGTGACATCCAGGGAAGCAGCAGAGCTTAGTCTTCTTCTCTCCACACTGTTCTCCCTTCTCCCTTCTCCCTTCTCTCCTTTCCTTCTTCTTTCTGCTCCCTGATAATGACTCAGTGTAGTGGCCTGGGGTGTGAAGCTGGCTGGAATAGCTTCCCGTGCGTGGGTCGACATAATTCAAGAGTGCTGGATAGAAAAGGTACAAAGCTGAGTTTCAAGTGGGAGTTCTCCTGACATGCCAGTACCATGTTAACAGCACTGAGACCTTAGTATTTGTTCAGGAGAGAGTGAATGGCTTTCAACAACCCAAGTCTCTAGTGTGAAACCTCTGATATCACCCAAGACAACTTCACATAGACCCTGCTCATTTACAGGTAAAGATAATGGGCTTGGTTAAAGTTTATCTTTGTCTTATTTGACAAGAAGAGAATTCAGTTTTAAAAGTTACTTGTAGGTGTGGGAATGAGTATGAGTGTGGGTATGGATGAGGATGTAGGTATAGATGTAGTTGAGGATGAGGGTGTGGGTGGGGTTGGGGATGAAGGTTAACTGTGGGTCAGTGGTAGGATGTGTTGCTTAATACATGAAAAGTCTTGGATTCTATCCCCAACATTGAAAACAAAAGTAATGGAGAAGCTTGAAAATAGGTTGCAAAAACAGGTAAGAGAAAATACTAGTGGTTATTACCAAGTAGGTAAAATATGGGTAGAAAAATGAACTAATTCTTTTGATTATAAATGCTGCCTGATGATGTGAAACTATTGCTCCACACACCACTCACAGTTTGATAATTTTCTAATAGACTTCCCATCTATTTGAATTTGGAGTTGTTTTGGTTTATCCTTGTGAAAACTGTGGCAAGACAAATTGTGAAATGTCAGGTGACAGTTATAGCTAACAGACTAGTAAGCACTGGCAAGTAGCACAAGGCTAGAAGATACTGCATGTTCTCTTAGCTACTTAATACTGACTTATTAGCACTGTCCATCATTCTGTAGTTGGACAAATTGTTATTTTATATTGTATTGCTTTTAAACTGATAGCTGTCCTGGGGCATTGTTACCCTCTTTTAATTCCTTTAGGACTATTAGGGCACATGGAAGCAAACTTCATCTCTGACTTCCAGGTCTCAGGGCTGATGCTTGTTTTTCCCACAGGCTGCCCATTGGTCTTCCTAGTGCTGGACCCCTCTCCTTCCCACTTGCCTTCTCTTCCTGCGTTCTTCTCTGTCCTGGATAAACATTAGCTGTGCTTTTTGTACGTGTGAAGCTGACGGGAATGTTTTTCCCCATGTGTGGGTGGATGTAACTCAAGAATGTAGTTCAAGATTTAGCTGCACATCCTGCCCTTTGAAGAGTCTTTTTGTGAAGAATGCTGCTGGCTTTTCCTGGGAAGCCAGGAGACTTGTGCTCAAAGCCAGCCCCTATTTTTCATTTAGTGTACCACAGCAGTGAGAGGGTCAGAAGAATGAAAGAGCCCTCCTATTGTGAATCCAGAGACTGACCTTAGAAAGTCACCCAGAGACCATAAGGGACTGACTTCCCACCCTGTTAAAGTTAAAATGCCACCCCTCCCCCATCTCCAGCACTTCTTAATGCAAGAAGTAACATTCTGAGACTCCCTCATAGGGACATCTGTGCTTCTGCTATTTCATGTTGAAATAAAATTAAAATTTTATTTATCACATTAAAATATGATAAGTGGGTATTTTTATTTGTTATTCTTTCAAATAAATATGACTCTTACTAACCACACAGGTATAAAAGCAATGGAATAACCAGCAATCACATGTCCTTGTATCAGCTGGAGATTATAAGCATCTTCTAGCAGAGAGACTTAACTATGTCAGATTAAATGTGTAAAATTTAAGCCCTGTAACAAAGAATTCCAGGGCTGTTTAGAATGTTAGTTTAGAGCCCAAAGCTTTGATTTTTTTCCCCCATGAGTCCAAGGCCAGGCTCCTGTGGCTATACTAGGTGTATAACAGACCAGACAGTTCTCTATGGAAGATTTTTATCCTTTTATGATTATTTTATTGGTTACCCTATCTACAATGGAATCTGCAGGACATAGCTTCACATATATCTGTATGGATGGAAGATGGAAGAGGATACTGATATACTCTTAGCAGCCTTTGACTTATCTGACTGACAGACAATGCTGAGGTGCATTTAAGCCTGTGTGTTTACCAGAGTCTTGGTGCATGGGTTGGAGATTTCAAAGCTCCTCACATCAACAATGCTCCATGGCTCTGGATAACTTAGGGTATTGGGTTTAAGGTACTTCTCAGAGCAGGCAGCAGTGAAGAACACTAAATATGAAGATGTGGGTCTGGGTCCCAGTTACTCCTCAGGCAAACTGCTCGGCTCCTGAGCAGCTCCCCCTCCACCCAAAGAGAAATGCAAGCCGAGTGTTCCTTATCTGAAAAAACTGAGCTGGAAGTGTTTCATATTTTGAAATATTTGCATTTAATATTGGATAGCATTGAGGTCTAATGAAACCCATGTATGTTATATATGCAACTTGCACACATACACCAATTCTCATCTTATACAATGGTTTTAGTATGTCATATGAGGCTGAGTGTGTTGTTTTTTTATTTGTAGTATTCTATGGCATTTCAGAAATTTCAGGTTTTGGGTCACTTTGGATATCAAATACAGATTCATAATAAAGTCTACCTACGGGTTATTTTCTTTTTTCTTTCCTTTTTTCTTTTTTTGAATAGGAGTGTCTTAATTCAGAGTTTCTAACGCATCTGTCTTCAATCAATAAGACCTCCAAATTGAATACCCCAAGACTGTAGTCTAACTTCCAATTGAGGTGTGGGGACAACATATGACATGCAAGATACTCACCTCTGAATCTCACTTAGCATGTATTGGGGGAGATACAAGGTCACAGGCCCTCCCTTGGCAACAAACTCCCACAGCAGGTGTCAATTAGATTCCAGAGGTGTGAGGCAGTCTGTGCCCTGGAGGTCTGCTTGGGGATTGGCCTTATAGTTCAGGGGTTTCAATTTTTATACTAGCTCATTTACAGATGTTTGATCAGGTGTGAACGTCTACCAAGAAGACTGTAAAAAAGAAATTTAACATGTGAGCCTGAAATGCCTTATGGAGGGTCAGACTTTACAGGAATTAGCGCTGGACTTTTAAAATATGAACAAAATCGCTTTCTTTTTCATTTCCTTGTGCTACTCTTGGAAGGAAGGTTCAGAAGTTCACAGTGGCCACACATCATAGAGCTACCTCGCTCCCATCTTTCCTTCTTCTCCTTGCAATCACCCAGTGGTCTTCATCATCCATCTGACCCTTATTTCAGTTCCAATCCTCAGGAGTTGCGAGCCTGGCAGAAGAGATCCCTTCTATTATGGTGTGATGCTTGTCTCTTACCATCGGTAGCATCAGAGACAGGAACAGCACTTATCATGTACTAACCCAGTTCTGAGCGCTTCCTCTGAGCACTCACTTAGCAATTTATGAAAACCACCAGGCATAGAAAGTTAAGGCAAGAAAGACTTAACTGCTTGCCTAAAATTGTGTGAGTAAGAAATAATCAGGTCAGGACTTGAACCTAGGTTCTTAACCTGTTATAGAGCACACATGCCAACCATTTTAATAAATGTGTCAGTTTTTGCCCCCAAAATGTCTCCCTCTGTAACCCAGACTGGCCTTGAACTCACGGTGATACTGCTACCTCAGCTCCTCAAATGCTGGGATTATAGGTGTGACTCATCATGCCCTCCCATTTTCAGCATACTTCAGGGCACAGTTCAAGCTTTAAGTGCATTCATATGGTTGCATCCATTGATCTCAGCCCTCTCCAGACAAGTTGACATTAGCATCCCCAGAACTTTATCCTCACAGACTGAAAGTACAACCATTGAACACCCTGTTACCTTTCTAGCTCTTGGCAAATCTTGCTATGTTCTTCCACTTATGGATATATGTATTTCAAGTTCACCCATTAGTGCAATCGTATACCATTTATCCTTTTTTTGATTGATGGATTTCACTGAGAATAATGTTTTCCAGATTTGTCTGTAGAGAATGTCCTTCCTTTTTAATGCTGCTGAGTATTATATTGTAAGTGCTCACCACATGTTGTTGATTCATTTTTCTGTCCCTAGATGCTTGGGTTCCTCCTTTTGGCTGTTGTGAGTAGTGCTGCCATGTTTAACAATGTGAATCTAGCCCTGTGAGATGGCCAGTTTTATATCAACTTGATTCAATCTAGAATCATTTTGGAAGCGGGAACCTCAGTTGAGAAAATATTCCAACCAGAATGGCTTCTGGGCCAGCCCATGGTGCCTATGTTGATTGATGTGGGAGGGGGCCAATCACTGTGGGCAGTACCACCCCAGGGCTGATGGTCCTGGGGGCTATAAGAAGTCAGGCTGAGCAAACCATAAGGAGAAAGCCAATACGCAGCATTCCTCCATGGCTTCTGCTTCGGCTCCTGTCTCCAGGTTCCTGTCCTGTTTTTCTTAGATAATGGACTGTGATGTGGAAGAGTAAGCAAAACAAACCCTTTCCTTCCTAATTTTCTTTTAGTTATGGTGTTTTATCGCAGCACTAGAACTCTTAAGACAGCCTGCTTTCCATTCTTGTGTGTATAGACCCAGAAGTCACAGACGTGCCATGGCTGGATCACACGGAGATGTTAGGTTCCCTCTTTTGAGGGACTTCCACATGCCTTATCACAGCACAATACCATTTTACATTCCTATCAACAGCACACAAAAAGGTCCAGTATTGCTACTTCCTTAATAATGTCCCAATTTTTACATTATTACCGCTACTGTTGTAGACTGCATCTCATCTTGGTTAGATATGCATTATTTCTCACACAAGAAAAAAGTTGTTCTTTACTTTCACTTGGATGAAGTGGCTACAACTTATTCATTGAAAAGGAAAAACTTTAAAGCCAGAACCCCAACTGAATGGCAATTCAGGACACATTTGACAGCCTCTGCTTAGGGCTAAAAGTAGGATGTGACCTTTAACAGGTACTGGCTGCATCACTATCCCTTGCTGTTCCTTAGTGACCTCCCCAGGAGAGTCTGGGCTGTGAAATCCTGTCCTGACTCTGTGAGTGGGGAATGTGCTGCCTAACAGATTACTAGGGGCAGCTTTCTGTGGCTGTTATGTAAAAAGGACAGTGTTTTTCCACATGTAAGGGTCAAGCATGGACACTCCTCCAATTTCAGCAGAGGTGACAAAGACCTAACCCTGAGATTCATACATGGAGAACCTTCTATTTTAGCAGTAGAGAGTATTAGTGCACTGCTATGTTTGTGTAGACCTTGAAAATACCTGGTCAAGGGAAGTCTAAACTGAATTAACACTTCATCATCATCATCATCACCATCATCACCATCATCATCAATTATTATTATTATTGCTAACACTTTCACAATATGTCACTGTGCATTATTCTCACTGTTCTATGGAAAATATGCAACAAACAGAAGCAGATGTTGCCCATGACTTCCTCAAGGGCATGTGGTTGGTCAGCAGACATGTTACTGCTGCTCAGACATGGTCAGATCCTGTGTTATTCAGCTTTCCAATACTATGACAAAGGACTGGAGCTATTAGCTTATTAGGAGGAAAAGCTTAATTTGATTCATGACTTCAGAGATTTAAGTTCATGGTTACCTCCATTGCCTCTGGGCCTGTGGCAAGGCAGAGTACCAAGGTGGGAGGTATGTGTTAGAGAAGCTGTTCATCTAATGGTGACTAGGAATAAGGAGAGAAAGGAGGCTGTGGTTCTAATGCCTCCTTTAAGAGCACAGCCACAATAACTTAACTCCCTCCCACTAGGCTTGACCTCCTAAAGGTTCCACCATCTCCCAGTGTCATTGGCTAGCCTCCAGACTTTTTATACCTGGGTCTTTGGATAGCATTTATTCAGAACACAACGTCTGGTATCAAGCTCCAAGTCAGTCTTTGGTTTTGACAGAGAAGATCCTTTTCAGTGAACACCTGATAGAGATGAACAGCTTGCCTTCTTCTTCTTTTCTAGGCTTGAGCTAAGTTACTCTGTTGAGTGTTTCAGAGCGTGCTCACCTATGCCTTAGTGTTTAAACTCCAGTGCAGGGGTTCAGTTTGGTGAAGACAGGCCTATCTTAAGGGGTCTTCTTAACCACCAAATTCTCAAGCAAACCATTAATGTTGAATTTGGTGATTTTATTCTATTTTGTTTAAATTTGTTTATTTTGGGGTATGTGTGTGTTATGTGTATGTGTATGCATGTTTATGTAAATTTGTATGTATGCATGTGTATAAATGTGCATGAAGAGACTGGAGGACAATCTTTGGGGTCTCTTTCTCTGCTTTGCCAACACTGGAATTACAAGTGCACACTACTATACTCAACTTTCTGGAAGAATTTTATTTATTTATTTACTTACTTACTTACTTATTTTAAGGAGGGGCACATTGCATGTCTATAGTGTACAGGTAAAGGTTAGAGGGCAGCTTGTAGAAGTTTGTTCTCTTTTTTTTACTATGTGGGTTTCAAACATCAGACTCAGATTTTCAGGTATTACAGCAAGCATTATTTTTTTCACCTGCTGAGCAAGCTTGTCACCAGCACTCCCATTCTCCCCCATCCCAACCCCTTTTTTTCCTTGAGACAGTGTCTTACTCTGTAGGTCTGGCTGTTGTGGAACTCAATTATGCAGGCCAGGGATCAAAGACGTGTGTCACTACTTCCGGTTACTACTCCTATCTTTTAATGATCTGTTCTAAAGAGAGAACTTAGGGTCTTGTTGTCTAACAAACATTTTATTAAATGAACTACCTCTGAGATTCCCATCATATATCTAGAAACCATTGCACATTTCTGGGATGATTTAAAAATTACCTCTTGAAACACAATGACATAGATTAATGAATTCACTGTTACTGTTGTAGCCAGAGACCACACTGACCACAATTTGATTGTTTCACTGGCAATGTCCTTTGAATTACTGTTGCCTTTTAACTTGGATTTAAGTGGTCTGAGGTTGGTACACAGGCCTGTGCAGGCTTTCTCACAGGCATTCCACCTTCTAGAATCTGCTAACTAGCCCTGCTTATCATAAGAGTACACAGTTGCCTGTGAATGCAGCTGGTGAAGCTGTTGAAAGACTAAAGGGGACCAGCTAAGATTCCTACCTATTCTCCACAGAGATCATCCATGAACTCTGGTTGTCTCTGATGAACATGAGCCCAAACAGCAGTGTTTGAGAGTGTTGGCTTACAGAACACTGGTCGAGACACGGTGATCATTTCTTTAAATAAATCAGCTAGTAATAGTCTCTTTCTTCTACATTTAAAACAAAAGGTAAGATAAAGCTACTTTAAATGGCCCACTCTGGTCTATCTTCTGATATGCATCTACTTTAATAACATATACCTTGTGTTTCATGTTTTAAATTTTAACCTAAGTGCTACAGTGCCATGAATAGATACTATGGCTGGAAGAAAGAGCTTCAGTTATTCTGGAAACATTTGTTACTATATGTTGCTGTTTGGAATGAGAGTCTTAGAACCTACTTTATAATTATGTACCTTAATTTTTAAAATCCAACTTAAAATCCAACTTAACCATTCTTAAAGGCTCTTTTCAGTTAATATATGATGTTACATATTAAATGTGTGTTTCAAATGTCACTTCCAAAGCATTCTTATACCTCCTAGATTCTCAACTAGTACTGCCCATTAAAATCAGTCCATGTGCAGTCTATCTACATTCCACAAGGTTAGCTTTCTACAGAAAAGCTCATGTAAGGCATCCAAACAGCTGTTCTTCTGTATCAAAGTAACACAAAGTTGGAAAATTAAGATAAAGTCTTGTCCATATTTGATTTCATCTTTACTGCACCAAAAGCAACAAAGCTGAATAAAACATTGTAACAGGAAATGGTAGCAGGGAATGGAATCACCCAATCATGAAGTTATGGTTAATAATATATCCAAAAGATTAGGAGAGAGAGAAGGGGAGAGGGGAGAGAGGGAGAGGGAAAGAGAGGAACAGAGAGACAGAGACAGAGAGAGAGACGGGGAGGGAGAGAGAGAGAGAGGGAGAAAAAAGTTTGTGAAGGCCAGAGGCTAGTGACATCAGGTTTTCCTGGATAACCTTCTACCTTATTTTTCATGAAGGACCTCTCACTAACCTAAATCTCACTGCTTCAGTTGGCCAGTGTGCACCAAAGATCTCCTGTCTCTGTTCCCTATGTCTGGCCTTTACTTGGCTGCTAGAGATCTGAACTCAGGTCCTCGAGTTTGCATGACAGACATTTGACTGAGACATCTCTGCAGCCTTGAACTTGGATTCTTAGAAGTGAAAATTCTTCACAGATCAGGCTCTCTGCTCCAAATTCCATAGTTCTGCAAATGAGTCACAAATGAAGGAGGACTTAATTTAGCTTATAGTTTGGGGGAGTATAATTTATGGTCAGGCAACTTCATTGCTTTGGGGATCATGTGGGTGAGGGTGACATATCATTGCAAGGAACCTGGAGTGGAATGAAGTTTACCTTATGCAGTCTGGAAACAGAGAGACAGAGGAAAGGGCTGACATTCCTCAATCCCTTTGAGGATATATTCCCAGTGACTTAAGACACATCACTAAGCCTTGGCTCTTAAATTTTCTACTGCCTCCCAGAAGCATCAAGTTGAAGACTAAACCTCTAATACATGGTCTGTGAGGAACATTCTACATCTATAGTTTTATAGCAACAAGCCAATTTAAAGATGTTGATGTAAGATGACTTTTTCTTTTTGATACATACAGTCCTTGGTTTTGGGGGTATGACTCAGGAGGGGAAAGTACTTTCTGGGCAAGTGTGAACACCTCAATTCAAATTCCCAGGACTCACATAAAAAGTTAAGTGTGACTGCACATAAGTGTTGCATGAGGCTGAGAAAGGAACATTGCTGGGGCTGCTGACCACCAGCCTAGCTCCATGTTCATTGAAAGACCTATGTCAAAGGAATCAGGTGGAAATAACAGGACAACCAACATCCCTGGACCTCCATGTACATACAGGTGTACACACCCACATTATCACACACACACACACACACACACACACACACATACACACACACATACATACATACACCCTCTATAGTATAACCAAATGTTAGGATTTAGTAATTATTGTTTTAGAGGAACAGAGATACATTTTGAAATGATTGGTATAGAGTTGAAGGCTGGATGAGTTTACCAGGAGGAGTGAGAGTAAATGTACTCACTATTCATAGATGCCAAGAAGACTAGTCAAGGAGAGGACTGCTAGTGTAGATTGATGATGGGTATCATAAGCAGGAGGCGTGCCACAGCAGCCATGGTGAATAGGTCTAGGCATGTTCTACGAGAATGGCCACACTGCTTTAACAGCTGTATAAATGGAGGTTAAACTTTCTAGATTTTGTTTTGAAAGGTCCTATATCAGAGTTGCTCATTTAGAAAGAAACCTCATGATGTCAGGGATATGAGTCGTACAGGATAATTTATATATCTCAGAAGGTGAACTCAGCTCTTTTTATAATATAAAGATTCTGCCTGGAAATACCCACTTCTTCTATGGGAACTAGAACTTGTTGTGATAACATGGAATGTAAAGTGGCAAGCTAAGAGAAGAAGTGGGCTAGGACAGAGTCCTGACTAACCTGGAGCAGTAGCCCTTGTCAGTACCTGTGAGCTTCCAAGAGCCCTAAGCACTGGGTGACTATCCATGGCTGTCAGAGCAGACATGGAGGGCTTGTGTCAAAGTAAGTGTAGTTTTTGGTGTTGGATAATTCCTTCTGTTTTGTTAACAGGTGAGTCATTTCTTCCCTCTCACACAGTCAAGATGACAAAGGAGAGTTCACTGTAGGGCAAACCTGCAAAGTTAAGCCCTGATATATAAACACCAGCTCTTGTATATTCTAAAATTAACTAAAAAAAGCATTGCAAAAAGAGTAAAACCACATGTAACTCTCAAAGGCCAACTTTTAAAAGTGGGATTTTCATTAAGAAATACTACTCATGAGCAAACATAAATCTTCTTCATTATATGTATGTGTGAGTCTATGTGTTTGTGTGTATGAGAGTGTATGTATGTGAGCATGTGTGTGGGTGTGTATGTATGTGTGAGTGTATTAGTATATGTGTGTGAATGAGTGTGTCTGTGTGTGTGTCTGTGTGTCTATATGTGTCCCTTGTGTGTGTCTCTCTCTGTATGTGTGTTCGAATGTGTGTGTATGTGTGTGTGTGTGTGTGTGTGTGTGTGTGTGTGTGTAGGTCAGAGGACAACTCTTAGGAGTTCATTCTGTTCTTTATTAAATAAAAATATAATGCATTTAAATGGAATGTAATTTCATTAAAACCAATTATCCATTTTATGTAATAAACCAACCTTGATTATTTAATCATTTGAAAAAATATTGATTTTAGATTTGGGGTAGAGGGTTTTTTGTTGTTGTTTGTTTGTTTGTTTGGCAGCTGGAACCCTCATTTCTATAATGTTATTTGTTTTTTATTTTTTAACTCAAAAGGGAAACAAAATTTGACTTTGACATTAATTGTTATAATATTGTTAGTAGAGAAAAAATTTCAGGTGATACAAACTAAAAGTAGAATTTATAAAATGATAAAGTTCTTGTCATGTTTATGGCATCTACCCTGGAGCCTAAAAATGCTCCTTTTACATCACACTACGAGTCTATTAGATAGAACAACTTCATTCCAAGACCATTGGTTTTGTGGGAGTGAACAAAGAATGAACAACAGTAAAGTAGTTATACAAAAAGCACCTTCCATGTTTAGTTTTGATGGATCTTGCCACAGCAAGTCACATATTTGCATACATCTGCTCTACCAAAAATGAGGTCAGTTTGAGAGGCATATCAGTATAGAACTGAATCAAATCAAAATGAAGAATTTTATTAGTGATTGTTAAATGACAAACTGAACCAATCTAATTATATGGAAAATTAAAGTATATTTAGAATACCACCTTAATTTTAATATGCAAAAATAATGAGATAGAATCGGGATAGCTGGAAAAAAAATTCCTTCTATGTTTTGAAGCAGTTTCTCACTTCACAGTTTGGATTTCCATTCTGTCATTTGATGAATTGTCTCTTGCTGTGAATGTGAAGCATGCAAGGCTTCAGTCACTTGGAAAGAACACATGTATATGGCCCTCGTGTTGTCTTGTGCAGCATTTGCTCACAACATGTGCTTCAGGTGGCTGTGTTTGTGCACTTCTGCAGGGCAATGTTCACAAAGGAGAGAAAGTTGTTAAGCAGTTGGGAAGGCACAGCTGCATGTGGTAAACACAGATGGAGCACGGTTTTATATGAGCCTTCTAACTGGAAACAGAATTGAATTCTGTTCTTGGCCTGCCCATAGTTGAACTTTCCATCTAAGACTGTGGTGTGTTGCAGAGGCCAGCTGTCACCTCGTTGTAAACATTAATTTACTGCTGCTCTCGGCAGAGTGGAAGAAGAGCAAGTCTGCCTTCGTACGTCTTTTCTTCTCCTCTGGAGAGTTCCATTTGGGGACTTCCACTGCCAAAGAAGGAAGGTAGCACTCATAGTTTTCAAGCACTGCATAGGCAAAGGCTGAGTCCAAGAGTTCTCTTTAGAGACCACAGGCATTGCTAAATTAGATCTCAAGTGTCCCCACTCCAAGAACATGTGTGAAGAGCGTGGTCCCCAAGGTGGCACAGTTGGGAGGTGGTGTGATCTCCAGTCTAGTTCATTGAGAGAACAGCATTGAGGCATTATAGGGTACTGCTCCTTTCCTTTCTTCCTTCTTCCATATAGCCTTTTGTTTATGAGTGTGTCACCAGGCAGCTCAGAGCAATGGGTCCAATTATAAGCACAGCTATTCCTTTTGTCTTTGTAAGCTGATTATCTCAGGAATTGGTTATCCTGATTATCTCAGGAGTGCTTTATTGTTTCAGAGCTTTAGCATGTGCTCATTCATGGTGTCAGGCTTTCATCTACTCTCTCAGCCATTCTGTGATTTTTATAAAACAGAAGGGACAGCAGAATTGCACACATGTTTTCCTCAAGGCAGGTCTTTCATTTATACCAATGTAAAACCTACTAACACAGTCACAAATCTAGTTTTCTTAATATTTTGAGTTTTTTTTCCAAGACAAGTTCTCTCTGTGTAGCCCTGGCTGTCCTGGAACTCACTCTGTAGACCAGATTGGCCTTGAACTCACAGACATAGAGATCTGCCTGCCGCAGACATAGAGATCTGCCTGCCTCTTCCTCTCAAGTGCTGGGACTAAAGGTGTGTACCACCACCATAATCTGGCCTAATCTTGTCTGCTATTATGCCCACTTAAAAACCTTTACTCTGAGGTATAAATAACACATACAAAAAGTACATTTTGTTGAGTTTAGACATGGGTAACACCCTTGATGCTATCACTTTGGACAAGGTCCTACCTAAACTTATTCATCAACCCCCAAATTTTCCTTGTCTTTATTTTCATGCTATTTTTCTTCAAATAAAAACTGTTACCAACAATGTGCTTCTCCACAGAGGATTCTAAGCAGAGCATAAATTAAGGCTTACATGCACACTACAGCAAATGGAATGTTGAGTTTGTGTACTCCAGTCACATTTAGAGATAGGGACACTTGGGAAACTTCGTTGACTAAGTCTACAGCAGAATTCTGATTGATGTCACTGATGCAGTGAAAGACTGGTCTTAAGCCCAAGTGGAGATCTTGCCTCCTGAGAAGTGGACATGAACTACAGATGTTAAGAGAATAAGTACAGACTGTTTCCTTCATAAGCTATAGCGTCATTCTTAACTAGGAGCCCCTCCACTGGGAAGTCCTTTAAAAGTCCATGGCAAAGCACCTGAGGAGTGCTTTATTGTTTCAGAGCTTTAGCATGTGCTTATTCATGGTGTCAGGCTTTCATCTAATCTCTCAGCCATTCTGTGATTTTATAAAACAGAAGGGACAGTAGAATTACACACATGATGTTTTCCTCAAGGCAGATCTTTCTACATTGTCTAGGCTAGGCTAGTCCTGAACTGTTGGGCAAAAGTGATCCTGCCTCATTCTTGTGGATAACTGGGACAGTGGGCATAGTACTTCCATACCTGGCTGTGAAGGACTTTAACAAGAAAATATAAAGACATTTATTTCATGCCTATTTAATGTTAGCCTAGGTAATGTATACAGAAGTTTCATCAGCTGTTTTAGAGGAAATAGCTACTGTTTGCTCTTGCCTTCTGGAAAGAATATTCGATAATCATAGTGAACTGAAAGTGGCAGTAACCATGACTAATTGAAACCTCTTCTTTCTCACCAAAAGCACTCATGAAATGTCTCTCTGCACTAATATGCTAAAGGAGTAGCATGTTGAAGAAGTGTGTTCAGTGCAGAAATGTGAATAACAAATGAACATTTGCAGTTCATGTTCTGATTTTCATTAGAAATAAGACATTTGTTGAGAAGGTGGCCAAATGGTGAATTAGTTTGAAAAACCACAGTAGAAATAGAGTTCCAGATGTTAGTAGTGACACAAATATTTGTAGTCTAAGAAGACTATTGTTTTTATGGAGGTACAGATTGGCAATTTTCTCTACATGAATGTTCTTTGGGGCACATTTATAAGAAGAATACAAGTTAAAAAGCTTGTTTCATTGTAACCGTGTTGACAGAGTCAATCAGTACATATAGACTTACTTTTTACATACAAGGATTCCTGCACCTGTAGCTTCAACCAACTGAACATTATGGGGACAATTTTTGTCAGCTTTGAACATGTATAGTCATTGTCATTATTTCCCAAGTGGTGGAGTATAACAACCACTCATCCACACAGCATCACATGGCATGAAACAGCATCAGGAAGCTATAGATAATTGGAACATGTGTAGTTTCCATCTAAGGGCTACACCATTTGATGCAAGAAACTTGAACATCTGTGGATTTTAATGTCAGTAGAGATCCGGGGACCAGTCTCCTTCAGATACCCTGATGACTGTATTCCTAGTTCTCTGGAACTCACTCTTGCATGATTGCACCAGTTTTAATGTTGATTTTCTAAGAGAGCCAAATCTGAAAGTCTGTAGACCCTGAAATTACTGGAAAGTTCTAAGCATGATATACCCACCATTGTCTTCTTCCAGCTTCTGCTGGGAATCCTGGCCATTGTCAGGGTCTGGACACTCTGAGACCTTATTGGTGTTATTCCCAGTGTTGGGTCCTCGAA
Source organism: Mastomys coucha (assembly GCF_008632895.1). Lineage (NCBI taxonomy): Eukaryota > Metazoa > Chordata > Mammalia > Rodentia > Muridae > Mastomys > Mastomys coucha. The sequence continues at coordinate 36,946,241 of NW_022196913.1, read as the reverse complement.
TGTGACTCTTGTTGAGGTCAGCAGACAGACACAGACAGACAGACAGACAGACAGACCAGCACAGTGTTGTCAGCCATTTTCCCATTCTTGTTGCCTATCCTGTGACTTCATGTACGTAAGAAATTAGCTGGTGAGATCTTTAAAGATGGAAGCAGCATTAAAACCGACTCATAAGGCCATCACAAATATTTGTGTAATTTATTCACACTAGTTTATTATATGGATTTTCTAGTTCCATGTTCTAAAATTTTAATGTGCATAGAAATGATCTGAGGGCTGGTTGAAATGTAGGTTCTAGGTGGTGGGGGCTAGGATTCTGCTTGCTTTGTTTCTTTGTTTCTTCTCCCCCCTCCCTCCCTCTGTCCCTCCCTCCCTTCCTCCTTCCCTCCCTCCCTCCCTCCCTCCTTCCCTTGTGCTGGTGACAGAACTCAGAAGCATACATGCCAATCACCTCTGTACCTTTGGGCTGCTCTCCTAGCCCCTGTTTGCATTTCTAGTAGGGTTTCAGGTAATGCTACTGTTGCCAGTACACAGACCCATGTTGAGTAGAAGGTTGCAGACAGCTAAAGGATTAATGTATTTAGAACCAATTAGGTTTTAAACTGTTTATTTATTTACTCAGTGCTATGTGTAGGGTATGGAATGTGTATGGTCTATGATTCTGTTCTCTCCTACTATGTGGATTTCAGATACTCAGTTCAAGTCTCTAGGCTTTACCAGCAGAGCCACTTACCAGATACCACACTCCCAACCCTAGCCATTAGTTTTTATCTAGGCTTCATATTACATATGCCAAGTTTAGTAACATTTTGAAGAGCTTTGTAGCTTCTCATTGCTTTAAAATGGTAGCCTTCCAAAAGCCATTCTGCTTTGTAGTATCATAGTATTTTCTACTTGTAGGTAACATGCAGAAGGCAAGCCATTAATAAGTTAAGTATTTTGCCCAGTTAGTCTTAGTTTAGATCTCTGAGGTCCCTACCATCCACAGGATGATACATCCCCTCCACTAGAAGACACTGTGTTCCTACCCAGGCTTTATCAGCATATGCTACCACAGAGAGTGGCCTGGGAAATGAGGGTTCATAGAACAAATGCTTTGGGTAGGAGACAGGAAGTGGAAGGATAAAACTGAGTCTAAAATAAAATGCACACTGAGAACACTAAGTGAAATGAACGCTCTTAAAACTGTCCGCAGTTGAAGAAATCAAAAGCTTTATTGGGTGATGAAAAAGCACTGTAAACTTCATGTGCAAATCTTCCAAGATTCAGTCTTGTGTTGTACAAGAAGAATTTTACATGTAAGACTCGGTTTAACCAAACACATGCAAAGCAGTGAGGATTCCCTTTGAATTTGGTTTCTTTTTTTTTTTTTTTTTTTTTTTTTTTTTTTTTTTTTTTTTTTTCAAGACAGGGTTTCTCTGTGTAGCCCTGGCTGTCCTGGAACTCACTCTGTAGACCAGGCTGGCCTTGAACTCAGAAATCCACCTGCCTCTGCCTCCCAAGTGCTGGGATTAAAGGCGTGCGCCACCACCGCCCGGCTTGAATTTGGTTTCTTATACACTGGCCCACGTTCACAATTTCTTAAATGTGACAGTGCTGGTTTTGACATGTTCAAGTGTTATCCTGACACAGAATTCCAAGGAGACCAAAGGCTACCATGACTTATACTTTTCAGACTTGTATATAAAGCTCAATAAATCTGTGCCCTGTCTGATGATGTTTCTCCCCATCATCTTCAGCCCTTCCCTGGCTACTTACCACACTGTGGCTAGGAGCATCCAGGAGGTCTTCAGACAGAGGACCAGAGGCAGAGTTAGGGATATTGGCTTTTTTATTTTATAGTTCTCCTCAGGTACCCATGGATCACTCTGGGAAGGGGGTTTGGGGTCCCCATGGTAGTGCTTTGGATGGTTTCCACTTAAATTTTGTATACCTGGGTCAAGGGTGAGAAAGAGGCAGGGTTTTTAGGTACTCTGCCCAGATGAGATGGGAGATGCTTGTAGCTTTTATGGGAGTAAGGAATGAGCATCTGAAAAGTAAAATGGGCTTATGGAAAGGGAAGGACAGACTGGTGGCTCACAGGATTGCAATACATACATTCACACAACTGTGAGTGGGGTGAAGAGGACTTCAGGGTCTGAGACCCACCTCCTCTACAATCACTTTTATTAGAGCCATTAGGAGCAGGGACCTGGCATTCAGAGCCGAGTTTTTTTTGTTTTTTGGAGCAAAGGAAAGCAGATGTAGAGGTGGGGTGACATGCAGGAAAGTCATCATCTGAGGGAAAGACAAGCAAAGGCTAAGCACTATGCATTCTCTGTAACTTTATTTTCTTCAAATCATATTTTTAATGATGGTTCTTAAATGCTTTAACCTCCCTTGTAGCCCACTACCCACTAGAGGTAGTAGATAAGAAAGGACTTGGGAGAAGTGGACCTGTTTGTAAAGGTCCTTTGGAGCAACTTCTGTCTGTGTTGTTTGGAAATTGACAGTTCAGTTTACAGGTTAACAGGCAGTGGCAGCTCTATCAAATACATTATGGATACACCAGTAGTCCAGTTCAGTAGAGTTGGAATAGCAACAGTGGTGACATGACCTAGCAGAGACATCCAGGATTTAGCCCCAGCTCAAATCAGCAGAAGGGACCAGGAGGAGGACCAGGAGGACCAGGAGGGACACCAAGGAGATATTCTTGGCTGTGCCTCTCTCAGGGAAGTGAAGATCAGTGAAGACAAGAGACCCAAAAGTGTTGCACAGCTAGCTATACCAGCAAGCCAAGCTCTGTTTTTGTCACTCCTTTGAGTCCTGTTCATACCCTCTAAACATCTCGTGTCTTCCATGTGCCTTGCCTCAGCTTGGGTCTTGCCTCAGCATGTGCATCCAACCTGCCTGAGTTCACAGAGTCCCGACAAATGGAACTCAACTATGAAATGTAAGGCAGACTGATACATTCATGTAGTTAGCAAAGATCCTTCATCACATTCTTGCTTTAGCAGAACATCCTCTCTTCTGTGCCTGCTTCAGCGACACATTCCTTCATGAGTCTTCCTTAGTCTTTCACCTGTGTCCACTTCAGGAAAACCATCCTTCTCCTGTCTGTCCCAGCAAAACACCATCCAACACACTGACTCTCCGAAGAACCCTTAATTTCCACTTTAGTTCTCCTCTGCAAGGAGGGAAGTAAAAATAAATGTGAGGAGATAAGGGATGGGTGAACTGGCTGCTCTTCCAAAGGACCCAGGTTCAATCCTAGCACCCACCTGAGACTTAACAATGTAACTCCAGTTCCAAAGGATCTAATATCTGGCCTTCTCGGGTTCTAGGCACACATGTACTACGCACACACATATACCCAGGTAAAATACCCATACACATAAAGCAAAAATAAATAAATTTTTAGAAAGAAATGTGGATATTTTTTATAATACAGCTTAGTGTGGGTCAGCCCATCAATCTGGTATAAGATATGTATGACTAAGTACCCAGTGGGACTAAACATTAGGCGAAAACTTATAGTTGCTTGTTTTAAACTGATTTTTTTCCTAAAATTGCCAGAGATAGGCTGGATAATAGCATGGGGGGGAACATTCATAGCTGTGACCTATATAGCCTGTAGCCCAATAAAGATGGAGTAAACACTGGGGGTCTACACTCTGTCCTCTGTGGCCAGCCCCAGCCACTGGTCTTTCAAAACCTCTCCAGACATACTGTGCAGGTGGGCTCTGGGCTTTAGGTTTGTTCAGCATGCATGAGGTCCTAGGTTTAACCTTCAGTGAAAGAAAAAAGACAAAAAAGAAAAAGAAAGAAAAAAAAAGGCCTTTGTCACCAAGGAACAGCCAAAGAAGATGTTTGGACCAATATTATGAAGTGCTGGCTTTCTCTGCTGGAGAAGATTGAAGACCGCAGTTTCTTCCAAAAAGTAGAACCTAAAATTCCATATTAACATTTTCATGTATCTTTATTTGACAGATGGTCTAATTCGACTTCGCTGAACTGGCAGCTTTAACGTCAGACCCCTGCAGTTCAGTTTTCATGGTTCTGAATGAAGCACTGTTCCCTAATTTGTGGACACATCCACTGGCTTTCATTTTCTGGGCAGGATTATTTACTCAGGGGACTGATTCTGCTTGATGTCATCCACAGCTCAGAGAGGAGCCACTCCCTCAGTTCTGAGGTCAAGGCCAGCACTTTCCTTTCTAGATTCTGTCAGTGAGACCCTGTCTTAGCTTACCTGATGGGTCACCACAGCCCCCAACACAGGCTGTGCTGTAGAGGAGAGAATTCCTCCTGTCTACCAGAGACATAGGGCGTTTTCTCTGTTTTGTGTACCAGGAATTTGAGAGCATCTGCAGATCAAGAGAAATAGATTGATTTACAAATGATCTCTCAAAGTAATCTTTTATCAGGCTGGTGAGATGGCACCAGGTATAGATACTCTACACCAAGCACGGTGACCTGTACTCAGTTTCCAGCCCCCACATGGTAGAAGGAGAGAATCAGCTCCAACAAGCTGTCTCCTGACCTCCACACTCTGCTGTGGCACACCCACTGTAAACAAACAATAGACATAAAATGTAAAACTTAATCCTTTATACTCAAATAGGAAAGTGTAGGTTCTTTTACTATTTTTCTAAAAATCATCCTCTTTATATTCAGGAATTATTTATTCTCAATTCTCTCATTAAGAACTTAATTAAAATTTAACAAAGTCAGTTTAGATCATTATAACTTTGTTTTTATATTACTGGACATTGGGTTAAAATGACCAGAACTTGCTCACCATGGCATTGCGATGTTACAAATTTCTGAAGCAACTATAATCCCTAAATGCAGGGATATAATTGTCATGTAACATTTTGTTCTAAAGTGAAGCAATGGATATGAGTGTCAGGGATGCTCCAAAATGGTCCCCAGGGAAGCCTTGCTTTCCTGTGACACAGCCTAATGGCAGAACACTCCCACACTGAGAGACCCATTTCTGCAAGCGCTTTCTCCCTCCATTGCACCTTGCTTCCATGGGCATTTTTTAGAGCCATAAATTCTCTCATTCAAGTGCTAGAGAAACAAAAATAGAACATTCCATATTCCAGTTGGAGGACAGTGGCTCAACAACACAAAAGCTGATGGCAGTACTGTGGAGGTCTAGTGGAGTTTCACTTTTACTGTTATGGTGAAGGTTAAATACATTTTAGAATTAATTTGGGCATGTCCATACTCTCTCAGAGGAGAAGGGTATAGGCGTTCAGGAGAGGGAATGTGTGTGTAAAGTGAATAAATAAATAAATTAATGGAAGAAAAAGGATAGTTTTTACTGACTGGAGTGAAAGAAGGAGCAGGCACAAGTTGCCCTTGGGGGTTAATTTCCCTTTCATCATCCCTCACTTCTGAGAGAATTTGGATGTAGTCTTGAAGGCAGGTTTGAAGTACAGGACAAAAGGAACTCATGCCCAGGCAGTGGGTGCATGGTTGGCTCCTATGGGAGTGACATCCATGTCACTGAAGAGGTGGCCTGGTGTGACGTGTGTGATAAGCATTGATAATGAATGTGGGCATGCTTATTCTTAGAGACTTTTTTTTTTTCAAGACAGGGTTTCTCTGTGTAGCCCTGGCTGTCCTGGAACTCACTCTGTAGACCAAGCTGGCCTCGAACTCAGAAATCCGCCTGTCTCTGCCTCCCAAGTGCTGGGATTAAAGGCATGTGCCACTATAGTAACTCATAAATTATGTTTGTCCAATTTTACTAAAATACATTTTAAAACATGTAAAATATAAACTTAAAGAGTTGTTATAAAAAGAATTGATAGAAACTGGCAACGGTGTCCAAATGAATGGTGTTATTTTTTAAATGATGAATAAATGAATTTGAATGAAAAAACTCTCGTTCCTCTCAGGAATGCAATAAAGAAGCACAATCCTGAAAAGTCTTCTTCCCTTGTGTGATGATTGGAAAGTTTCAGGAATGTCTGGATTAACAGCACTGATCCTGACTACAACATAGTCATAGGAAACAAACGCCATTTTTAGATGACAAATAAAATGTATCTATAGACCTGTGTCCTATTTTAGGAACTCCTGTGGAGGAATGGAGATGAAAAATGACAAGGCTTTGGAATGAAGGCCCACTAGGGTGCTAGGTGCAGAGAGGAGAAGAAATACTTCAGCTTATTAGAGATGCTTCAGTTCAAAGTTCCTCTAGATGTCAGTATTACATAGGGAAATGAAGCTACAAACAGCCTGTGGCAATGAATGGAGGTTTTGCATTATTTAAATGGTAAAACATGTGTGATACAGAATTACAGTATGTCCTGCTTGGTGACTGGCTTCTGTGCCTTCGGCACTGACAGTTTCTGACCTTGGCTAGACAGTTATTGTCTGAACAGTTTGGACACAACATGCTCACATTTGCCAGTGGATACTTGTGGTCTGACAGTCTCTGCAGTTATATAGCCATACTCTTAGTTTCACATATTTGATCGGTTGGAATAAACACACCAGGTTTTCATCACTGTTTAAGCTAATTTTTGCTCTTACTGTAACATTTATGCCATACAGCTTAAAGCCCAAAGCATGGTGCCTACCAATACTCCAGACAGATTCATTTCAGAAGAGAAATTGCCAAAAGACAAATATAAAATGCCACCAACACAATTTGTTAAACTGCCCTATTTGACTTTTCAGAATTAATATTAAATTACCTTTCTCCTCTCTTCCAGGTTAATTCTAATCTTTTAACTAATGAACACATATATCTTCCTTGCTATGCTAATACGTTTATTTTATGGCCTCAACTGTTAGTCTTTTTATTCAGTGTTGCCTACTCTGCAGTAGATCCCAAGCAATACTAACTATATAAGTTGAATAAAATCCCTTTGTATACCAGAAAAATAGTATAGAATATGCTGTAATTAGAGCACAGACCAAACAGAAAAATGAGTTAGAATTCTGACTTCATTATAAAAATGTGGTTGATAGTCTCTCTCAAGGAGTTTCTGAGAATCACAAGTGAGTTAACCATGAAAAGTGGCATCAAAGAATTTGTCACAGACTATCTGTGTCCAATACATATTAGCTATCATTACCATCTTCATCATCATAATCTCCATTATCATGATCACACTATCATCATCATCTTCTTCATTTATATTACTATCATTACACTACCACCTCTGTTGCTCCCACCATCACCATTACCATCACCATCACCATCACCATCACCATCACCATCACCATCACCATCACCATCACTTCATGATGTTTCTGGTCTAAGCACCACAGCAGTCATAAACCCACTATTTAGTAGGAAACAGATTATCAAAAACAGTTTGGTGAAATGTTACAAAGGATGCTGGTATTGTATAAGTACCAACTTCTGTGCTTATATACAGAAATAGCAAGTAGTTTCACCCAAGGAAATTGACTTTTTTTCCTGCCATCTCTGTATTTGCACTTAAAAGCGAGAGGCTGTCTATATCTTTGATCTCCAGCCTTGGCTTTCTATAATGTACTAAATGTGCCTCCGTGTTGTGAGTTGCCCATCTGGAAGAAGGAAGCTCTCTGAAGTATAAGCGTATTTGCAATTTGTCTTCATCCCTACATTCTGCACTTTTGTGATATTTTATATTTGCAGAACTCCTGGGGCAAATCATGTAAGAGGAGAGACTGATTTCCTGTGGCTTCATATGATTTTATCAATTTATAATGTATATCTTCGAACTTTTGTACATTAGCCTAAAGTCCACCCATCACATGGCATGTGAAAGGGTTTGTTAAGCTAACCCAAGGAAGCTAGGATTGTGAGAAAATTTAATTGCTTTGGAGAAAGGCATCTTCTAGGTGGAAATGCCCATTGTTATAAACCTCACTGCCTTCATGTCTTCATAGTTTAGAAAACTCACTCACATATATTCTCTGATTTTTATTCAATTTATATGTGAGCCAAACTAAGACAACTGAAGTGGAGGTCAAGAGTGGCCAACACATTATCCATACCCTTTAATGAAGTAAAAAAGTTGGGCTACCTTCTAAACACCATGACAGAGTTGCAGAGTTTCTTTGAAAATAGTGAGCTCATTTTCGTTGATATTGCTGTTTATACAGGGTTCCATTAATTCAGATTATTTCATACTTTATATGACTATCAGTTTCTATGCATTTGCCATCCATGGAAAAACTTGGAAAAATATTTCCCCTTACTCCTGAGAAAATTTAGTAATCTTTGGAAACATTTTGATTTGTTATTATTATTTTTTATTAACAACATTTAAGATAGATAAGAATAGAGTTGAGATATTTTTGCACAGCAGGTAAATATAGTCAGTACTAATGTATTATGCACTGTGAAACTAACTAAGAAATTAAATTTTAATTGTCTGAAGTCGGTTCTTTGGCTCTCATTTCTGGAAGGCAGGTTTCTCCTGGTGCTAGTTGGGAGAGGCTAGATATAATGCTAAACATTCATTGTGCTATGAAGCTCTTCACGTGAAGACTTGGATAGCCTATGTTGATATTGATGAAGCTGAGCAGTGTGCATGCACACTGTTGGTAACCTCAGTTGCTTGATTGTGTACCCACAGGCTGAGGAAAATGTGTGGTCCAACCGTGCACTACATGAAAGGACAATTGTCAAAGGAGGAAGGACATCAGTCCTCACAGGTAACATCTGTGGAGATTTACTAGTTATGGGGAAAGTTCTATTGGTACTCTGATTCAGAGGAAATCCCACATTCCTGAATCCTGTAGAAAGGAGTGCTGTTTTATTAATATCTTTATCTGATTGGGTTTGGCCATACCCTTGACAAATAAGAAAATCTCTTGACATGCAGTTATCAGTCAGCTGGGCATATTTTATTCTGCTTCGCTTCTGAAAGCTTAAGTATAATGTTAAAAAGGAACTAGAAGAGAGGTGCCATTAAATAAAGCCAAAATTAAAGTGTATTCTTCATTAAAATGTTTTGTGTTCTGTGACTTCTAGAGAGATCTGACCAGAAAGACCAATTCTCTTCTGAGAAAGAAAAGATAACCAAACTCAACCAGAAAAATGCAGAGAAGACCTCAGAAGTGCAGAGTTGTGTCATATGTCATGTGGAAAGGCGAGAGAAGATAGGATTTGTTCAGAGGAGTTCCACAGAGCTAAGAGAGAATGCAGGTGCAAAAGAGGCACCATGCGTAGAAAGTCTAGAGAAACAAGAAAGCAACAACCTGGGAGATAAACAAGACACTGAAGATAACAATGGAGCAAAAAATGGGATTTCTTCGCAGAAAGATTCCATAGGAATAGAAGCTGAGAACAGGGCTTCAAAGGCTGCAAGAGGGACAGTGCTGGACAAACACTCGACTGAGAGCCAGCACACTGAGGACAGGAATGGTGGCCCGTCCCATGAAAGGTAGTGTTGCAGTATTATATACCACAGTTGATATGTCTTACAGCTCTTTGTGTTGTGATATTTGAGGCCATTCTGAAAGAAAACTGAAGACAGTTTTAAAGGCAGTGTTTAGAACCCACTCTATCTTACATTGATTTTTTCATGGCTACATTTTGCTATTTCCCTTTTTCCTTGCCAATATTTTCAGTTATTCTCTTCTTCCTCCCCTTCTTTCCTTTCTCCCCTCTCTTTCTTCTGCCTTCTCTCATCCCTCAGCCCCTTTCTTCTTTCCTTGCTTTTCTCCATTGGGGATGGAACTCAGGGTCTTGCTCAAGCTGATCCTGAACTTCCTCCACGAGCTCCATCTGATTGTTTCTAAGTCTTAACACCAATACCAAGATCACCGTTTTTGATATCTTTAAAGGTCAAGTGAAAAGAATTCTGTCATTTAAAAATAAAGAAAAAAATGTCCTTTCTAAAGCTAAGAATTAAATAATGATTATGTTGAGCTGTAAATTAAAATCCCATCCTGAAAGAATTGGCCTAATCCACGCAATGGTGGTGTCTTCCCTTGTATTGTAGGAAGTAGGTAATTGACAAATTCAGTACAAATTCAGGAATTTTTGTATCCAATTAAACTTAGGTGCTCTAAGCATGATGTCTCTGTGTTTGGAATAAAGAGTATTGAAACACCTCTGATGCCTTTAAGACATGATTATTAGCTATAGTATAAAACATTTGAAATTAAACTTGAAGAAGTCTAAGTTTCAATATATTAACAGGATTGATATTGAAGTTCATCACTACAAGATATGCTTAGAAAGGCCTATACTTGCCAAAACATGCTAATTAAGACAATTCTTCCACCAATAATGGCTCTTCGGTGGCCGTCAACCTTTAGAGAGATTATTGCTCCTTTTCTACAATTCTTCTTCTATTAAGTTAGGTTTCATAAATGACCACTTTAGGGATCACAGTGAGGACTTTGGGAAACTCTGTTTCTGAATGTACTTAGATTTGATGCCCTCAACTGCTGGACTGGTTGTCTCCGTGTCACAGAGCACATTGTCTTCCCCAGACACTATCATGAGAAAGGTTCCCAAAGAGTTTTGACAATCTGAACATTTTCCCTTGAATCTTTGAAAACTACAAATATATCTTATTTTCCAGGTGCGTCAGTAATCTAAAGACCATTTCTACGTCAGGAATCCTTGGAAATTCAGCATCAGGATCTACTTTCCAGAATTCTGAACAGACAGAGTCTACTGGCAGCAGTAAGCGCAGGGTGGCAGAGGAATGCTTCCTGAGTGAGGACAACAAAAAGAGCAGGATAGATGTAGTGAGTACAGGGGAAGAGCCCACGGCTAGGACAGAGGAAACCAGACAAGCCAGGAGCCTGGATGATAGACTCCAGGATGGAATGACCACTTCTAGAGAGCAAGACCCGGCAATCCCACTGGGTAGGAAATGCCTTTTGTTCTGGACTCTTAAAGCGTTCTAACTATCCAGCAAAGATTCCAACTTAACTTCTCTTATTCTAACAGCTTTACAGAGACATACACCATATGAATGTCATTATTATATTTAACTTGAACAATCTGTGCATAGGCAAGAGAAATAGTCTTCTCTGTCTGTCTGTCTGTCTATTTATATATCTATCATCTATTATCTATTTATCATTGCTCTATTATCTATCTGTCTATCATCTATTATCTATCTATCTATCTATCTATCTATCTATCTATTATCTATTTTAGGTTTGTGAATATAATGTGATATATATAGATAGATAGATATAGATATACTGCCTATAAATATATGTGCTCGGGATGTACACCAGTACGGTGTGGAGGCCAGAGAAGGACACCAAATCTTCTGAACTATCATTCTCCACCATGTTCATTTGAGACTGAAGCTTGGCTTGTGGCCCTACCATTGGGTTTACAGGTACATTGCTAGGCTTTTACTCGGTCCCTAGGGGTCCAAACTCAGGTCTTTAGGCTTGCACACAAAGCTCTCTTACTCACTAAGATATCTTCCCAGGCTGAATAAAATATGAAGCAATGACTGCTTCCTGAAGAATTCTCTCATGATTTTTTTCCAAGTATATTTATGACATGAGAGGTAAATGTTTACATCAAATTAAATTTCAAGAGATCTGTGTTATCTGAATATAAAAATGCTAAATTAATTAAACATAATTAATAATTACAATTTGGTAGTATACTTAGAATAAGATACGTGCTTAGGAAATATGTATTAGATAAATGCCAAGTTTAAATAACTTAGCTGTTTATGGAGTCAGACAGTGGTAGCCCATACCTTTAACTCCACATCACTCAGGAGGCAGTGGTGGATTTCTGAGTTTCAGGACATCCAAGGCTAGATAGAGAAATCCTGTCTTAAAAAAAATTAAATGAATGAGTGAATTACTTAATTAAATAAAGAACATAGCTATTTCTACTCCCCTCTCATTATACCCTTGTTGAATGTATGTAGTAGCTGTTTTAATAATTAAATGGGGATGAGCAAATTCATGAACAGCAATGGTCATGGGAAAATAGAAGATCATTAGGAGAAATACTATTGAGTAGCTATTTATGTTAGGATTCATGTCGATGTGGACTATCACTTAAATATGTATGGTAAAAGGTGGAAAGTGGGAGAAATCGGATAGCTGTAGAATATAACTTGCATAGTTTTATTGGGTGTTTTACTTCCATTCAGGCAGGGAAAATTCAACTCTGCACTTTAAATGCCACTGAAATAAAGACTAAAACATTTTAAAAGAGTAATGTACAATATCAAATATTTCAGTGACATAAGGAAATAATTCATGCTTCTCTCCTTTTCCTCTATGCTTTAATTAAAATATGAATTATGCTAGGTCATTTTCCAAAAAGATGGATCAATTAATTTCTTGTGGTCAAATGAAAAATGGTCCTAGGCTTGGAAACATACAAGAAAAAAATAATTGAGGTGCTGGAGATCAGTACAAGAATCTTGGCCACTCTAGGAAAGTTCTTCTCCACTGAGCATCAGCACCAGCCCCAGAAATGTGACTGTCTTGGAACGTCAGATTTCTTGTTGGTTTGCATTGTTAAAAAGTGACCCTAAAAATTTGTGAATGACATTTCTTTTCAAAAACACCAGCTAATACATTCTTCAGTTAGAGTCCATTCATACATGAAATGGACATTTATGTCTAGTGTCATTGGGAATAATACAGGTGGCCAATTGTATTTCAGTTTTACATGAGCAGATTTTTACTCTGAGACATGCTGCTTGGTACAGAAAGGAGGGTAGACTTCTTGATGGACAGCCCCTCTCTTCTCATCTTACAGATGATGTCCCTGCTCCTGCTGCTCCATTTGATCATCGGATTGTGATGGCCAAACATGCTGCAGTTGACAGTCTCTACACCGTGAGCAAATCTGAGATCCTAGGAGGGTGAGTAAGGCTCTGCTTGAACAGCCACCCCTCAGTAAAATCAGGGAGATTTTCCTGAGGCAGAGCCCAAGATGCAGAAATGTTTGCTGGTTTTGACTTGAGAACTACAAACACTAAGAACAAACATCTCAAGAGATTTTAACCATTTTTGAAAAATGCCACGAGCCCCATAAAGTTGGCATGGTGACTATACTTCTTATTTAACATTGGCTTTATTTGCCATGGCACAAAGTCTGAGAGTAGGAAACACCTAGTGTGAGTCAAGTCCAGGAACAGTCTAAAGCCAGGTTTAGCCCCTAGGAGATGAAATGCATCAGATCCATGCATTTGCAGTGGCATAGATTTCATCTTTCTCTCATCCTTGCCATTTTTCCATTCCTGTTTTAGCTTTAATTGCTATTTCCACCAAATACAGGACACTAGTTAGTAATAAAGTGTTAGTAGTAGACATATTAGTAGTAAAGTATTCATTATGCAGTAGCTTATCTTTTACTTGGAGGAGATATTGAAACAGGTCAGATACCACTGGATTCTTGGCAGTTTTCCTTGGTTCATCTTCCTGTCTGGGGTGTTAGGGTACTTATATGTCAATGATGTCATTTGGGTTAAAAAAATCTCTCCCAATGTATATAAGAGACTATAGGCTACTAGGTTGCATTATTGGAAGATAGTGGCACCTTTAGGAGGTGTAGGGCATATCTGAATGAAATTAGGCAACCAGTCCTTGAAGGGAGTAATAGAAACTGTGGCTTCTCATTTTTTTCTACTCTTTGCTTCGTGGCTTCCATGAAGTGAGCAGCTCTTCTTCTGTCATGATGTGCCATGTTGCTGTAGGCCCAAAGCACCAGGGCTGGGTGACCATAGGCTGAACCCTCTGAACCCAAGAGTCAAAACAAACCTCTTCCCTTAGGCTAACTTGTGTATCCCTCATGTCTGTGCTCACCTAGCATGAGTCTGGTGTTCCAGCATGGATCTTTTGTGGTAGCCTCAGTATCAAAGTCTTTCTAGAATAAGTCATGTGAGAGCTTTAGCATCAAGAGATCACTGGAGTCAGACAATGAAGAGACATCACTGTTGACTAGGCACTTCTATGACTAGTGCTAACAAGAGAAAAAGACATTCCCTTATTCATGGTTACATGGGAAGTACTTGGGCCTGTGTTCACATGTGCCAGCACAGAGGGCCACTATAGTGAGTGTTGGAATCTAAATAGCCACTTATGTACACTCATAGTAGTGCAGAGTAATTTTGGGTGCTACTACCCCTGTACATGTCAAACACAATCACACTCGTCTCTGCAGGTGACAGGAATATGGTCTTTTTCTGGTTCACTATGTTGTTATGGAAGATTCCCCTTCACTCTCTGCCATGAAGCCACCATGCACAGAGCAGAGACCTATGCCCTACCTTACTTTATTAAATAAGCATTAAGGGAAGCAAATCAGGTTGTCCTTGTGTGTATACACTTCTGAACACAGTTACATAAGTGAGAAGCTATATATTCTGTTTTCTATTATAATGAAATACTGAGGCTGGGTACTTTGTGATGACACAAAGTTCATTAGTTTACAGTTCTGGAGAATTAATAATGTGTTACCAGCATCACTTGGCTATGGTTGCATCACATCATAGTATATCAGGGGTGGGGGGACAGAGAGAGCAAGAGCTAGAAAGCAGGAAAGAGAGGAAGGGAGAAGACAAAGGAAGAGAGAGAGGAAAAGAAGGAGGGAGGGAGAGAGACAGAGACAGAGCAGAGACAGAGTTAGAGACAGAATGAATCCTATAGAACAGGAAGACATAGAGCAATTGGAGTTTGTTTTGTAACTACTCTTTCTTGATAACTAACTAGGGCACTATACGAACTATATCAGTTCATTCCAAAAACCTTTAGTGACACAATTACTTACCAATAGGTCCTAGCTCTTAAAGACTCAACACAACTATCAACACCTCTGTTCTGAGGACTCAGTTTCTACCACTTGAACCTATGGGGACACATGTCCACAGAAGCAGCTATCTTATAAAGTATTAAGTTGATATCTAAGCTAACATAAAGGTCTTCACTGGGGACTCATTGACTACAATATGTACTTTTGATTATGATTCTATGTGAAAATTGTTATTTTATTTAAATGCAGTTCTTAGAATGATTTTAATAGCCCTGACCCATAGGTTGTATTGTTCATATGCATACCAATTCCAATTTTCTACATTCATATGTATTCAGAAAGTTTTTTATTATCTGCACTAATGGTTTACAAATTTTAGTATGCCTATGAATTAACTGAATGTACTCTGGGGCCATGCCTTCTTGCATGCATAGGGCAGATGCTGGCCCCTGGAAACAGTATTCTTAATGCTCAATCTATGAGGGGGATCTAGGCAACCCATAGAACTCACTTTGGCCAATGCTATTCTAAATAGACTAGATGTACTTGTAGGCTTGCTCACTCAAGAGACAAATGCCTAGGCAACTCATACTGTCTACCTGGCAGGGGCTGGTACAGGGCCCTGCAGACTACAGTGCCTAACTGAACTGTCTTTTCTTTGGCAGGGGGCGTTTTGGCCAGGTACATAAGTGTGAAGAGAAAGCAACGGGCCTGAAGCTGGCAGCTAAAATCATTAAGATTAGAGGTGCAAAGGACAAGGTAAAGGCTGTGGGAGGTGAGTCTCTCTAATCTGGACCAGTCTCTAATGACCACACTAATGGACTCTTTCCTTCTCCTCAGGAGGATGTGAAGAACGAGATCAGTGTCATGAACCAGCTGGACCATGTGAACCTAATTCAGCTCTATGATGCTTTTGAGTCGAAGCATGACATCATCCTTGTCATGGAGTAGTAGGTGTCCTCTCCTGCTCATCCACCTTCACACACCTTCTGCACAGCACTCATGACTCAACCAGAACCATGGGGAGTGCACCTCTGGATCTGAGTTGCTAGAGACATGGGATCTTGCCAGGGTCAGAAAGGAAATTGCTGTTAAGTGAAATCTTCCAGTATACCTCACTGATGAGACACAGCAGGACAAAATAGATGCTATGTCATAAACCAAGGCTGAACTTTATTGTGGGCAATCTAGAGAAAAGTGGTTTGTCAACTTTGTTTCCCTCAACAATTACTTCCCTTATCCTCAAGAACGTGTTCTAAAGCCTTTAATGGCTGACTGAGATTGATTGAGCCTATAGGTACTTATATAACCATGGTAAATATTAGCTTATAAGCTAGTATCTCATCGTAAAATGAAACAATTATGACAATGTATGTTGTATGAATGTGGTCTCTATCTCAGAATATCTTGCCCTGCACTGATTCCAGATAACCATGAGTAGCTAAAACCTAGAAAAATGAAGCTGTGCATGAGGGGTGGTTAAGCACTCATGAACATAAAGCACATGCCCAGCCTCTGATACTAGGCTAAGCAGCTTCATTTGAGAACCACTTTTGTAAAGATTCAATCAGCTCAGGTGGAAAGTGGAGTGCCTGCCTAGTGTGTGTGACGCCCTGGTTTCCATCCTAGTCCTACCAGTGACCACCAGCATACCCACCACAAAATGCAAGTAGTTCTAATTCTGAACAGACATGAAAACTCAGTTCATTTTTATTTCAGTTTTTAAAACTTATGAGTTTTATTTGCCATGGTATAGAAGGCATTTGCTACATAAAAGTATTTTGCCATTACACTTAATCTAAGAACTCAAACTATGAAGAAGACTGTCTTACTTTCTGTTAATACTGTAATCCCACCTCAGAGTGTCCTTGAGTCCTCTCCATCCCCAATATCTGCTAAGTGATAGAGATATGGACTCACCTAGAGCTGTAGCCACCAGAGACAGGGACTTTGAGACTTTAGTTATGTGACATTGAAGATCATATGTACATAAGGTGTACTGAAGGTATTTAACACAAGACTCATGTAACCCATATGGCAAAGAAGGGAAGGAAATAACTGAACACATGTGAACGGGTATGCACACGCACATGCACACGCACACACATGCACATGTGCACACACACACACACACACACACACACACACACCTATGAAAGGACTATAGGAACTTGGGCAGCAATTGAGCACAAGAAAGGCATGTGGAGTTTAGAGAGTCAGGACTGAGTTTCGCCTCTTCCCTCTGCAGTGTGGAGGGCGGGGAGCTGTTTGACCGAATCATTGATGAAAACTGCAATTTGACAGAACTGGACACCATCCTGTTCATGAAGCAGATCTGTGAGGGGATAAGGTATATGCACCAGATGTACATCCTCCACTTGGATCTCAAGGTAGAATATGTTTTTCATCCTGTGAAATACAAAGCCTTGTTAGCTCCTCTCTCACATTGTTTGGGTGACCTGTGAAATATGATGTACCAGCTTTGAAAAGTTGTATTGTCTCTGGTCATGTTTTCAGGTATTAGGAACAACCTGGTTCTGCCCGCCCCCTCTCTGAGTTGCCTTGCTTCTTTACCTAGCCTAGCCATGAACTTCTGGGCTCAAGCTATCTTCCCAATTCAGCCTCCCCAGATGCTAGGACAGACTCACCACCTCGCATAATCAGGATTTTTATCTCATGCTCAACTTCTGTCACCACCTTCAGGGACTATTATTTGCATGTTCATCTTTGGAGTTTTTTGTCGAGGTTCTTATAAATACCTACATTAAATCAATACAGGAGGGCATTTCCCTAAACATATAGAATTAACCCAGCTTCATTCTCACAATATTCCTTACTCCTCACTATCAGAGTCCATGGTGGGAGGATTTTAGTCTTCAATTCCCAAGTTGTATCTGCCCTTTCCAGATATTAAAAATCCCCAGTAGCCTCTTAAATTCTTCCAGGAAACTCTGGTTTGGGACTTACGTTCCTCTGAGTTTGCTTAACACTAAGTAGAAGCCATAGAGAATGGAATGCAGGCCTGTAGAAGGTGGGGCTACAGAGATGGTAGTCATTCACAAGTCAGAAAGCATGAGGGAAGCCAGTCCACTTCCTTCCCACTCTTTATCTCTCTCTCATTATGAAGTCTCCGGGAACTGGACTGTAAATAGTTCTACATAAGCCAACAAAAGACTAAGCCCTAATAACCCTGATCCCGTCTGTTAGACTTAGCATCATAAAGTACATCTTCTTGTGTGGCTTGATCATTTTCTCATTTCCCTGTTTGCACAGCATGACAGTGAGATAAACTTGTATTGTATGTAACATAGCGTGTATTGTAAGTCTCCAGGGATGGTACAGCTGAATAAATCTGGCCCCTTAAATAGGTTTCCATGGGCCTCTCTTCCTAGAACTTGGCTTCCCTGACTGTCTTGATTTATGTGCCTTGCCTTTCCCATTCACTGTTGCACAGGAGGAGGAAGGGGGGATGTGGTACATAAAATGACAAACTCAGAGGTTAAAAATCATTAGCAAGGTCCTTGGCCATGATGAATATTGTAATGTGCATTTTCAAGGAGCACTTTTGTTCACTGTGGAGATTCTACAGATATCCCTAAAGGGATTTGATTAGCAACTGGAGCCAGGAGCTGACCTATCATAAATAAAATAACTCCATCTGTGGCTTTGTAACATTGACGGAAGACTTGGAGTGGGCAGTTTTAATTATGGTTTATATATAAAGATAGTAATGAAGGTGACAGCTGGATGGGTCGTGAAGGATCTGATTTTTTTTTTCTCAGAAAGCTCTTTGGGAGGAAAGACTGAAGATATTGAGTATGCATCACTACAGGGGGTTGAGTGATGACTTAAAAGTAATTTCCTTTATAATCCTATTTTCTATAACTATTATGTGAATGTGGATAATAGATATTCTTTAGTTTTAGTATCATAGGAATTATCCTTTTAAAGTGCCCTCAAAGATGACTTGTTACACTCTGCAAAAGCATTTTCAGGATACCATGGTATTCTTTGATAATAGGACAGTTTTTACTTGCTCAGCCCATTATTTAAACACATCTCCAAATGCTCTAGTACAGCATCCACTGCAGTGTAAAGTGGCTTTTACTCTCAGGCATCTGTTTTAGAGGCATTTTAGGAAAGGGCTTCCAAAGATATTACACACAACCAAATGGATGATTAGATATTGATATGGAGACACTACATCATTGCACAAAGTGTTCTGGGTTTTTGCCTTGCTTGGACCTCCTTCCCACCAGACAGGATGTGGCAGGGGGCGTGGTCCCTATAAAGGATGGGGATGGAATCCCGGGCACCTGGCAACTTTGCTAATGCCCAGCTCTTAGTGGAGTTGAAAATAGGATTTTAGAGTTCTTGGCACTTCCTTGAAAATGGCATTTCTTGTTTTATGGATGACCTTGGCTTTAAATGAAATTACTTATTTTTCCCAGACTTAAAGTTTTCTATCCCAGCAAATACAGCTACATCTGCAGGACATTCCAGGAACACTGAGTAGTAGTGCTTGATTTTTTTCCCCCCTCCCCTAAGCCTGTCAGGTTAGCAAGGCCAAGTTTTACTAGCATCTAACTCCAAGGGAACACTTAGTCAAGGACTTTAAGCACTGTGGCAGAGCTCAGCAAAACCTTGGAATTCTGGAGGATGAAGAATGAACAGGAGACAAAAAGCCTTCCTTTAGCATGCGACGTTCCCATAGATAAAGCACCAGAGAAACATCCAGAGGTCAAAACTGGTTGCATTATATTGCACATTCAGTGTGGTAGTTTAACTGAATCAGTCCATTTCTCTTGGAACTCGTAAATCTTGAGGGAAATATTGCTTCAAGAGGGAGATATACTTAATACTCTAACAGGAGGAGGGGGTCTATCAGCTCTGAACTGGCCTACACCACTCTGTTTGGAAAGTGCTAGAGCAGCCTCCTTCTCTTTCTCTCCTCAAGAAGGCCCCTGCCTGAACTCATGCATTATGGCAATCTGTAAAACCATGAAGAGGGACAGGCAGGGTAATGCAAGGTTGGCAGGCTACCCACAACCTCATCCACCACATAATTAAAGGAGAAAATACCCACACAGACAAACCAGCCCCCGAGTGAAAGGCCTGATATGTTTTTCCTGAGCATCTTGTATTTTTAGTTGTGGTTCAAGGACAATTTGAGTGAAAGATGGTTGTTTTCATTGCTAATGTGTCTCTTTCTCCTGGCAGCCTGAGAACATCCTGTGTGTGAATCGGGATGCTAAGCAAATAAAGATTATTGATTTTGGATTGGCCAGAAGGTATGTCTGCTTGGATGTAAGTACAGGGATAGAAGCAGGGGATGGGGTGCATGCTCAACTTTGCAAAGACATAGCCGATATGCCTCAGATCCCATGCCTTCATTTAGAATTAACTTAATGAAAGTCTCATTTACCCTAATGCTGTCAGATCTGAGATTCAAGCACTGAGAAATAGCTACAACACATCTAATAAAAAAAGATGAGAAATGAAACTTCACTAGTTCAGCGAAGTTTATTAAGTTAGAAGTTTATTCATTCAGAATTTGTGTTTATCTAAATGTTTGTATTTGTTCCATTTATAAAGAGAAGTCTTTAAAATGTTAGTAGTTTAAACAAGACTAGAGAAGGGTCTGGTTTCTTAGTAGAACAGAGAATTTACATGGGTATGTTGACAGCTCAGTGTGCTAGTGAGCAGAAAGCAGATGCTGGGAGTCGTGGCAGCACCTTGTCAGTTTGAAAAGGTTCACGCCAAATGCACATGAAGCACTGCATCAGGGTATCGGTCATGGTCTGTATTTAGATGTTCCAATTATTCAGAGTAGATGTCTCACAGCTGTTTTAGAATATTAAGGTTTTATAGGATTTATTTTTACTTTTGAACACCCCCAGAATATTTGGGTTTTTGACATTATGCAATTTATGGTAAAAGTTTATTTATTTTTTAGTTTGCTGTATAACTGAAGTTAATTTTATCTTATAAATGGTGCCTGTTTTCAATGTTCATTAGTTTTGAGTTTTGATTGACATGCTCAACTCTCAACTTGGTCCCCTCAATTTCAGATACAAGCCCAGAGAGAAGCTGAAGGTGAACTTTGGAACCCCAGAATTTCTTGCCCCTGAAGTTGTGAACTATGATTTCGTCTCCTTTCCTACAGATATGTGGAGCGTGGGCGTCATCACATACATGCTGTAAGCCAACTTCTCAGTTTCTCTCACACTTATCCTTAACGAGTGAATGGTCTAGGAGGTTTCACTAGAATGAAAGCGTTGACTGAGGTATTCTAGAATAACGCTGTGCCATCTCCTGTTGCTTAGGTTCTGTTGAGTCTTACAGTTGAAAGAAGTGAATCCCTTTCCCCATTGTATCTAGGGGCAGAAAAACATATGTATGTCTTCTCCACGGGTTACCTTAAGTCCCAGGATACCACCAAGAGCCCTAAACATTGATTTTTAATAAACTGTAGGTGTTGATCTCTTTGGATTGGTATATACTCATCTGCTTAATGCACCTCAGCAATGGCATTCTGGAGTTTGCTTTCTGGGTATGCATGCAACAGTACCTTGCCTTGCCAGCTGTAAAATACTTGAAAAGAAATTTTATTTTATTGTTTGAGATGTATTCAAGTACAACTGCAACCTTCTTTGCTGCAGTTGCTGGATTGGGGGTTGGGATGAGGCACATAGGCAGGGTTCTGGCTGCAATGATGGGCTATATATTTGCAGTTTATTGCTATTTTCCTACTTTTATTTTTAAATAGCAAAACCAGAAAGCATCCTAACTATAAAGGATTCATGATGGTTTAAAAAAATACTCACCCTGAACCCTGTGCCTTGCAGACTCAGTGGCTTGTCCCCCTTTCTGTGCCTTGCAGACTCAGTGGCTTGTCCCCCTTCCTGGGCCTTGCAGACTCAGTGGCTTGTCCCCCTTTCTGTGCCTTGCAGACTCAGTGGCTTGTCCCCCTTTCT
>NW_022196913.1:36899577-36924549 GCF_008632895.1 Mastomys coucha | reverse complement strand
CCTTGCAGACTCAGTGGCTTGTCCCCCTTTCTGTGCCTTGCAGACTCAGTGGCTTGTCCCCCTTTCTGGGCGATAATGATGCCGAGACGCTGACCAACATCCTGGCATGCCGGTGGGATTTAGAAGATGAAGAATTTCAGGATATCTCAGAGGAGGCCAAGGAGTTCATCGCCAAACTCCTGATTAAGGAGAAGAGGTAAAGCAAGTCCATCTCACATTGTGGGAGAAGGGGTGACTTGGTGCAGGGTACACTGTGGAGTTAGTGGGTTCCATTCCCTCGGTGACATCTGTAGTGCATGTGCCAGCTCTGGACTCAGTGAAGCTTGACTCCTTGACCCAATCTACCCAAGCCCAGGACTGTTCACTCATGAGGCTGGATGGCACTGCGGAACTTGTCTCTTTCTGATTTTTGCAATAAAGTTCCCGAAATCAAGCCCTTCTGGTCAGCCTCAGGTGACCTGGCCTCAGTCCATCCATGTCTGTAAACATTTATGGGCCAGACAGTGTCATCTGCCTTTCGGACATTATTTCTTCTTTTATTCATAGCCCTTAATTCCCAGAGGGAGAAGTGTGTGTTGTGACTTCTTCATGATGAGATAGTATGTAGTTAGCCTATGGTCACATTGCTGGAACGGAGAGAAATGACATTAAACTTAAGTCGATCTTCCTTCAAGCTCACACTCTAGGCTATCATACAGCCTTATGTTTTTCTCTCATGCTAAAAATATATTAATTAAAAATTTACCAGATGAACAAGTGTGATATAGGGGCTTGATTTTAGTGTCACAGAGTGGGATGGACACTGACGAGCCACTTTAGATGGCTTTATATCTAAATTATATGACAGTAGATATCTGAAGACATTTAAGGTCTTCAGAGCCAATAACAGTTGCTTGAGTCTCTCTGCAGCATTTGGGCCCATTAATAAACAAGATTGTGAAGGAAGAGGGAGGAGGGTGTAAGAGAGAATAGGAGCCTGGATAATAGGTTATGATACCAGGAGGGGCATTCTTTCATGTAAGCACTTAACAAGCAGTCTGTCCCTGGGAAATATGTCAAGGCTGGCATGGAACTCAGTTTGTAGACCAACTGGCCTCAAACTCATTGAGATCTGCTTGCCTCTATCTCACAGGTGCTGAGACTAAAGGGAGATACCACCAGTCTGGCAAATTATGTCTTTTAGAAAGAAATGATGCAAAGTAGTTCATAGAACAATGAGGCCAGATATGAGCCTCTATAGTAGTGGCTCTTAACCCTTCCTAAGGCTGCGGTCTTTTAATAGTCATTTATTTTGTTGTGACCCCAACCCTTTAATACAGTTTCTCATGTTGTGGTGACCACAACCATAAAATTTTTATTGCTACTTCATAACTGTAATTTTGCTACTGTTTTTGAATCATAATGTAAATATTTTTGGAGGTAGAAGTTTACCAAAGGGATAATGACCCACAGGTTAAGAACCACCGCTCTAAAGGATGAGGAGACTTAGCCTAATAAAAACATCAGTCTTGGGGGAGGAGCAATTTAGAGACGTAACTTCTTTGTCCTTGACCTCTAGGCACAATAATAGCCAAGGTTGTTACTGTTTTATCTTTATGGATCCTAGACAATATAGAGATGGAAAAATGCCAACTTCTTTGAACTTTGGAGGATGAAAAACTTCGCATTTACTGTAAACTGTATGTGTGTGTATGATGTGTGTATTTTTAACTTCTGATTACTCCTGTTATATGTGGAGATAACCACCACAGTTTCATGTAAGAAAGAAGCCAAGAGCCATGGAGTCAAATGACTAGGGCAGAAAGATCCAGAAGTGAGTTTTCTGGAGCCAGGCATCTGAGTCCTGCCCACTCCCACAGTCTGGGGTCTCTTAAGTATCCAAGAACTATAAGATAACAGATGAACGATTGACTTTGCTCTCAAGTCGACACTTGGTTGAAGTTCAGGCCAAATATCACTGTCATCAAATAAATATCTGGGGTACAAAAATGAACCTGAAATACTATGAGAAGTCAGTTACAAGTACAATCTTAATAACGTTTTAGTAGATCTTAAACATTTTTCATTAGAGTGTAGGAATAATCATCTTTCAACACCATCCCCGTGGAGTGGTCAGGGGGCCCAAGAGCAGAACCTTAGGATGCTAACTAAGTAGAACCATGTGGGCTTGCTGGGCTGAGGAGGCTTTAATAATTTCTGCATGTTCAGGGCCCTGTAAGGGTGATTCTTCTCAATAACTTCTTGCAAATGAAGACTTACACTTCAATATTTGGCATTTAATAAAGCAATTGTACTGAAGCAATCCTCCACATCGAAGCTTCGTGACTGCTTGGAAATATTTGATGTTTTTGCAGATGCATATTCCATATTGTTACAATCCATTTTTAATTTGAAAGGTTATTTTAGTGTGGTATTTATCAGCAACCAAGTAAGTTTATAAGTGATAGAGTTAGGATGTAATATACTGTTAATGTTATTTTTTTTTCAAATTTTGTAAACCTTTCTTCATCTCCAAAAGAGCACAATTTCTTTATAAAGTAATCTAATATGTTTTATTATAATTGTGGTAACTTTTCCTGTTCTAAATTCTTCAAAACTCCTACATTCAAAAGTTAGCAGATGTATTCAAATGACTTCCCACCTAAATTGCTTTTCTGTTCATTAAGAATTATTATAGCATTTTATTCTTACAAATAAGAAATGTACATTTATTTTTCAATAGTCTGTTAAGAATTCAATTTATGAAGCTCAGATGTCATATCACAGAATAATTGTTTATACATGAAAAATGCTCAATTATTAATAAGAATTTGATTATTGCCCTGCCTGAATTACCAGTGTTGTTACTGTGGTTAGAGCTGATGGTCACCTTTGGACATATTCATACCACACAATTCCAGAAGACAAGCTTGAGTGTGGGTTAGCCATTGTAGCAAAACCTGTGACTAGAGTCAGAGAGAGGCTGCTGATGCAGGCGTCATTCTGTGTGTTCCTCTAACATGATCTAAATTTCCCTTTAGTTGGAGAATAAGTGCCAGCGAAGCTCTCAAGCACCCCTGGTTGTCAGACCACAAGCTCCACTCCAGGCTGAGTGCACAGGTGACCATGTTTCCTGTTTCTTCTTTGCTTCCCATTTGCCTGTCTCATCAAATGTGACAGTCAACTTAGCTTTAAATGAGATTTCTCCTAATGTCTTTGCTGACAGCCTCAAAACTTGTACTAGAAATATATTGCTTGGAGTATTTTTTATTGAGATATTAATGTTATATTTTATGTATGTCTCATAGATTACTGTTAGCATTATGAAATCACTGTATCTGTTGTAAAATATATTGTACCAAAAACTCACACGAGTATACAGATATATGGTTTGGGCTTTACAAACACAGTTTAGAGAAGATATGCTAAAGTACATTTAGGAGAACTCTCTCCATAAAAAAAATTTACAATTCTAAATTCTTTATTTACCTTGTATACTTTCTTCTCCTCTGGGCACCAGATCTTAGTTATAATACTAAGCTTGGAATGAGCATATGTTTGAACATAAGTGAAAGAGATTTTTATTGGAGACTAAAAACTGAAGTATTTTTGAGGGTAATTGAGCACACTATGCTAATCTCTTGGGGGAAATCTGTTCCAATCACCTTAATCTTTATGTCCCGACACCCTCATCTGTCCTTTTGGGACAGACTCTAAATTTTGGAATTATATGTCTGCTTGTATCCTAAATGTTTCCACTTGGGTCTTCTCAGCCCGAAGCCAAACTCTTCTCCATCTTGTCACTTTCAACCATCCTTCGAGAAAAGAGCGTCCATTATGAGGCATAGTCAGCTCATGAGCATTTCCTGTTTCCTTCCTCTCTCAGTCCTCCATTTCATATTTGATTAATCTACAAGTTCTGTACCTTGTATGTTCTAATTGCATTAGGAATATCTCCAGCTCTCTTTATGCCTTGTTGCTCTAGCCTGGGACCCCTGTTCCCTGAATTGCTTCAGTCAACTCCCAACTAGGCTTCTCTGCCTCATATACTTTTCTCTTCTACATACCCATAGATTATAGAGATAACCCAAAAGCAGATTTGCTGCATTGAGTAACTTTGCTCAACACGTAGGCTGCCTAACTGGGATGGAGGAACATGGAGGCAGTATGCAAACTCCACCTTCTGGCTTCAGGCTTGTAAGAATGTCTCTAATGAATGCATTGGTTGGGTGGCTGGTGCCATGCCTGGGATAGCACATACTCCCTACTCTTCCATTTCCTACTGCTCTCCTCCTCATTGTCCACACTCCCTGGGGTTTGGAAAGGAACTTCTCTCAGACCAGCAAACCTTGGAATGACTGTGTGTCAGGTTCTCACTTTTTCCACAGCCACATTTTATTGAAATTAAATCTACATCTAAATTCAGCATCTGTACTGAGTTTTATTTGTGTCTGAATATACCTTTCCTTGATAATTGGTACTGATGCCAAATAAAAATAGACTCATTACCTAGGCAGTACCTCACCCAGACTGCATAAACTGCTTATTAGGACAACCAATCTATTTTGAGCCCATTTTTCCACCAATGTATTTTTAACCAGGAGTCTAAATACACATTGACATGTCAGGACAATATAGAAACCACAGCAAGGAATTAATGACACTATACAGGCTAAAAATGCTTAGAAATAGTTTAAATCATGGGACTACAACTACAAAATCACATTTGTGTTATGCTACCCAGCTGGTAATACCCGAGGCAAATAGATATTACAAGAAAATAATTTTTCAAATGTCTGTGCATACATCTAGTTATTAAAGTTGTACTTACACCGTGGCACTGAATCTAACTGCTTTACAAAGATGAACACATGTAACCCTCATGCTGACCTAATAACCCTGGTATTATTACTATCCCTATTTGTTGTTAAGTACACTGAGGAGGAGCAGGGAAGTGTCGGAGTCTTGGCAGAGCTTTCCCACTCTTTTGATGGGTGGCTAAGGGCTTGAAACATGTTTCCAGATCCACTCTAATACTATATAAATTTAGTGTTCCTGGGTCCCAATATCCAACCATTACATTTTATTTTTCAAAGAAATACAGGTTGAACACCCTTATCTACAACGCTTGAGGCCAGAAGAGTTTCAGATCTTAGATATCTTCAGATTTTGGAATATTTGCATATACGTAAATAAGATATCTTAAGAAAGGAACCCCATCTTAGCATGGAACCCTATTGTCTCATACACACCTTCTACATATATCTTTAGGGAAGAGTATACAATGTTTTTAGCGCACCTGCATTTTGATCATTACATGGCATATGAGGTCAGGTGTGGGTTTTTCTACTTATGAGTCACGTTGTTGGAACTCAAAACGTTTTAGATTTTGAAGCATTTCAAATTTCAGAATTTTGGATTAGGAATACTAAACTTGTGTTGAAACTAAACTTTCCCAGATTTACTTTTGAAATAACCTGGTTCTTATATGTTCTCCAAAAAATATAAGAATTTACATTTGTATTAAAATACAATTTTAATTCTGATCAAAACTTCCATTTTAACCATTTATTTTAAAGTAGTTTGTGTTTTCTTGCTATCTCTTTTAATTGTTTTATGTTCAAAAGCTCTTAGTTAGCTTTTGATCAGTCGAACACATGCCATCTTCTTTTAAGAAGTATGTTTTTCTCTCTCAGAAATTGAGGCCTGGAAGTTCTCTGTCTTCTGGCTTAGACTCTAATGACACACAATCATTCTGTTCTGTCTTATGTCCCCAACAATATGCCACACATCCCCATCATAAACAGCCCTCTCAACTTTCAGAACTCACCAGGTACCTCCTACAAAATTCCTTGGTGCTCTGGAGCCAGAAGAAAGAAATGTACCTAAGGGTAATGTGGCTTCTTTTCTCCTAGAACAAATCTTCCTTCTCCCTTTCCTCCTGTTCTCAGATGTGCTAACAGATCCTGTTCTCCTAGTGTATGTAAAATACCATAGGTCACTCATGCTCCAAAGGATTTCCTCATTTCTAACTTCTGTACTAGTCATCTTCCCAGCACTCTAACAAATATATGAGATGATGAAGTTCTGGTGATAAGTTTTTTTTTTTTTAATTTTGCATCGCAACAATAATCTCATTACTATTGGACCTATGGAAATATAGAGCAAGAGAGTTCATTTTGTGGCCAGGAAGAGAAGGGCAGAAAGAACAGGCTATCATCCCCTCAAAGTCATGCCCTCCAGGGCCTCACCTCCCAGTAATACACTACAGGCTGGAGGCTACACTTTTATTTATCACATGGGCTTGGGGGAGGGACAGTTAAGATCCAAACTTATCATAAGAATCTACAGTCAGAAAGTTTTCACACATCTCCCACTGTTCACACCAAGACAACACACCAGCAGCCACAGCTGTAGTAATACACCCTACTTGCCAGTCTTGTCTCCACCACTCCTTAACACCTTGCATTCTGTTGACTAAGACTAATGTTCAATATCACCTCCTTTACAATGGTTGTAGAGTCTCCATCTGAGGCCTTGTCTGTCCTCTTAAATCTTCCAATGCCTCCTAACATCCCTCTATCTACTACCCTGATCTCACCTGAAAGTAGCTGTATTCTTTTTTGTTTTGTTTTGTTTGTTTGTTTTTTGGAGACATGGTTTCTCTGTGTAGCCCTGGCTGTCCTGGAACTCACTCCATAGACCAGGCTGGCCTTGAACTCAGAAATCTGCCTGCCTCTGCCTCCCAAGTGCTGGGATTAAAGGCTTGTGCCACCACTGCCTGGCTAGTAGCTGTATTCTTTAGTTGTCATGCCCCAGTGACATGAATACTGGCTCTTTGTTTTACAAAAGTGGACTTTGAGCAAACATACATTTTCAAATTAAATCCAATGAGGGAGTAAGTGGGTAGACGCTGGCTTCAGTAGAAGGAAGGGAAGTGATGCTGGCACGTTACAGTAGCTGAGGTCAGGTGTTCCTACCAGAATGCTGCTAGGAATTTTATCCTCTTGGGTGTCTCTGGGAGAACACCATGAACCCAGTGGAAATTTTTCAGTTCTTCTCATGCCTTCCTACAGTAAGTCAGAAACTGATGAAAACTGTTCTAATCCTTCTTCCCCAATGCCTCTTGTTTCCTTAGAAGAACTGCAACTCTGGTGTTCTGAACCTCACGACCAAATAATTCATGGAAGGAGCCTACTTAAAAGGTTGGTCTTAAGTTTCTCCCATCTTCTCCTATGGGAACAAATAAAATCATATTTGTTTGGGGATAACTGAGATTGCACCCCAGGAAAATCTGGTTCCAATGTGATTTTCTGGTCTTGAAACTGTTTGCTGAGTGATGTCTGTAGATTGATTACGTGAATGGAGTAATTGGGTATTTCTTGTGTGGACATTGAGGAAACAGAGAGTGTTTGAGCTGACAAGCTCCAATCAGGTTATTGTGTTTTCTTCACTCAGCTTTACCATGTCCCAGTGGAGGAAGTACAGTTCCCTATTGTGTGGATTGTAGATAGCTCTGTGCCACAGCTTGCAGAGTGGCCCCTCTGAGATAACACAGAGCCCTGAGACTTCCTAGCAGAGTGGGATCCAGACTTTGCACAGAAATTATCTCAGGTCACCCTTACAGTTGTATAATGTCAGAGGCAGTGAGTGATGCCTGGGAGAACAAAATAGCTCAACTGAAGCTATGCACCCTTAACCTGAAGACAGTAGCATGAGATACCCTGCTGTTTCAGAAGCTAAAGGCTTCTGAAAACATTCCTCCACATAGCAGCTGCCTCTCACCCTGGCTTTGTTCTCTGACACCAAGAAACTGCACACATCATCACTGCACACATCATCACTGCACACACATCACTGCACACATATTACTGCACACACATCACTGCACACACATCACCGCACACACATCACCGCACACACATCACCGCACACACATCACCACACACACATCACTGCACACATCATCACTGCACACATCATCACTGCCCACACATCACTGCACACACATCACCGCACACACATCACTGCACACATCATCACCGCACACATCATCACCGCACACATCATCACCGCACACATCATCACAGCACACATCATCACTGCACACATCATCACTGCACACATCATCACTGCATACATCATCACTGCACACACATCACTGCACACATATCACCGCACACACATCACCGCACACACATCACCGCACACATCATCACTGCACACATCATCACTGCACACATCATCACTGCACACACATCACTGCACACATATTACTGCACACACATCACTGCACACACATCACCGCACACACATCACCGCACACACATCACTGCACACACATCACTGCACACACATCACTGCACACATCATCACTGCACACATCATCACTGCCCACACATTACTGCACACACATCACCGCACACACATCACCGCACACATCATCACCGCACACATCATCACTGCACACATCATCACTGCACACATCATCACTGCACACACATCACCACACACATATCACCACACACACATCACCGCACACACATCACTGCACACATATCACTGCACACACATCACTGCACACACATCACTGCACACACATCACTGCACACACATCACTGCACACATCATCACTGCACATATCATCACTGCACACAGATCACTGCACACATATCACTGCACACACATCACTGCACACACATCACTACACACATCACCACACACAACATCACCGCACACACATCACCGCACACATCACCATTGCACACACATCACTGAACATACATCACTGCATACACCTCACTACACAGATCATCACTACACAGATTATCACTGCATCCATCATCATTGCACACTTCATCACTGCTCACATCATTGCTGCCTACATCATCACTGCCCACACATCACTGCACACATCATTACTGCACACACATAACTGCACACATCACTGCACACATTGCTAAACACATCATCACTGCACACACATCACTACACACATCACTACTGCACACATTGACACAGTTGGGTTGATTTATTAAGGGGTGGCTTTATGCATGCCTTTTTTTATACGAATAGTGAATTGAAGGAAAATTCTAGAAAAGGCTTAAAACAATAGGACACCAACCTGAGAGACTTAAAAATCCCAAAATTTAGTGTTTAAGAGGAGATATTCCCCTAATCTTAGAAAGTCTATGGTTATTCTTATAGCTTCATTTTAACAACTGCACAAGGCTATATTTTTGCAGTGGGCAGCTTCTCTCTCTCTCTCTCTCTCTCTCTCTCTCTCTCTCTCTTTCACCTTGTGGTGCCTGAGACAAATCCAGAGCCATATGTATGCTAAGCAAGTATCCTAACACCGAGCAGTAACTCCAGTTTTAACTGGTTTTAATCTTTCATTCTGATCTGTATTTTTCTGGGCTCAGGGTTACTGCCTGTCTGTCTGCCAGGATATATTCTTTTAGGTGGCCTTGAGTCTTTTGGAGAATATGATGGGGAGGGAATAAATCAGTACATCATAGTCAAAGTCTCAAACCAGGGTTTGAAAAACACACAGCCTTCTGTATCAGAGTTATTTAAGTGTCTGTCATTTAGGTAAGATTCTCTGAACAGTCAAGAAGGGTTAGGGTTTGTGTGTACAGGACATTCTTGTTTGTCAAAAACTGTAGTGCAATAAAGAGAGGAAGCAGAGGGAGGTATGACTTTAAGGTCCATAGGAGCCCCAGGCCTAAGTGACAGCCTTCAGCCATGGCCTGTACTGGGAGCTGTGAAGAGTCAGGGCACCAGGCAGTGCTAGTCCCCATCTCTGCTCTCCTCCAGCCTTTCCTTTAGAAGCAGCTTTGTCCCCAGCCACCACAAACCCCCTGGGTTTGCCACAAACCACCTTCCCACAGAGTCCTGGAGTCACTTTTGAGGCCTGGTGGGAATGAACGTACTGGGTGACAGGAGGTTGCATTCCAAGACGGGCCTGTCGCCAGGGTCTGTGGGGAAAGAATGAAGAGGAAATGGTGGTGGGAGGAGGTAAAATCCTTCCATGCCAAAGCTGTCACTTTGAACCCAGTGTGATGGAAGACAGTGCAGACCATGCAGAGACAGCAGCGGAAGCACTGAGCCGGTCACACCGTACAGCTGGGTACACCCTGCTGGAATTACTGAGACCGGGCAGGTTTGCCTCCTGATGGTCTTGTGGGCTGCCAGCCTCCCTTCCCTGGGTTCCTTCAGTCTTCCCTGGCCTGTGTGAGCCTCCTTGCCGGCCAAGTGGAATGGTTTCAGATCTGCCAATCTACACAACCTACATGCTTCATTATTCAATTGATTTCTCTTTATTCTCAGCTCTAGGGGTAGAACCCAGCCTCATGTTTGATAAGCATGGAGACTATTATGGAACCCCTATTTTTAAATTAATAATTAAATTTAAAGTATTAACTCAGAGGGCAAACTCCAGACCAGCTTAGTCTGTAGAATGAGTTCAAGGTCAGGCCAGGCATCTTATTAAAACCTGTCTCAAAATATAAAACTATAAAAGAGAGCTGAGGCTACAGCTTATTGGCATGGTGCTTACCTAGAATGTGCAAAGCCCTAAGTTCAATTCTCAGCACCATACCACAAAAACAAAGAGAAGGTGTGTGTGTGTGTGTGTGTGTGTGTGTGTGTGTGTGTGTGAGAGAGAGAGAGAGAGAGAGAGAGAGAGAGAGAGAGAGAGAGCAGGTAGGTAGGTATTACCAGTGAGCAAACCCAATAAGAAGATGAATGAGGTTTCTAGCAAGATCTTATATGTAAAACTAATGTTTAAATTAAATATTTATTTTAAAAAACCTGGTGGTTAAAGATTATTCTTATGGAAAAGAAAGAGATGTAAGTCCTATGAACAAGGCACAGTTTATAATGTAAATTGAGACACATAAGTCCCCTTCAATCCATTCGAAGTTTCTTGATGCACCAATAAAACACCTTTAAAACAAACCTGGTGGCTTTCTGTTAATCATACCTAACCCTGTGTCTTTTCTCATCTATGAGGCATAAAAATTGAAATGTAGCTCAGTGGTTAGGCCAGGCAGTAACAGCATACAAGCCTGTATACCCTCAGGAGATGGATATACAGTCAACTCCTTCTCTTGTGTGGCTTTTTAAAAATTTTTTTTTAATTAGATGCTTTCTTTATTTACAATATCTCCTTTCCCAGGTTCCCCTCCAAAAGAAAAAAGAAAATAAAATAATAAAATAAAATAAAACAATCCTTTGTTCCCTCCCCCTGCTCACCACCCCACCCTCTCCTGCTTACTGGCCCTGACATTCCACTACACTGGGGCATAGAACCTTCACAGGGCCAAGGTCCTCCCATTGATGACCGACTTGGCCATCCTCTGCTATACATATGCTGCTAGAACCATGAGTCACCCCATATGTCCTCTTTGGTTGGAGTTTTAGTCCCTGGGAGCTCTGAGGGTACTAATTAGTTCATATTGTTGTTCATCCTAAGGGGCTGCAAACCCTTCAACTCCTTGGGTCCTTTCTCTAGCTCCTTCATTGGGGACCCTTTACTCAGTCCAATGGATGGCTGTGAGCCTCTACTTCTGTATTAATTGAGTACTGTCAGAGCCTCCAAATTTACCTTGTGTGGTTTTTATCTTTGGAACCATTCAAGTGAAGATAGAAAATATTTACAGAGAAAAATTGTGTTTGTGCTGTATATTCCAACTCTTTCCTTATCACTGTTCCATAAACAGTAGGGTATGATTATTCATGTGTCAATTATATTGCTAGCACTGTTAGCCACCTAGAGAAGATTTTAAACATGTAGGGATTTGTATGTAGGTTTTACACAATTATTTGGGGCAACTTTCTATATGGACTTTGGCTTCTGTGGCTTCTGGCATCTGTGGGAGGGTCAGTGGAACACCCACCCCCACCCCTACATGATAGGTGACCAAATTCCCTGCCTAGCACAAATGCTCACTTTGATGCTGAAATGGAGTTGATCGTGGACTGATGACAAGAGCACAGGAGTGGCTGTGCTTCGGATGAAACAAAGAGGGCCTTGTCCTTCAGCATTGCAAATAATGTTAAAATACTCACAGGGACTTAAAAAAAAAAAAACCCAGCCCTGGTGTGCAATGGAATCTGTCAAACGCTCTCTTTCTGTCTCACACACATACACACATACATTATGAAAAGTCCTCTGTGGTTTTCCTAAGGGGCACAACCAGCTAATTACAATTTTAAAGTCCTGCTGAATTAACAAGACTGGTATTTTGTTTGCTTTGCAGGAAAACTGCTGCGGTTGCTGCTGCTTTGAGAAGGCTTTTGGAAAAATCAGCAGTTCTGGTGCCTTGACCCCTGGGATGACTGGCAGCCATAGCATGGGCAGCCTTGAACTTGAACTTGGAGAGGCTTTGCTGTGCTCAGTGGGTGACCCAGGGCTGCTCCCTAGGGGCGCAGGCAGATGCCCACATCCCACTTAGTGTACAGAGGGGAAGATGTTTCTCTGCCTTCTTGGCTTCTTGTGTTTCAATGTTTGTTTTTAGTTTGGGATGTTAGTGGGGCAGCGGGTATGTTAGCTGTTTCTTGGACTCCCAGAGTGGTGCTTGAGACACGAAATCTGGAGGATGCATTGGAGGAGAGAAAACGACTTCTAGTCCGTGCACTGTGTTTCTCAAGTGGGCAATTGTATTGCCAGGAAAATTCTAAGATTTGGACCCTTTGATTTGCATTTTTTTTGTGGTTTGAAATAAGGTGAATTCAATGGATTATTAGCTTGCAGGAACATAAGGCGTCTAAGGCAAGATCAGCCATCAAACATGGCACTTTCTACATATTCTGAACTCTCTCTCAAGTGCAACAGTTTCTACCCAGTAGCTGATTCCATGTTCAGATTCATGCCCCACCATTTTACAGAGTGTCTCTTGCTCTGGTCTAATGTGCAAATTCATCCCCATTAAACACGGTGGTTTGGGGAGGTACATATTTGTGGTTACTCTTTAAAATGACAACCTTCAAAAGACACCCAATAAGAGCTTCTCTCAAGACCTGGGTGTCACCAGTAGGAGCTAGGTCTGTGCATTCAGGGGAAATACGATGCTCGATATCCAGGGTCAGTGTCTAGAAAGTGGCTCCAGCCTCTGGGTAAACTGAAGTACTTAAAAGATCTTTAATCCTAGCTACACAAATTTAAAACCTTGCAAATTCTCATAGGAGTCAGTGGTTATAAGGGTAAGGCAAAACTGATTTCTGATTACAAACATTTTTTTGAGACAAGGTCCTTATTATATAGTTTTGGCTGGCCTGAAATTTGCTATGTAGACCAGGCTGGCCTCAAAACTCATAGAAATCCATTTATATCTGCTCCAGAGTGCTAAGACTAAAGGCACACAGTACCATGACTGGCATTGGTTGCAAATTTCTTATTTCCTAGCTCATGGGCTATTTGCTGTCAGATATTTGATAAGGAATGCGAGCACTACCATAGGTGGAGTTTAGGGAGTAGGATGGCTTGGGGCATAGAACGCAAACCAGGGAAAACATTTCTATATGAAGACAAGACTTTGCAAAGCCCCCTGAAATTTCACTTACATTCAGACTCTCATTTCCAAACGGCCATTGAGTTTAGTTCAGCCAAACAATTCCCCACACCCCCCCAGTTTTAGCCACAAGTTGATGTCACAATTGCAATGGTAAGAATAACCAAGTGGCCTTGTCACTGGGGGCCAACTTGAGGCCCTTGACTAATCACAAACCCTCATGGCCATAAGCATGCCCACCAATAGCTAACACCTTGCCATTGCCTTTTCATGCCTGACTCTGAAGCAAAGGGGAAGTAGGTACCACTTAGTGAAGGCCAGTATCATTTCACTGTTGTGTTATCTGTAAAACTCTGCTTGTTCCAGCCAGTGTTCTTGGGCTGCGACACAGACACACAGACACTGTTCCTTTCTTTTGGCCCATGCACTCATCCAAGGTTGGTTTTTAATATCCCCTTTAAGCTTAAAATCTTTCCTTCCTTCCTTTTTTCTTTCTCTCTTTGTTTGTTTGCTTGTTTGTTTCTCTCTCTCTCTCTCTCAATCTCTCTCTCTCTCTCTTTCTTTCTTTCTCTCTTTCTTCTTCTGCCTCCCCCTCTTCCTTTGTTAAAAATGAAAAGACACACACAGGCACACACACACACACAGAGACACACAAACAAGCTGGGACAGGTGGAGAAGCTCTGACTCCAATGTTCTATTACTATGCTAAACTTAGCGGATGCTGTTCACTGAGCATGGGGGAAAGTAATGCAAGCCAGTACACACATTAATCCTCCTTGACCACAGCAGGCTGGCACTCACTCAAATGCTAGATGGGACACAAGGGTCTGGTTGGACACCCTGCATAGAAGGGCATTCTCAGTTCTGGGCATGGACTCTCCCCGAGCCTGGGGAAGAGATCTTCAGCAAGACATGCAACTTTTATTCTAACTCACATTGCTATACACCTGGGCTTCCCACACGTGGAAAGGACAGCTTAGGTCACATACGGGCATGAGATCTTGGCCACCTGAATTTCCATAATACCCCACAATTAGTGGGTGTGTTTGCTTTAGTTTATGTTTTTCGAGGTTTAGAGAGGAGACTGCTTTGAGAGTGGATCTTCCAGTGGGCAGTTAAGCTTGCACATTTGGATTGGAAGGTGGGCACCCCACTCTAGCAAGAGCGTTTTATGCACAAGCTGAGGTGAGTTCTGTCACCAAGTTGACGATTACAGGCTGAGTTACAGTGGTGCAGGAGATGATCAGTCTGGCTTTACCTGTCCCCTCACTCCACACCTATGTGAGGTTGCTCCAATTAAGAGCCTATCATGTCAGCTCTGATGGTAAAGGTGCTTCACAAAGCTGGGGAAGCAAAGCAGATGCCAGTTCTGTGACCGTGGCTATTCTGTGGCTTCTGACGTCCACTTTCCAAGAGGTCATCAGGATCTGGGGTGTGGTTTTCTCCTTCACCCTCTTCATGCACAGGAGGCTTCTCTTAGTTCCACTGAAGCTGCATGGAGCTGCTGCTTTCTTTAGCTAAGAAACAAAGCACACAGCACGTGTGCTGTTCAGAAAGAAATAGCCTGAAGATAGCTGAGAAGGAAGGGGTCCATGTTCAGAGTTTGGATGATATCAACACTTACCCAAAAACAGTTGATATTTAAGAACACGGGGGAAAGAGCTCATGCTCCCATTTGCTCCATAAAAAAATGGAATAAATTTTTCTCTAAGATAGCTTAGGGCAAAGCTTTACAGGTTAAATTAGGTAACACATATGTCAAGACCCATGAGTTTATTTTATTTTTTTTTTGGTGGCTTTTTGCCCAACTGGTATTAATTTATTTTCTTTCTTTAAAATGTAAATAGGCATGTGTACTTTAGTATTTTGAAGAACATGTGAATAGTTATGGAAATTAGCATAGTCAATTTTCTTGTTTTGGAATCAAAATATGGATTTTATACTAAGGAAATGAGGGTTACGCTCTTAATTCATTCCTTCTTCTCTGCGTGCTCCCTGTCACTCCCTTGCCTGGGCAAGGGGTGCAATGTGCATACATTTTCTTGTTTAGTTTGGGCTCCAGGCCAGCTCACTTGGAAAATTTATTTGTAAAAGTATAAATAAGGAAGGGCAGGGCCTGTGGGCTGTGGTGGGTAGGCTCAGCCCTGCCATC
This sequence comes from Mastomys coucha, assembly GCF_008632895.1. Lineage (NCBI taxonomy): Eukaryota > Metazoa > Chordata > Mammalia > Rodentia > Muridae > Mastomys > Mastomys coucha. The sequence continues at coordinate 36,908,904 of NW_022196913.1, read as the reverse complement.
CCTGTGGGCCATGCTGGCTGAAGCTCACTGTTCAGCATCTCCACAGCTCAGACAATGTGCTTGTTTTTAAATTTTTCTTCACTTATTTCTTTTTCTTAAGTTAGAATTTAGTCCATCTTCCTCATTATGATATTCCTCTAAGAACCAGTCAGCCTGTCTCCCTTTTCCTTCCTTCATCCTCCTTCCTTTCCTTCCTTCCTTTCTTTCTTCCTACCTTTCCTTATTCCTTCCTTCCTTTCTTCTTTCTTTCCTACCTTCTCTCTTTTCATGCTGGGAATGGACTCCAGGACCTTCCACACACTAAGTACATGCTAAACCAGTGAGCTGCACATCAACTCCTCTGTGACCTTTTTGAGATGAAAAGTTTCTTTCCAAATGGCAAAGTGCCTTCAGTGACACAAGGAAGTGGGTAGGTGATTCTGGGTTCAAGATTCACGCCATGTCCTTGTGCAACTTGAAGTATGCAGTTTCTCAAATTAGAAGTGCTGTACATATTTTCTTGTCCCATTCTGGTGAGCTGTGTTTCTTTAAGTGATCTTTATATATGGAAGGCTTAAGCACATTCAAAAGAACAGCAGATACCTAACGCCTGTGTGGAGAAGTTGGACATGTGCGCATTTTGCTGTCACCCTAGCTTACAGATGTCAGTGTGTCCTTCTGAAGAGGTTCATTCATGCAGATCAGAACTAAAAGTGGATTGTGTAGTGACTGTCATGTATATTTTTATTTCTGAATGTGGTAGGAACATTTGGCTTTACTTCTTTGCCTTATGAAGGTGCACTGTAAGTCATATATGTGTATTAAAGAACTATCTTATTTTCTTTGTTCTTATTTATCTTTGTTAATGATTTAAATTATTCAATAAAGAAGCCTTGGCTAACACAACACAGATTCCCCTCCTTTTTGACCATCTGATGATACCTGACACTATGATCTCCAAGGTACCTTAGAGGAGCTTCATATTTGTGAGGGTTCCAGAAGCATCTATGTGACTAGCAGAGACCTTCACAGGAGAAAAGTAGCCGTCCCACTTGAAGACATGGTTGGTCCAGTGTAGGAGTTCAGCTCTTCTTCCCATTGATCCAAAAATATTGAACAACACATGTATGTATATGTAAATTGTCTAGGGCCAGAGAGTTGGGGTAGAGCTCTCTACTCTCTTTAACACAGCTTCATGACCCCTAGCATCTGCCAGTGACAACTCCCCAGCATGGAACCTCAGTACTGAGTAGCTGCCCTACCATGGGTTGTGGTGATGTCTTTTGGGCTTGAGTGTCTACTCTAAAGATCAGAGTGTTCAGCTCCCAAATGTGCATGCACAGTTGGGGTAACATCAGAACTGGTTGAGGCCTGTAGAGGTGTGCTTTTGAGCTGCAAAGTCCCTACCCAGGGCATGTATTTTCTGGTCCCTTTATCACAGGTGGAAGTAGAGCCTTGTGATTTTTCACTAGAGTAATCTCACATCCCTCTTGATCCCAGTCTCTGAGGCCTGACCCTTTAGGTGAGTCACCTGACTTGTTCCTCACAAGGAGGAAGCCACATTCACTCACCAACCACATCAGTGTTCATGGACCCATTCTTCATCAGGAACAAGTTCTTAGTGTGCAATCTCAAGGACATGCCACTTGAGGTTGAGGGCCAGTCAAGTTTTCTCCTGTCCTTTTTGGTCCCTCTCCCAGGGTGAACTGGAGTAGACAGGGTTATCTTTCTCACTATGCTACAGAAGGAGGCCATCAGACCCTTCCGACTTCCAGTCCATACCAGGAAAGTGCATCACCATTCTGGCCTCATGATCCTAGTCCGAAGAAGATGGTTCCTTGGGGGTCTTCCTGCATGTAGCTTCTTTCCACACCTCCTAATTCAGGTTTCTTCAATAACTTATTTTCATTTTTCTCAGAACATCACTAGGTATAAATATAGTCTCATACAAGAGTGTCCTTTGTATTTAGCTGGCTCATGGGTCTTTCAACACTCATCGTTATTTCTGGAAACTTCCCTAAATATTCTTACACAAGTTTAAGACCTGATATGTCAGGGAGAGTGGCCTCCCGTGGTGGGACAGCACTGTAAATAACCTCCCTGAAGCTCTTCAGGATTTTTCCAGCCCCAGTCACATCAGTCAATGGTGCTGCCACCAAGCATCCCTCCAGCAGAGGAGAGCTGCTAAGTAACCAGTGTTGAAATCTTCCAGGAGTCCTGGATCACTAATGTGATGAGCACAGTTGGGCAGGAGAACTGAGAACAGTCACCATGCCGCACTAGCCTTACGTCCTGTGCTCAGATAAAACTAAGGGATATGGGGACATCACGACCGTGGCAGTCTTCTCTGGAGTAACTAAAAGCTTCCAGTAGTTAGAAGATGGTGACAGTAATAAACAGAACTCCCCTCTGATTCCTGCAACCTGCCCTCTGGGTGGAATTTGATACGAGAACAGCATAGGCTGAATTATGAGGCACGTGCAGATGGTGGATACACTTACGGTACACTTACAGATAAACTGCTATGTTAGTCTAGACAAGACCTCGCTTTCTAAGTTCTCAGAGCCTTTGTAGGTGTCCTGGATGGAGGGGTCACCCAACATGGATATGACAGTATTCTACCTCGAGTGAACTTGCAAAGATTATTGAACCAGGGTTCAACTGTCTGGCTGGATCAGGTGACAGCATCCCCAAAGAATGACTGGACAATGGGCAATGGAATAAGATCTGAGAGCCACTCTTAAGAGCCTAGGCTTCTGGGCCTTTGAGTTCTTTATACATAGTAGTAGATTGTTATGGACTAGCATGGTGCATGCCTGTACTCTCAGCTGCTTGAGAGGCTAAGGCAAGATGATCAATTGCATGAACCTAGTAGTTGAGCAGGAAGACCATGGGTTATATTCCCAATGTATTATATTCCCATTCTTCGTGTAAAGGTGCAAATATATGTGCTGCTTTTCCAGCCAGTCCACATAATTTAGAAACTACTCATTTTACCAAATAGAAATAACTGTGATATCCATTATGCTAACTAAAAAGCTTCTGGTCTTGAACAAATAAATATAGAAAAAAGAAGATAGGGATTCTAAGTTTTAAGTGTGCCCTCCTAGCCTCTGGTGTATAGAACTGATTAAGTCAGTATTTTCTGGATCTTACCTTACTTCTGTGTGGGTCTTTTATAAGAAATCACAGATAAAATCATTCCTCTTGGCTACAAAATCTCACATAATCCTTCCTAGAAAAAAATGATTTTTAGCTTCTTCCTTTAGTTTTTCATTGAGTTGGCTAAGGAACACTCAAGTCCCTAGGAGTTGACTCACCTTCTCTCTGTGTTCCCCTGAAGGCAGTCTCTGCTCGAAAATGCACATATCAGAAAGTGTCCATCCACTAGCCCAGCATATCATCCCAGACTCCTTTCTGGGGACTGGACTGTTAAAGCAGAATTTTGTCCTCTCAAATCCAATGAGGAATGCCCCAGAGTGGACACAACGTGGAAAAGAAGACTGCTCCCAAGGACACTGGGGCCTTGACTCTCCCAGCAGAATGGCCTTTCTGATTCTCATTTCCTGCAATTTCTGTGACAAGTTGAACCAGCAGTAGCAAAGTTACCTCTGTAAGTCATGATCTGACTCCCTCTGTCACATCCATACCTCTCACCTTTACACCTCAATTTTGTCATCAGAGAACACTAGCTGGAGCATGCTGTAGAGATCTCATGTTTCATTGCTAGTCTTCTGGGCTCCTCCCTTTTTCTCCTTGCGCATTCACTAGATTTTGTTCTCAGAGTATAGTTTCTATGAGTGCAGAGGAGAGGTATGCCTCCCTCGCACAAACTTCTGTTGGACAGTGGTGGACAGGTTAAGATAGCCAGAAGAGGAAAGGAATCAGGAGACTCACAGGTCCAAGCAGCTGTGCAGTTGTTTTGGCTTCGAGGTTACTCAGTCTCCAGTTGAGTGCTGTAGATATTGGCTATGCCTTCTAGGCTTTGCATTCAGCCTCTGAATCATTCTCATCCACTCCCAGGGAAGCAAGTGTGCATGTGCAATCCTGCATGTCTCTCAGCCTAGTCCCATTCCTCAGTAGTGTGAGAGTGCAGAGGCCTTGCTGCTTTTAAGTTATATTCAGCTACTTCAATATAAGAGATGATGCTTCTGACAATATGGGTTTCCTAAAAATGTTACTGATTTCCTATGAATGTTGAGACTCACTCCATTAAATGAAGACGGTGCTCCCAAAGTCCTTCCAGATAAGCCCCACTCTATCTTGACTTTTGGTCAGCCTCTTATCAGAATAGGTCTCTGATTCATTGTCCTTGGCATTTCTGAGGTCTTAGGAAAGAGTTTTAAGTTCCTGGTTTCTTGTTTAGTTCAGCTTTTCAGCAGACTGCCTGGATTTGATCTTTGCTCAAAATCCCTTTCTTTCCCTTTTCTTCCTTTCTTCCTTCCTTCTTTCCTTCCTTCCTCTCTTCTCTTGCTTAATATTATTCTAACATGGTTTATTATTTTCTGTGGACTTATGGATGGATTTATTTTTCTCTTCAGTCAGACAACCTTTTACAAGAATCTCCTAGAGAGCTAGCTTAGTACCCATAAATTCCTTTAGTTTATTTTTATCATTAAAAGTTTTCTTTAATTCCTTCAACTATGTCAGATACCTTTGCTGGGTATAATATTCTGGGTTAACAGTTGTTATCTTTCAGAACTTGATATGTGCCATTTCAAGCTCATTGGACTTTAATATTCACTTGAATAATCTGATCATTGTTGTAATGGGTCCAACTTTATTATGACATAGTGTTTTTCTTTTGCTATGTCGAATATACTTCCTCTGTTTTGTAAATTTAGTGTTTTAATTGTTATATGACAAATGAGGGTTTTTTTGTTCTTTCTGGTTTTGATGATTTGGTGTACCAAATATCTCCTATTGGATTGACATCTTGTATCCTAACTCTGGAAATTTTTCAGTGATGATTCTTTTGAAAATGTTTCCTATACTTTTTTCTATCCAAGTAATCCGTGAACCTGGTCTTCTTAGAGTATTGTGTATAAATTATCACTGCTCTCTTCTTATTAGTTTACTTCTGTCCTTGTCAGGTTGTCCATGTTCTCTACCTTGTCTTTAAGCTCAGCCACATTGTCCCCTTCTTGATCCATTCTATTGCTTAGACTCTTGTGTAGAGTATATATGACTTTCCACATTTTAGAATGGTTTGCCGTTAGCATTTCTGTCTTTGTTGAATGACTAGTTCATATTATCCATCATATTTCTTATTTCATTCAGCTGTTTGTGTCTTTGAACATACTTATAATCATTATTTTGAATTATCTTGGATTTCATATAACTCACTCTCACTAGTTGTCATTGTTGTAGAGTTAATATTTTGAGAATTGGATTGTTTTTCTTTCTTCCCTCTTCCTCCTCCTCCTCCTCCTCCTCCTCGTCCTGTATGGTTCTTGTGTTGTGTTGGGATTTACACACCTGGTATGCCTTCTTTGCTTGATTCATTTTTAAATTATCCTTTTAATTGAATTAAAATTATTCCTTCAATTGAAATATTTGCATTATTCAAGTAGAACTTGGATGTAGAAGCATTGGTTGTAGTTTAGAAAATCATTGCCTAGATTAGGAGCCTTGAGCGCCTGCTGTAAGCTGCACATTATTCCCTGGGTAGGATATTAATTGGGAGTGCACCCATAGCTGCTTGATGCAGCCACCGTGCAATTTTTGTACTAGTCAATTGACAACAATGGACCCTTTGTCTTCAGTAACTATTGCTGTTTGGAGTATGCCCTGGTTTTAGTTGATAAAGTTAGGACTGAGGGGGCAGATAGTATGCATAAAGATAAGGATTATTAGATTAGCTTTGAAAAAAAACTCAAGGTGGGTAAAGTAGCTAGGAGTGGGGAACGTAAAATACTGTTAGGATCCACAGATTTTTGAAGTTGTTAAAGTGATGAAAGTTTGTAATTAAGAGGTAACAGGTGGGGGGATACAAATGAAAGAAGAAAAGAAATAGGAATAAAAGAGGCGAGTATATGGGGTGTGGTTGAAGTATATCAAAGAATGCCTTATAGTAAATTGCATAGATACAAACAACAGCCCTAAAACCTAAATTAACAGTGTTCAAACAAAAGCAAAGCCACCACTAGACATTTATGACAGAGTAGACATCAGATAGAAGATACAAGAGATAAAGAACACATATGGAAGGACTTGCTGGCACAGCTACATTGTGTGTTGGAAGATGAAGTTCTTCAATCTCTCTGCTTCTAGTAGGGTCCTCATGGTCTTGTACAGTAGTGGGAAGCACTAACCTCTGCAACCTCAGTGTTCTTGGGGTTCTAGCCTGTGGAGAAAGGGAGATTACAAGTGTTTTTCTGACAATGCCCAGACTCTGCAACTTTCCTAGGCCTGAATATCTGGGGTAGATGGAAAGCAACCCTTTCCTTATAGTTTTGACCATTGTTACCTGCGTGGCTTTATTCTGCAAGCCGTGGGCAGGTGTGGAGAGGCCGTCTATTTGGGTTCTAATCTCAGCTTCACCACCTGCTTCCTGCAGAGATCTCCCTCCAGCTTAATAAATTGGTTTACATGCCTTGTCCCTTGCATAGGCCCATAAGACCCTATTATCTTTACTATTCTCTTTTACTGAGTTTCAGTGGTGAGGTTTCTAGTCTGCCATCTTGTGGAGTAGTCCTCTGTGTCAATATTTTAAATCTTAAGGAAGTGCCTTTTCCTGAGTGTTAGGATCATTTGATGTCTGCAGAAGTTAGAATTCTCAAATACCACCCCCATCGTTTAATAAGAGGCAAGAAGAAAGCAGAAAGCATTCTCTGTGTTTTCTGGGAATCTCAGCTAGATCATATAGTTCAATATCATCCCACCCCTAATTACTGTAGAGACAGCCTGTTCTTGATGAACTTTCTACCAGAGTACAGCAGAGATCTTCTATCACCGGTTTCAAGGGGGCTTTTCTTCATTGTCCTTAACATACTCAACTTACAGCCTCTTAGACATTTTGAGGAATTCATGAGATGCTCTTTTAGGTTCTTCTAACTCTGAATACTCTCCCCAAAGTCTTTTCAGCTTCTTTACATGGCTCTGGTACTAAGGCCTCTTTCACCTCTTTGGGGCTTGTCATGGAGTACTTAACATGCACAGTACTCAGCTGTGCTTAGTACTCACTTCTCCAAACTCAGTGGTCTACTGAGTACAGCACCTTGAGTGAAGGTACTCTACTTCACACCACCAACACTAGTGCAGTGGGCTTCTGTGTAATTCTAAAGTTTTATGCATCTTTTTGTCTTTAATTTTTATGATTTTTTTAAAAAAATATTACTTATTTAATGTACACCATTGCTCTCCTCAGACACACCAGAAGAGGGCTTCAGATCCCATTACAGATGGTTGTGAGTCACCATGGGGTTGTTGGGAATTGAACTCAGGACCTCCGGAAGAGCAGTCAGTGCTCTTAACCACTGAGCCATCTCTCCAGGCCTTCTGTGAACTCTAAAAAAATAAAAAATAAAACTAGTCTTGTCTAACTGGTGAACATGTAAATTCACTGTCTTGTCCCAACTCCTGGCACAGTCCTGTTGTCACATGATATCCTCTGTGTATAGTCGTTATTTGTTTTCTAACTGTATTGATTTTTCCTTCTTTTATGTTCTCCACAATACTTAAAACTTTCGCATACAGGATTCAGGGTCTGACTTTTGGCATTATTGACCCTTTTCTCCAGTTCTAAGCAGAGATAATCTCTGAGCATATGTGTCCTTATTTGGCTGGATTTTGATGGACAATTCGACACTACTATAAGACTTACTAGATAAATTTCCAAAATTATTTAAAATCATATTTTCTTTTGCTTTAGACCCCCATTTTGTTTCCCTTCTACGTTTCATCCAGTGATTGATGGCAAAAGTATAAACCATTATAAGGTTTACTTTCCATGAGTAAGAATTGGGGTCTGTATTCATAATTTAAATATTTCTTTATACATATGCTTAAACATGTCAATTTAAGAGAAAAACAATCCAACAAAGATATTCATAATTCTTGCTAATTAATGTCTGAACTTTTCCCCTTCAATTACTTTACACACCTGTTCATTGTAAATTTCCTCAGCCATTTTATATCATATTAGAGTTTCTCAGAACTTGGATACACACCTGAAGCTTTTCTGAATTTTAATTATTTTCCAATTACTTTTACTATTCTGGATAATTTTGAGATTACCCATATGTTTAATAAAATTGAACTCTATATTTAAAAAAAATGTTTCTCTAAGGTTTCAAAAGATAGCACATGGTCTGCCTTTATGAATGCATTTCAAAAACTTGTTAAAAAAATCCTTTCACTCCAAACCTTCATATTTGTCCAAAATCTTATCATTCAATCATCAACTCAGCACCTGGCCTCTTGGGCAACAGGACACACATTTCTATAGTGAGACACATACTCATGCCAAGCCCATCTCTGCCAAGTTTACACCAGCCAGGTTCCAGTTTTGGTCACTGTTTTCTTGTGACAGTTTTCAGTTTCCTTCTGCCTACTCAGTTAATGGTCTCTCACTGCAGAATGTGCTGTTGTGCAAACTTGACTAACACCCACATGTGTCTCACAGCATCACACATGGCTTGGTTGAAGCACTTGACACTACTAAGGCCCTGGTCCTGCCATAAGGAAGAAAAGATTAGATAATGAGCCAATTCCTCCCTCCCCAGGTTTAGTTCCTTGTTGGACCAATCTGTTCAGACTTGCCATTCTCAAAACAATGCTCCTTACAGGAGAGGCTAAGAGGGCTCCGTGCTCACATTGGCAGACAGAGGTTTCCACCCGCTCACAGCCAACAGTGTAGCAAATTGTAAAGCATAATGACCAGATTTTCTCTACTGCAGTGCAGAGCCAACTAGGAGGATACAAGTCAAACCTATGTATATGACATACAGACTTTTTCACTTTAAAAATAATCACTTAATTTCACACCCTCACCTGCATATAAGCGCACACATCCTCAGAGTTGTGAGCAAATGGCCCATTTTAACAGACCACAGGAGAAAAATAAAATTAACAAAAAATGTAACCTTATCTGATCAATATAATCCTGACACAAAGAACCAAATTCTTTTTTTTTTTAGATATTTTGTTTATTTACATGTAAATTTCTCCATTCCCAGTTTCCCCTCCAAAAAACAAACAAACAAACAAAAACAACAAAAACAAACCCCTGTTGCCTCCCCCTTCCCCATGCCTGCCACCCCGCCCTCTCCCATTCCCAGGGAATGGCCCTGGCATTCCCCTACACTGGGGCACAGAACCTTCACAGGGCCGAGGTCCTCTCCTCCT
>NW_022196913.1:36879582-36898278 GCF_008632895.1 Mastomys coucha | reverse complement strand
GTGTCTTTTGCCTTACAGAAGCTTTGCAACTTTATGAGGTCCCATTTGTCAATTCTTGATCTTAGAAGGAACCAAATTCTTAAGCCGATTCTCAACTAGTCATCATTTTAACTTCCTTTTACTGTGGAACAGATAGAATAATAACCACTGAAAACCATAGGCCACATAAAGAGGGTTTCTGAAGGGACAGTCTCTTTGAAACATGCCTGAAGCCTACACATCTGAGTGGCTGTGATGCTCAGCTGTCACCCTCTGTATCCAGAAGACTTTTTCAACTCTTTTCTTTGTTTGAATGATGTTTGAAATGACTCTTCAGAAGTTTCCCTCAGTCTCATGTTGGTAAGTGCTTTGAAATCAGATGTGCCCTGTATGTCATAAGTTCGAATCCCCCACCACCTTTTAAGTCTCTGCTCAGCTAATTGGTGGTCAATTTAAAGATATGAGGACTTTTTAAAAGAATAACTTAAGATATTTTAAAAATAGTGATCTCAGCCGGGCAGTGGTGGCACACACCTTTAATCCCAGCACTTGGGAGGCAGAGGCAGGTGGATTTCTGAGTTCGAGGCCAGCCTGGTCTACAGAGTGAGTTCCAGGATAGCCATCCAGGGCTACTCAGAGAAACCCTGTCTCGAAAAAACAAAAATAAATAAATAAATAAATAAATAAATAAATAAATAAATAAAAATAGTGATCTCTAGATAGAGTATTACTTTTTTAGGCAAGTCTACTCCCTGCTAAGAGTTTACTCTGGATTGGGCTACAACTTAGATACAACAGTAATTCAGAATCCTGCTTAGTCTTATTACACATTTTCATAAAGCTCAAAGCCAGAGGTAAGAGATTATCTTTCTTAGGCAATTCCTAAGGATAGAGACAGCCTGCACATGGGCACAGTACATGTCAGTGCTTTTCAGAATCCCAATATTAACATCTAGTCCTGTAGATTTTTTCTTCATTCATTTTTAGATAGCCTCTTATTCAGCTCCAACTGGCAACTCCACCTCAGACAAATAATTGCTACTGGTTGTTAGGAGTAAACAACTGGGGCACAGGACTCTGCTCACTCCCTCTTCCTCCAGTGGGCTCCCAGGTTGGCTCACACCACAAAACTCTTGGGGAATTCCCCCAAGAAACTACCTGTTAGAGATGATGGTGACAGTGCCCTCAGGATAGAAGTTGAAGGACTGTCACACCCATTGCACCCTGTCTGGAGCCTGCTAGGCTGCTGGATTCAAAGAGCATTGTATTAGTTCCTTTTCTCATTGCTGTTATAGGCTCCAGACATGAAGAAAACCTGGAGAAGGAGGGGTTATTCTTAGCTCACAGTAGAGGTGCTCTTTATGATGGGAGGGGGTGGATGTCCCAGCTAGCAGGAGCTTAAGGCAGCTGCTCACACTGCACTTGCAGTCAGGAAGCAGGGAGCCATGTAGCTTGTGCTCAGGCCACCCTTTCCATTACATTTAGTTCAGGATCCCAGTCCATAGAACGGTGCCACCCACAGTTATGGCACATCTTCCCACTTCTACCTAACTTGGATAATCCCAGGTATCCCTGGAGGCTTGTCTCTTTGGTGATTCTAGATTCTGTAAAATAGAATCGATACTAATCAGTACTGCCACTGAGGAGTAAAAAGAGGGGCTCTAGAAGCTAAGTTAAAATGTCACAAGCATTTATTAATTTCTAGAGTTCTGAAAACAATGATTTTTTTTTTCACTTTTGCCATTGTTCCTGGGAATCAAACTCAGGGCTTCTCATTCTCTTCTTAAAGAGCTAGCTTACATTTTATTGTTTTATCTGTTGATTTTTGTTTTATATGTAGGGGACTTCCAGTTTTTATCATCATTTATCTTTATTCCTTCTCAAAGGCTGAGTTTGTGCATTTTTAAAAAAATTTCTTCAAAAAGTTTGGGCCACACCTGAAATAGTTCTTCTTTTCTTATGTTACCACTATGTGCTAACGAATTCCCTAAGTACTTTAGCAGGGAGCTCGATGCAGATCAGAAACAACTGTGGTTGCAGGATGAGGAAGGCCTGTAGACTTCTCACAGTAGCACACATACAAACACATTAGAGTGCAGTATCTTTGCCTGCAAACTATGGCTCTGTTGGCTCCTTCATATCTATGGTTCTTTGGATATAGTTGGTGGCAGATTAATGTCATGGAGCTTATACTTTTCTGTCCCAAGCTAAAGTGAAGTCTCAATATACCCACTCAGAGAAGCAGACGGGCCCCAGTGAGAGAGAAGTCAGGAAGCATGGATGTGTGCTCAGTTACATGAAAATCTTCACATATCCAACAATCAGAGTTATCACAACCAAACATGTTCTTTGTGCCTGGCACTGTGCCGAGATCATTATCCTATTCAATGTTCACAATTATCCATACAGTGTTAGGTCTCACTTTAAATCATTTTTGGTTTTCAGCTAGGAAAATTAAGTCTTATATAGCAAGGAGACATGAAGGTCATTTGGTTAGGAAGGTGGTCAAATTGACAAATTGAAGCTCACCCTTTCAGTTTTCCCAACTAAATTCTACCACACAGCCACCAGAGCCTATCCACAGGCACATGAGAAGCAGTATCACACGGGAGCTAATGGGAAGCATGGCATCAAAGTACTATGGGAGAGGAGAGACTCAGGGAAGAATCCATTTGATCAACTTCAAACAACTTCCCATTGTGGAGAATCTTCTCAGGGGCTTCGGAGAACACGCTTGTCTACCATGGGGGCAGCGGCAGCAGCAATGGAAGCAGCAGCCACTGTGGTCATAAAGGCAGCAAGCACCCCACCGTGTTAGCTGGTAGCATGCTTCTGTTCTTTGTAAATGCACACACACCAGCCTCATGAATCCATGCATGAAGCACCACAGTCCAGTAATGCTGGCTTCAGGATGGAAATCTCTCTCTGTCTCTGTCTCTGTCTCTCTCTCTCTCTTCTCTGTCTCTGTCTCTGTCTCTCTCTCTCTCTTCTCTGTCTCTGTCTCTGTCTCTGTCTCTGTCTCTGTCTCTTTCTCTCTCTCTCTTATACACACACAAAGAGAGACAGAGACAGAGACAGAGAGAGACAGACAGAGAGGGCTTCCTGCCTACCGTAGCTTTGCCCTTTTTATAGAATGCCCCGATTCTATAAAAGACAAGGATTCACATTTGGGCAAGTAACTCAAACCTTTTCCCAAGTGAGACCCATGTTTACCCCGTGGCTACTGATTGTGAACATACTTGTGAGCTTGCTGTGATAGATGCTTTGTGTCCGTTGTCTGATTTAAAGTCAATTTGTCCCATTACTTCTATACTTTGATTCCTTGTGAAAAGCTTTTGCCCTGTTTGTTGGCCATTCTGGAGCTATTCAAATTAGTGCAAGCTTTTTATTGAATATTGTATCGATACCCTGACCAGGCACTTACCCAAGGTGCTCGGTCAGGTCCTGTTTTAAGACAAACAAGCATCACTATTGAGAAAACCTTTTCACTATTAGGAACTTACTTAACTAACTCCCTTTTACCCTGTGACTGCCCCTCCAGAATTTGCCTGGGTTTTGAGTCTCCTCTGCTGGGAGCAGTTGGCAAGTGTATGCTCCCAGTTGTAAGCTTCTCAAAGGCTGGCACCTTGACTCCCAACTCCAGCTGGAGGGACCTCCCCTGAGCACTGGGACAGAGTCAGCTAATATTTTGAAACATGGCAGAAATAGGTTGAGCCTTCCCTGCTCAAAATTTAAAGGGTACAGACTCCCCCTCAGGCCTTTTGGCAACTGTCTTGTCACCATCGGAGCTCTGGTCACATGCCAGTGTATTGTGAACAACTCCAGGGGAAGACTAGAGTAGCAGATTTTCCCTAATGCGGCTCATCTTCCACCTAGATCTGGGACCTTCATTGCAGGTGCAAGGCACAGGGGCAGGAAGTGTGCTCTGGACAAAGTTGAGGTTAAGTCACTGATATGCTTGCTTGTTCGGAACAAGACTTGGTCTGAGCCTCAGGCTGAGAAGCATATGGTAATATCTCCTTTTATCATACCTCCTTTTATCCTAGAGTTGAGGAGCATGGATGCTGGATCAACATCACAGGCCACTGGCAACCCATGCTCAGCTCATCTTACTGCCTTCTAGTCGTGCTCAATGGGCTTCAAAGGCAGCTTGGGATGAACTACCTTGCCATGCAGCTTTTCTAGGGCTGATATATTTGAGTATTTTTTTAAGGCTTATTTTATCACTTATTTATGTGTTTATCTGTGTGAGTACAAGTGCCACCAGAGACCAGAACAGGGCATCCAAATCCCAGGGACTGGAGTTATAGATGGTTATGACCAACCATGTGGGTACTGGGGATTGAACTTGGGTCACTGAGCGATCTATCAAGCCCCATATTTGTGTATCTTTAATCAGAAAGATTGCCGGTGATGGCTGACTTCCTCTGGGCCCTGATGCTGAGAAATGGCCCACATTTCCACCCACCTGGCTTCTGTGTAGTTGAGATAAGGAGCTCTGGACATTCTCAGGTAGGTGCCCTACTTGTCTCCCTTCAGCCTTGGGACTTCAGAGAAATTCCAGACAGTACTGTTGTCTCAGCACACACAGCCCAGTAGCAGAGACCCTTAACTAATGGGAGTTAGGAGACAGTGGGAAATGCTAAGCTCCTTGACTTTTGAAGGAAAAGCCTTGCTGCAGTTTGGATCTGGAGTGACTCTCAAAGGCCAGCCTTAGAGGCTGGGCTCCCAGTGTGGTGTCATTGTGAGGGGATAGAACTTTATCTTTTTTTTTTAAATAATGCATTGGTGTTTTGCCCTCATGTATGTCTGGGTGAGTGTGTCAGATTTTGGAATTACAGACAGTTGTAAGCTGCCATGTAGGTGCTGGGATTTGAACTCAGGTCCTCAGGCCTTCTGATCATTGCAAGTGTGCCCTTGAAGGGTTGACTGAGACCAACCCCTTTCATTTGCATTTCATTTTCCTTCCCTTTTGCAATGAGGAGAGATGGTTGTTCTGCCACGTGCTCCCTCTGAGATATGCTGATTCCCCACAGCCCAAGAGCAACCGGCCATAGACTGGCATTCCAAAACTGCGAGCCACGCTGAACCTGTTTTCTTCACAAGGTGATCATTTCAGGCATCCATTCCACAGATGAACACAGTTTCAGAGTTATGTTCTTCACCATTCTTAAAGAAGGTCACTTGTGGGCCAGCCTAGTTGCTACTGTAGCCCAGCCATAGTCTCTGCTGACTTTTCTTATCAGTCAGTCTCCTGTCTCAGGTTCCCGCCTTGCTTTCTAGAATTCCTTTCCCAGTAAACGACCTGCAGCAGAGGCACACTCCAGACTCTGCTTCTAGAACAGCTCAAACTTAGACAGATACCAACTTGATGAAGCTGGAACTGCCGTACAAATGATCAGCTGGTGGACTTGCTTCAGCTCATCCTCTACCACGCACATAGGAGAAGAAAAAAAGACATGGTTCTTTGGATACCAACCCACACAGTTATTCATTTTTAATGGGTTCATGGGATGGCTGATCCTATGTTTTCCCTGCCATGGGAGTCCCAGGATCCAAGACCTTCCTGGGAATCTCAGTATTCAGGATTCACTCTCTTATTCAAGGCTACAGTCAACCAAGCTGGTGGCCAGGGCTCCTTGAGAACAGTTTTATAAATGTCCTTGTATCCAGCTTCTGCTCCTGGAGCTAGGTCCTAAAGAGTGGCTTCACTGTTGCTCAGTTTGGTTCTTCTAGAGAGAGAGAGAGAGAGAGAGAGGGAGAGAGAGAGAGAGAGAGAGAGGGAGGGAGGGAGGGAGGGAGGGAGGGAGGGAGAGAGAGAGAGAGAGAGAGACTTTAACTTGCTGCCCCAGGGGAAAACCCCAGGTTGGATGGAGAGAAGTGTTTGTTCTAGCTTTATTGAGTCATTGTTTTCATGGACCAAAGCTGAGAGATTGGAAGCACACACTCTCTATGCGTGTCACATATCATAGGTACCGCGTGATGGAGGTTGATAATTTCATACAAGCGTCAACACATCCAAGATATGGGATGTTTCTGTGACTCTAAAACTTCCTAGAGTCCCTTTCTCCTGATCCCCTGTCATCAGTCTCTGGAAAACCGTGACAAGCTTGAGCCACTAAACTTCTGCCTTCCATACACTTCTCCACGAATGCACCGAGCAATGGGCGTTATTTCACCAGATTCTCTTCACCCTGTAAGAATGGGCTCTGCACGTCCTGTGCCTTCTCATTGCTCAGCAGTGCTCAATGCTTACCCTGCTCATGAGTGGCGGCCTGTTTTTCAGTCAACGGCTCGCTTGATATGTGTGGACCACGGGGTCTTCTGCCACTGTTTTGGACATATTGCTGTGAGTTCTTCCAAAGTTTTTGTACCAAATCGCTTCTCTGTCGGTAGTATGTGGGAGTCCTCCTTGCCTCTCAGAGTCACAGCCCTGTGGGAGAGGCAGCGCTGTTTCCGCGTGCTTTACGTAGACTTTGCTCTGATGCACTGAGTGGCTTTTCATATGCTTATTGTTCATCTAAAATTGCTGCTAAGCAATATTCCAAAATACCTTTATGGGATGCATCCACCCCCAGGGTGGATCTAATTGCCTTCTAGCTTGCAGATAAAGATCTAAGCTCTTTAGTACGGTTAAATGACAGAACCACGTCGCTTTCCGAAGAACTGGGATTAAGACAATACATTGTTCCCAAGTTCTTAAAGGGCATAGAAGAGAGACACTATCAGTGACCTCGGATCGAAACAGGCTGGTAGCAGAATCTGACTTGTTTATTTTGTCCTCATTTGATGTTAATAGTCAACTATCTGACATTGCCCCTCTAATCCACTAACCCCTCCGCTGTTTCTAACAAACTCAACAGACGGCGTTGTCACATGCTTAATTAGCAAGCCTGTTACTTTGCTGTGAAAAATTTCCCCTCCACTGATGTGGTCCATTTGTGATATGTCGGAAGGAAGCCTCTCATTTGTTGACCTGAACCCAGGACCACATGAAAGGGCCCCATGTTGCTTGGCTCTCCATTGCCAATCCGTTGAGGCCCCAGACTCTTTCTGCCCAGTCAGGTTGATCTTAGATTGCCATGGGTATAAACGTCTGTCTAGCCAGACCTGTAAACAGAGATGTAAAAGAGGCCTAGGGAAACCAGAATCCCGCAGGAGGTGGACATAAGGCTGGAATACACATTTGACAGGTGGATGAGGTGGGATGAAATAAAATACAGAAGTTCTTGGGGTCTCCAGGAAACAAATAGGAGGCAGGCCAGTATAACTCCTAGTCGGAGACAAGAACTCTGATTCCATATTTCTGAATTATCACCTATGTTTGTCAATTTTGCAATTTTGTCTATTTCCATGTATTCTTCCAAAGAAACTCAAAAGTTAGAGAGGGGAAAAAAAAAACCTTGTAGACATATATATAGGGGAAGTATAGAAGAGAGGACCAGAGGACTGACTAGTCTTAGGGGAAAAGGTTTTCAAATGGCAAAGGAAAACCTCACTTTCTGGGACATTAGCAATGGTCTTTAAGCCAGGCAGTGTGGCACACGCCTTTAATCACAGCACTTGGGAGGCAGAGGCAGATGGATTTCTGAGTTTAACGCCAGCCTGGTCTACAGAATGAGTTCCAAGACAGCCAGGGCTACACAGAGAAACCCTGTTTCAAAAAGAAACAAAACAAAACAAACAAAAACAAAAAAACCAAAAAACCAAAAACAATGGTCTGATTGAAGAGAGGGGCTTCTACCCTAGGTATGCGTCTGTGTGTATGCGTGTATATGAATGAGCACACGCATGCATATGAATGAGCACACTCACGTGTGCACACACACAATGAATGCCTCCATATGTACATGCATGTGTATGTATTCATGTGTATGAGCACATAGAGCGTAGTCTCTCTCTCTCTCTCTCTCTCTCTGTGTGTGTGTGTGTGTGTGTGTGTGTGTGTGTGTGTGTGAAAGAGAAAGAGAGGTGGAGTGAGATATGTGTGTATCATATAAATGATGTTTGTGTTGTCTTAGGTTTCCGTTGCTGTAAAGAGACATCATGACCAAGGCAACTCTTATAAGAACAACATTTAATTGGGGTTGACTTGCAGGTTCAGAGGTTCTTTCCATTATCATCAAGGTGGGAGCATGGCAGCATCCAGGCAGGCCTGGTGAGGGAGGATTTGAGAATTTTCCATCGTGGTCCAAAGGCTTCCAGAAAACTCTGGATCACACTGGCTGGACTTAAGCATGTATATGAGACCTCAAAGCCCTGCTTCCACAGTGACACATTGTCTCTAATAAGGCTATACTTCCTCCAGTAAAGCCACACCTCCTAATAGTGTCACCTCTAAGCCAAGCATATTCAAACCACCACAAGTGTTGACTGTGAGGAAGAGGTGTCAGTGAGAAGATTCCAGAAAAGGCATCTCTTTGGTTCTTATTGGTCCTTTACTCTTTGTGGAAGTTACCTGTCTTCAAGCCTCATTTTAGAAGATGGCACTGTGTGTAGGGAATAAGCCTGTGAGTGAGGAGGGGTGCACAGGACTCTGCTCTGTTTGGGGCCTTCGTATCTGCGTTAATGGGTTTTGTGCTTCTCTTTAGAGCTATGTAAAATGACTTATCTTACCCAGGGACCCACACTCACTATCAACAAAGTTGGTTTCTGCCAAAAGTTCAGGCATTTGGATAGCTCCATTGTCCCAAGTAAAATGGCAAGCATGACTGCCTCGCCTCCAGTCCCCGAGCATCTGAAATGCTCACATGCATTTTGACACAATTTGTTATAAAGTTGTGACCTCTAGGAAGAGTGGATGTGGAACTTTTCAGTCAAAAACCGGAAGTAAGATGAATATTAAGATGTGAAAGATAAGCGGTTACTTCAGACCTACTTTGTTTTAAATATTCAAACACCCAACAGGCATAGATGGCAAGCTCCCATGGGAAAGTCTGCCTGTCTTCCAACCACAGCAATAGTCTGGGGTTTTCCTTCTCTGGTTCGCACAATAAGAGCACTTTAGATGCAAGTAAAATCCGGTGATAAAATGCTGGTTTAGTCATTGGCTGGAGTGGCAGTCACCCACTCACACACAAACAGTGTCTGTGAGAGCCCATCACTGGCCGTAAACAGGCTATATTTAGATGACTTCCCATCCAGTCTCCTTCCCAGACCTGGCCAGGGCTATGGTGGCTTCCCACTCAGTCATTTTTGTCCTTTGGGTCTTGTTCCCTCATAATCCAGGGTTTCTCACTTTTCCCAGGCTCCATGGAAACCACTGTGTGGTTGGACATCGGCATGGTGCCCCACCCGATCAGGACGGCTACCAGACCATGGGCAGCTCTAGCCACAAGGAGGGTGACTTTATGATGTTGGGGCTGTGTGGTCCAGCTTGGCTGCTGCTCACCCTCCAGATGCCACCCAGACACTAGGTCACAAGGACTCTGAGGTTCCCCAAAGTCTGAGTGTTCTGCTCCCAGCCTACTCTTAGGTGGCGAAGACTCGGGTGCAGCAGGAGAGGAGAGCAAAGAATGGGCAGTTCTGGGGAAGGCTGTGTCTCATCGTGAGCTGGCTTTCAGTAGATCATGACTAACTGCGCCCACTACGCCATTGCGTTCTGTTCTGAGGCACCGCCATGAGACATTGCCGTTCTGTAAAGCTCCTAGGAAGAGTGTCACATCAATCAGAAGCAGGCAGCCAAGCCACCTCAAGGTGGCTGTGATCATGAAACAGAAAATCCTAAGTTTGGTCAAGGGCAGGAGGACACAGAGTTGTCTGCTTTGTTTGATGTGAGAAACAGCATGGCCATTCTACAGTAGATACAGAGGTGAATGTCGGGCCTTGAGCAGATGTCTACACTTATTCCCATAACAGTGTTATATCCAGTAGCTCAAGGGGGGAGAGCGATCAGTGTTTACTGACAGGCAAAAGGATGTGCAAAGACGTATCGGTGCAGTGGGGTAAGAGTCAGTCTCAAGTAGGAAAGAAAGTGGGACGAGTGCTAGCTGGATGAAGCTGGTGACTTAATGCTACACAAAATACACCAGGCACGAAAGGGAAAGTGCTATGATCCCACTTCAGAGTGGTCAGACTCACAAGGACAGACTGAAGAGTGCTAGATGCTGGACACGTGTGGCTTCTAGGATCTAGATGGCAGCGATGCTTGCACATCAGTGGGAATGTTCTGGACGGTAACAACCTCTAAAACCGGGCGAGCAACTTTATATTAGGAGCGTTTCACTACCACTACAAAAAGAAGATGCCTGCAAAAGCAGTGGACACTCATTTCCATGGCAGAGGAACCATACACCCACCCCCCATTTCACCCGAGGGACCCCCTACTCTGGGCCATTACTTGCCAGGTCCATGGTGGGGAGGGGCAGAGATTGCAGAGCATAGTATGACATTCACACACATTCCTCATTGTGTTCATTTAGATTTCCCTTTTCTGGATTGCGTTATTCATATTTTATCCCAAAATATTACCTGTCTGGGTCTGGAGAGATGACTCAGTAGTTGAGAGCACCTGTTGCTCTTGCAGAGGACCCCTGTTCAGTTCCCAGAATCCTTATGGTGGCTCCCAGATATTTGTAACTCCTGGTCTCCCTGAGTGACAGGCACACATGTGGTATGTAGTGAAACATGTAAACAAAACCCTTCCGCCCGTAAAATACAAACAATAAATCTTTAAAAATTAACCAACAATGAAGCATCACTTGTTTTCAAGACCAAGTCTTCTACTGATCAGGCAATTATATCCCACACAAGAAAACCATAATGAGGCTTTGCTGGCTTTTTTGTTTTGTTTTGAGACAGGCCTCATGTAGTCCAGGCTGACCTTGAACTCTCTATGTAGCTGTGGTCTTGAACTCTGGATCATCAGACTTCCATGCCCAGATTGCTGGTGTGACAGGCCTTCACCACTGGCCCTAGCTTTGGTATTCTGTCACTAATAGACAGTATTTTTTCTGATTTGCAGAAGTTGGTTCTCATAAAGCTGTCCCTTTGAAAGAAACTACAAGCACTCTTTTAAAAAAAAAAATCCTGCCCTTCTTTTCCAAGAAAAACTGTAGTAGAATGAGAATCAGAAATCTGTTAGTTTATGAAGACACAGAGAGTTAAGTATCCAAGATTATACTGCCTGGAGTGAAAAAATAGCCAAAGGAATATGCTGTTCTGGACTCCAGTCCTCCCAAGCACACTCCAGGCTTCTTCCCACCCTAGGCTGGAGGGGTTTACACGGAGCCATTGACACTTTAAATGGACAGCCTGGGAAAAGAGGGCTCATCGCATTCGCCTACCAATGGCTGCTTTCACTGGGCCCAAGGGAAAGTATTGAAGCCAGGTTTCTGGTTCCTAGAGAACCTAAATTATGAGTTTATAGATAGAGTACACAGTGTGAAAACTAGACATAAAAAACATACAATGGTGGAATGCAGCATTTTTGCCTAGTGCAAATAAAATAAAGGAAAGGCTCACATTCTAAAACAATTGAATATTTACATGAGTTTTTCTCCTTTGAGTCTTTGTAACCTCAGGGCCTCTTGGGGAATTCCTTACATTGTTCAATTATGGTTTCTTTGGGATTAGTGGGAAAACTTGTGAGACTCCCCTATTGCAGCCGGCAACCTATGGGTGTCTTACTCAGGTTGACCACCAGAGGGCAATGTTGCCATTCGCTGGCACGCTGCGCCCCACCCCATGGGGCTCCAAGGTCTTTCCAGCCTTGTAGTAGTTCTTGTTATTATTTTTTGATTTATAAAGCGCTATTCCTCAGCAGACTCCTCCTCCCCTCCCTGTGCCCAGTTGCTTCAGAGAACCTCGCAGAAGCAAACACAAGTAAGAGGTACAAAGCCCTCAAAGGGTGGTGGACAGATGGGTATGCTCACATGGGTATAGGAAAAAAAAAATGGAGGCACAGGACCTGGCCAGAATGCGGAGGCTTCTTCATCAAGCAGGAAAAATAACTGTTCAGTGGGGCGCTTGCACGAACATATTTTCGTAAGAGTAAAGACCGACTTTGAATGTTAACAATCTACGCATTCCCGAGTAGCCAAGACATTCTGGGTCAGAATCAGCCCTGGCATTCAGTCCAGTCCTGCTCCTGGCTTCAAACTATTGTGCTCCTCCTGGTTTAAGGAAGGATGTAAATGAACCTAGGGAACCCTACAACAGCAAAACTAAAGAGGGTTGAGAGCCTGGGGTGGAGTGTGCACCAGTGGGTCTTTTTAAGGATAGACAAAGGGGATTATGGACTGTGAGCTGGGGCACTGGAAAAGAGCAAATCATTAGTGGGGGCAAATCGGAGATGCCTAAGTTGATGGGATAATAAAAAGGAAAACCGGATCAGATTGTCACAGCGATTAGAATCAACAGATAGCAAGAGACTGCGGAGTTGGCAGATCACTGTGCTGGGCCAGAAAGATCAGGGTCCCTCCAGAGCTGTTTGGCCCAAATCTCCTAGCTCTACCACCAGGCTGCTTTATTTAAGTTCCAGCAGTTCTCACAGCCTCCACCAAGGTAGGCATTAGCTTTATCGTTTTCAAGATGAAAAACAACTGTAGGTCAGATGTTCAAGGCCATGCAGCCAAGGAGATAAACACAGGAGATGAAACTGCACTGGCTCTGAAATGCTAGACTCTGACCTCTGCTTTGCCCCCTTCCTGAGCCGAGGAATCAGCCCTCAGGGGCCAGACACATGAAGGATGTTCACCTTCATCCCGTGACATTTCTTGCTAGCTGAGCGAACTATGTCTAGCACTGGGGCCTGAGTGCGCTTCTCTCTGTTCTTGTCCAAGAGTGACAGAGGGCCTGGCTGAAATTGGTCTAAGGGGATCTGAGTTCTACCCTGCTCTTGTTCTTCCTCTTCTGTCTCAAGAAGTAGAGGGAGGTGGGAGAAGTCACAGCCCATAAGGACAAGGAGGTGACCTTGTCTGAGTATACATCTAGACCCAGTCAGAACAAGCCTCAGAGGATGACGAGGATGCCGTTAGGCCATTGTCAACACCAGCAGGCAGCATGCAAATTGGGTTAGAGAAAGGGGCAAATTATGGTGATGGAAAAAAAAAAAGACAGCATTGTGAGCCATGTAAAATATATTCTTATTTAAACAAGACCGGTATTTTCAAATTTAAAAACAAGACCAGCGTATTGAAAGTTTTCTATCTACTACAAAATTTTAAGAGGTGATGGGAAAAGTGACCAGGAATAGTTGATAGCACAATAAAACATTAATGGGTTCCTGCAGTATGATGTCAGAAAGGACAACTGAGGTCCCAGAGAAATAAGATTAGCCAGAGGGTGTAGAACAGGTGTCTGTTTATCCCTCCCCTTTACTGCAAACTGTCTGAGTATGGATGACAACCAACTGAGGCTCCCCATTCCTCTCAGGATTTTTATCTGAAGACAGAAAAGCTCTCCAAGGAGACTAGTCACCAGCTCACCTGTCAACTTTCTAACAATTAGATTCTGAAGAATGGAAGGTGGGGGAGTGGCAGAGAAAAAAAAGAACAAAGGACTTTGCCGTGGGCAGAGAGCTCAGCCTTGTGTATGGCTGAGCTGGTGTTTCCACAGTGGGCCCAGGTTTCGGTTGTGTAACCACCAGCCAACCGTCATCCCTCAACAATGAAGGCCTGGTGAGGGCTGGCTAGCCTATTTTTGTCTCATGCATTTGTGGACTCCATTCAAAAGCTCTGTGGTGCCAAGTCAACGTGAAGACAGGTTTGAGTCACAGCCACCTGGCTCAGGCCTCAGTGGGTGGCATTGGCAGGGAAAGATGGCCTGGAGTGTCGTGCGGGGGTATGCACTTGTGACTCAGGTTGGTGCTCATACTAAAACCTGGATGTGTAACAAGAACATTCTCTGTCCATTCCCATAGCCTCCCCGACGCCCTCGCAACCCGTGTCAGAGCATTAGAAAGTAGCGCCAAACTTTCCTGGGGTTGTCTACTCTGAGAGAAGCAGACACAGTTTCTGTGTGGAAACTGAGTCTCTCTGATGACTTGGAACGTTTAAAAGCAATTTGTTTAAAGCCTTCACCACTTTCTGAGCCTGCTTCTAGACGCCTGGAATATAAATCATTGAGTTTACATTTCAGATAATCTGAGGAGATAAGTACTATTGCACCCATTCTGTAGATGTAGAAACTGAGGTTCTCAATCACTCTCTGACTCATGCAGGTCACAGCCGATGGGGGTAGTTTGGAATGTGGAGTCAAGCTTCAGATTTAGAACCTTTGGTTCCTCCTTTATTTTCATGTTTTCTTCTCATTAAAAAAAAATGCTTCATAGATTTGGTAAAATAAAGTAACAACTCAAACGCCATCCTCTGTGGCCATTCAGGGATGAAGAACGAGTTTGCATATGGTGGTAATCCCAGTAGTTGGGAGACTGGGGTAGAAGACTGTGGGTTCAGAGACAGCTCTGGCCTTAAGATAGATAGATAGATAGATAGATAGATAGATAGATAGATAGATAGATAGATAGATCAATTGATGGATGGATAAATAGGTGGTAGGTAGGCCGGTGGCAGGCAGACAGATGGAAAGAGAGACACAAATATAAGAAGAAAAGAAGACTAGGCAAAGTTTCATCAGTTACAAGTAACAAGCAACTGCACACCCCCAGCCATGCTTAAGCATCCTTTCTCCTTTCTGAAATGTCAGTAAACAACCCCACAGGCATCTGAGGGCAGAGCTCAATGATTTTACAATACTTGGCACCTAGAGCCTCAGTGAACACGGCTTTGTTTTTACTATTGAGCAAAATCTGTTGTGTTACGATTTCCTTTTCTGAGTCAGAGCAGAGGCCTGCACTATGACTTGGCTATGGAATATTCATGAGGTCCCTGTGGAAGAGGCTGTGATTTGATTTTAATGCACATTGACTAATGGTTTCATAATCCTGAAGGGAACTGACAGAGCTCTGATGATAGGAGAAGAATTTGGGTTGTAAGATCTGAAAACGTTGATATCCAGGGAGGTCAGTAGATGAAAGCTGAGATAGTTAACTTCTAGGCATTGCTTGTCAGGACGAGAGCCTGCTGCAGAGCAAACATATCCTGAGGTCTCACTTATACAACAAAGGGGTCCTTGCTGTGCATGGTGATGCACACCTACCCTTCCTGCATTCAGACATAATGGAGGCAGAAAAACCAGGAGTTCAGCATCAACTACAAATGTAACAAGCTCAAAGCCTACCTAGGCTTTGGGAGACCCTGCCTCCATAAGCCAAAATAAATAAATTAAAAATCAAAAGTGTACTTCTTGCTCATTAAAGGCAAGGCCAGACTGCCCTCTCTAGGTCAACTGTGATCTACCTGAAGCCTTGACATCTGGAACATGTGGCTCCCAAGGTCACCACAAGAAGCTTCGAGGGCAGGAGTCAGTGGGGGCTGTTGGGCCACCCAGACTTCAGTGCATGCTTTAAGTGGGGTCTGCACTCTATCTAGGGTGTGTCATTTTGGGGTACTAGTTCTGGATTTTAGAAGCAGAACTGAATTCTACATTGGGGAAGCTCATCAGTGGAGTGTGGATGCACCCTGGTTACATCTGCAAAGATTCTGTTCCCAAACAATGCCACATTCACAGCTAAGGTAGATGCACGCATGTTGTGGGTGGGGAGAGGCATTAGTCAACACAAACATTACTTGGGAAGTACAAAGGTTACCACCATGTCCTATGTGGTCCAGACATTTGTCACAACAAAACTAAGCTTTTCTGATAAACTGGAGCCTTCTTTGGGTCATCTATTTACATACTTCCTAGTAGACCACAACACCTCCTTAGTTACACATGCATCTGCCCAGCACACACTTTTGCATTTTCTTCTCAACTTATATTTTCTATAGTTGAAGCTTAGGAATGTTTCCTCTTTTTAAAAATTTGCAAAATTGACATCTTGTTGAAAGAATCATTTAGGACTACTTTCATTGGTGAGAGCTGTTCAAATGGAAAAATCGCAAACTTAATGTATTTGTTTGTAATTCATTCATTAATAATTTAAACTTAATTATTCATACAGATGAATATTCTGAATTCTATCGTATGAATATGCTAAGTGCTGTTTATCAAACCCATTGATGTTATCTTCAATGCTGTTTTGTAACAGACTCTCTCAGAGTTTTTAGAGAAACAGAATCAACAGGCTATCTAGAGAACTGAAGATATCTGCCTCTATTTAATGGACAGAAATAGAGGGGAGAAGAAGGAAGAAAAGAGGAGAGGGAGGGAAGAAATAGGAGAAGAATTGAGGAGGAATGAGAACTGCCTTCCCATCAGAGACAAGGCTGCTCCATGCTCACATGCTGTAGTTTAGATCTGGAATCTTCCCAGGGGCCCAGATAGTAAAGGCTTGGCTCTGTCCTGTGGTGTTACTGGAAGGTGGTGAAGCCTTTAAAAGAGCACCTAGTAACCTAGGGAACATGTCCTCGAAGGGGACATCAGGACCTGGTGCCTTTCCTTCTATCTTTTGATTCTTTAATCACTCCTCCTGCACCCTGGTGTGAGGATTCCCCACAATTCCAAAAGCATCAGGAGTAGGGTCAATAGACTTTGGACTGAAGTTTCAAAACCATGAACCGAAGCAGGATGTTCTTTCAGAGATCTGTAACTATTTCATTATATACAGCATTCACCATATTTAGTTCATCCTCTCAGCTCCTTGTTAGGGTGGAAGAAAGCTGGTCACACATTTAGAGGAGGCACAAAAACATAGCCCCAAGTGCTCTAGTCAGCTCACCATTGCAGCCACAACTTCCTACGGACTCATTCACATATGCTCAAACTCCTCTGAATCCATTTTCAGGAACTCTTGCCACCCATGGGCACTTCATGAACCTTTCCCCATCTCTGTTATTCCTCATAGAGATTGGCACCTTGCTCTCTCCCCGGTGCCTACCTGTGCTTCCATTTCTTCTCCCCAATGAGCTCTGCAATCGTAACACTGGGCAGTCCTAGCAGTTGGAAACAGAAGAGCTTTGTGGAAGGGTTGACCTGTGCACTGCAGGATGTTTGCAGTGTCACTGTCTCTACTCACTGGACGATGGAGTGCTCGTCTTTTTGTGTGACAATCACATATGTCTATAGACATTGTCAAATATACCCTGGCTGGCCAAATCACCCACAGTAGAATCAATGACTTAGTGGAAACTCTGAAATACAGCACTGGCAGATAGATATTCCCAGAAAGTTCTCCTCTGTCTTAGACATGTCAAGAGAGGACATGTTGAAAGAGATAGAGAAAGAGACAGAGAAAGAGACAGAGAAACAGAGAGACGCTATTGAAATCATTCCTATACACCTGGTGTCTTCTCCAACAGTGCCTGCCTTCTGATTAATCTTAGAAGTTTAGGTTCTGGCCAGGGCTCTTTGCCTGATATGTAGAGGAAAATAATAACTTCATGAGCAAGACAAACCAAGAGTAAATACAGAAAGAATCTGTCTTTTATTTTGATGGCAGGAAATGATAGTAACCTAACAGGGAGTTTTGCTTAAATTTTCTGTCTCCTTAATTGAATTTTCTCCTTTGCTTTCACAGTGGGGACTAAGCTAGCAGATGTTATTATTGCACTCTGCCTTTTGAAGTTAGGGAAGTTTAAGGCAACTAAGATAAATAAGAATGAGAGTCATCCTTTATTTACAGGTCAGGTATCTGTCAGTCACTGCAATGCAAGGCAAAGATCCCGCAGGAAGCAAGGGTGTTTCCCAGTCAGCACGATGCACACCATGGAGTGCATTCACAGAGAATTTGTGATTGTGCTCACAGAGAGTTTTATACAGCCAGACTTGAAGTTCAGCTATTGGCCATCCCTGTAGCAGTTCAGGAATCGGGGAATGTAGAGAATTCAGGAATAGGAAATTTTTCTCTAGAGAAAAATTATTGTTTACACCCTGGTAAGAGAAGATGGGAAACAGAAAACTAAGAGCAGTAAGACAATAGTATCTTAAGACGTCAAAAGCCTTGGAAGCTCGAGGTTCCTCAGTATATAGGATAAACATTCACAGACACTTCACTTCCTCCCCTGAAAAGCATTGCAGTAGAACAAAGTCCAGGGCACAGATAACAATGGCAAGGACTTATCAAGACATTGATTTATGTTAAAATGAATCAGCTCTTATATCAAAGCAAGGCTAAGGTATATTAAATATAATTGACTCATGAACAGTGTAATGGTTGGACAGCAATATAAAAGCACCTTAGGAGACTAGGGAGATGGCACCATTAGTAACTGGTTTGCTACTTAAACATGAAGTATGCAGACCTGAGTTTGGATTCCCAGAATCCATATAAAAAGGCAGGTTTGGCAGAGTGTAACTACAATCTCAGCACTGGGAAGGTAAAGATAGGACCATGGGGGCTTGCTGGGCAGCCAGTCTGACCAAATCAGGTTCAGTGAGAGAGTATTTCTCCAAAAGCAAGGTAGCGGGAGATAGAAAAAGACATACATCACTGACCTCTGGCCTCCATACACATATGCATACAGACAATCACATGCACTCACACACCAATGTTCTTCATGTCTCAGGCCTATAGAATTAAAAATGAACAGGATTTTTTTTTTCTTTTATTGCAGGGAATCGAACCCAGGGCCTTGTGTGTGCAAGGTAAAAACTCTACCATTAAGCTCCATCCTCCCAGCTTGCTTTTATTTTTATTTTGGGGCAAGGTTTCACTAAGTTTCCTAGGTTGGCCTTGAACTTATTGTGTACCTGACCTGAGATTCTTTCATTTGTTTT
>NW_022196913.1:36828839-36879572 GCF_008632895.1 Mastomys coucha | reverse complement strand
TTTTTTTGTAATTTATAATTTTATAATTCTTTAAAAATATTTTAATTAAGTATTTGAAAATTTCATAAATATATTTTACTTACCTTTATTCCCTTCCCATCTTCTCCCAGACACACTTCCAATCCTCACCAGCCCAATTTTATGTCCTTTTCCCCTTCCTTTTCTTTAGACAACATGGAGTCCATTTGTGCTGCCCAGATTCTCCGGGCTGTGATCTCTACCTGGGAGTTTGGTTGACCTACTGGGAGTCACACCTTAGAGCACACTGACTTTCCTTCTCTTCACAGATGTCAATTGCCAACAGCTCTCAGCTGGGGTGTGACTGTGGGTCGACCCCTCCTCCATGCTTGGGTTTTGTGTAACTAGTGTAGGTCTTGAGCATGCTGTGGAAAGTGCTGTGCGTTCATGTGTGTGACTGCCCAGGAGTGTTGAGAAAACAAGTCTGTTGTAGTCCTCTACTGCCTCTGGTGCTAACAATCTTTCCAGTCTCTCTCTTGATGCTTGGGGAGAAGAATGTGATATAGCTATTCCACCTGTGGTTGAGCACTCTGTGGCCTCTTATTCTATTCTCAGTATGTTAATTAATTGTGTATCTCCATATTAATTGCCGCTTGCTGTAAGAGGCAGCTTTTCTGATGAAGAGATAGACTACTCTGTGGCTGTAACAACAGGTCATTAGGAGTCAGTTTAATATTATAACTCTTTAGCAGTGGATTCTCCCATACTACTGTCTTGGCCCCTATCACGGTGCCAGGGATGGGTTCCATCCTGTGAAGCAGGCCTTAGGGCCAATCAGAAAGTGTTTGGTTGCTCTAACAACATTTGTACCACTGTTGCACAAGTGGGCGTATCTTGCCAGGACAATCATTATTGTAGTTCACATTGTTTGTAGCTGGATCAGACTGCTGGTCACTTGTCTATGACAGTATTCCTAGAACTTTTCAGAACTAAGTCAGTAAGCCAGTACGAATGAAGCTTCTATGGCCTGGAATTATTTTATCTCCCTGCTTTAGCCTCCCAGCTGTCCTGGATTATAGACATTTATCATTCTGTTCAGATGTTTTGAATTTGTATCATCATTTTAAAAGTTTCCTTTCTAAGAGAATTGAAAGTTTCACAATGTATTTCAAGGGGGAAAATATGACCCAAACGGTTAAGATAAAAAAATTAATGTGCTGAGCTTGGGTTGTATGTCAGTGGTAGAGCATGTGCTTGGATGAGACTGAGTTTAATCCCGGGCACTAAAATAAATAAGTAAATAAATAAGCAAGCAAGCTATGGTAAGAGCCTTTATCAGTGAGCCATACAATGGATGGAACTAAAAATTAAAACCATCTTGACTGAGGCATTACAGACCCAGAAAGACAAATACAGTATATTTTAACTTATCTGAGGATATTAGCTGTTAAATCAATGATGACCAAGGTACAATCCATAGAATCACAGAGGTTAGGTACTGAATAAGCTACTGGAGGGTAGAGGCTGATCTCGCTAAGAAAGGGAAATAGAATATATAGTTATGAATGGAAGGAGGGGCCCTGGTATGGGGGAGTCAAGGGCAGGAGGATGAGAGAGGGAATATGGGGAGAAACAGCTAAAATTAAGGATTATTTAAGGAGTAGTATAGGAATGTAATACAGTAGACATTTCCTAAAATACACACATACACAAAGTCTATCTAAATGAAATACCCAAGTAATAAGGGAGACAGAATTCCAACTGGCTTTTTTTTGTTGTTGTTGTTGTTCGTTTTGTTTTGTTTTGTTTTGTTTTTTGCTACCAAATGAAACTGCCAGCACCAGGATTGGATTACATCTATTTGAGTTGTTGGTCAAAGAGGTCCCATGGGAATCCCCAAACATCACAGGCACTTGCCAAGGCTACAGATTGCTCTCCACAAACTGACAAGTCCCTATTGCTGAAGACAACACCTACACAAGAGATTGAACATGGAGATGTCGAGCTGAGAGGAGGACTGTGAGGGAAAACTGTGATCAGGATATATTATATGATAAATAAATCTACTTTTTAATAAAAAGCAAGAAATAAAGCAAATCATCATGGCCTAAGGCAAAAGTAAGTAAATATATAAACAAGTTACTTAAATGGTTAAAAAAACAGTTGCCTCGATGGCTCTCTCATTGAGTATCAAAGCAACCAAGTAAGGCAAAACCACTGGAATGTATTCAAAAAATAGTAAATAATCATATTCTAGTAAGAAGAATGAGATGTCATGATTTTGGGTGGCTGGGTTTTATTTTTAACTCTGACAATGAATTATGACTATAAACCCAGTGGTTTGATAATGGAACTTTCCCATACTCTAAGGCTGGCTCCTGATGAGTGTTGGCCATGGCTTTCCACATGAACAGTGAGGACTGACAGATGAATACGCCCACTGTCTCAGTTGATAACAATGAACAGATTCCTCGTGGCACCAACTAGGCAAAGCAGCCGTGGCAGGCCTCAGGATTCAGAGGCATGACCATAGAGATGTCATGGCAGGCATAATAACCAGACTTTAGGCATGGACTCATATGACCCCATGCCACAGTCATGTTCCCAACATCACACTAGATACACCGTCGAATGTCCAGGTACAACTCAGAGTCACGTCAAGTGAGAAAGTTGCTCATGGCCATTTCCTGATCCTGGGCCCTGAGCTCTGTGCTTTCCATGAAAGCTGAAAGAGAGCTATGGAAGGAGGCATAGATCATTGTCCAAGACATGCATTGTGTTTGGAAATGTACTTGATTTGTACAAATGACTTATCTGCCTGGTAATTGTTTTTCTTTTTTATTTTTTAAAGACAGAAAGTTTTGCCGGGCTGTGGTGTTGCACACCTTTAATCCCAGCACTTGGGAGGCAGAGGCAGGTGGATTTCTGAGTTTGAGGCCAGCCTGGTTTACAGAGTGAGTTCCAGGACAGCCAGGGCTATACAGAGAAACCCTGTCTCGAAAAAACAAAACAAAACAAAAGACAGAAAGTTTTGCATTAGAATTCTTCTTCTTCTTTTTTTAATACATGAGAATCCTAATGTTCTTTTAATGATTTTAAAATATATTTGATCTGATTGACAGCAAGTAGACTTATTCAAAACCTGTCATTTCCATCACATGCAGATCTCAAAGCACATTTTTCCAGCCAGGACAAGGGGAGTTCTGAGAATAAGCAGATGTCCCCAGCACAGTGGGCACACAGACTTTGGGGCAGAGTTCGAATATATCTGCCATCAGTCCACTGGGGAGCTTTGGGCAGCCAATTGGAGTCCTGTTCTTGGAATAAAAAGTAAGTATTTTTCTAAATTGTTTCCACAGGAGAAAACTAACCACACCAATTTTTGCCTCAGACTTTCTAAGTTATTTCTCTAAGTCTGTGGAGGCTTTTCAAACCAGTTCCAAACAGTTTCATCAAGTCGAAATGGCTTCGGCACTTTCCAAGGGCCGAGACGTATTTGAATGGATAGGGTGTGAGGCAGTTTTCTGAGAGTTGTTTGGATTTCAGGAAGTGAGCAAGATAAGCTGAAAGCCCCTTTCCTGCTCTGACTCTAAAGAGTAAAAAAATAAAAAGTCTTGTCCCTGCCCAAAGATACTTAAGACAAACCACGGACATTTCCTAAGTTCAAAAGAACAGAAAATCCAAGGAAAAGGGAACCTTCCAACTGAAGGCTTAGGATGCAGCAGAGACATAGCAAAAGGCCCACACAGGCCATGACAAATGGGGACAAACACAGCTCCTGAGCCTGTTTAGTGCTGTTTGTTTTTGTGTGGAATCTGAGCAATTCGAGGAAACGGAGGACAGCTGCGGGTCCTCTGCGTCCCTTCCCTTCCCTACCCTTCCCTTGCAGTTCAGTCAGGAACAGAACTCATCTTGGTGATACTCATAAACTATTCCATGGATGGTTTCAGAGAAGTGCTCCATAGTAAAACAGATTGTATAGAGCCAGGGTAAATATCTGCAGTGTGTGTGTGTGTGTGTGTGTGTATGCATTTATTTGTGTATGTATGTAAATCAAGCAAAGAGGTAAGCAGAGTCACTTTCATGTAAGACACACCAACATGTATAGAATTTCTTGGGCCTGGATGTGATGCATCATATTTCCTTTGTCAGTAGGATTTACATACAGACCTCTTCCGATCACCTAGTCTCATGTTGGGCAAGAAGATGGATGTTGTATTCTGATCTCTTAGGAGCTAGGCCTTGAGTGCAAAAAACTCAAGAATCCCAGGTTCCGGGGATGTAATCATGCAGTCACAAAACTTGGTTTAAAGTTTGGGGACAGGAGTGGGCAATGGGGGTTCCTGATGACTCCCTCGAACATCATTTCCATGTACATCAAAGGAGATATGGCTTCATTCTCATGCCTCCGGACCTCGGGTACACACCGGGCAAAACAACAGAACACCACAGGGTGTGAAACTCCAGTTTCTCACTGTCCTTAAGGAGGAGCTAGCTGGAGTTAGACCCCAAGAGTCTTCTTAATAACCATTTATGGGGAAAAAACCCAAAGCCCATCCTTTCCTTTTTGTTGTATCCCACACAAACTACAAAATCCGTAATGGGAAACATTCCAGGGCTGAGAATATTTCTCAGTTGTAGACCACTTGCTTAATGTTTTCGAGACCCTGGGTAAAAACCACTGACCAATCAACCAACCCAACATCTTCCATTTCTCAAAAGAAAGCCTTCAAATACTGCTACATGCACTGTTCGACTGGATTTTATTCATCAATCTTTTAGGCCCTGGGATTCCCCATGCCATGCACCCTGGTCTGTCCTAGGAAATACGTCTATTTTCAGCCAGCCAGTGAAGGGCATTGTCCAGGCCAAACACCTGGATACCTCTATGTATCTCTAGTTGCAACTATTGACTATGCAGGGGACTCAAATCGATGAGCCCAGTTTTCTCATTAGTAAGCTCAAGAGTTATCCACTCTCCAGTGGATATAAAGCCCAAACATAAAGTCCAGGGACTGTTCCCTCTCAGTCTAGGCTCAGAGACAATTGGTGGGTACTGGGGCTCACATGATTTTCATCCATCACCTTATTAAGATCCCCACTCTATCAGCTGAGCAGTTTCCAGGAGACCAATGATGAGGATCAGTGAAGTGCTCTTTTAAACTGGCCCATCCAGGATAAATGTGGAAGGACCAACACAGGAAAGGAAGAGTATTTGTCCCTCATCGTTCATGGATGGATGTTTGATCTAATTCAGAACATTCCATCCTCTCACCCAGAGGATGGGAACAAGCTTTCTTATCTCTTAAGAGCCCAGGATTTTTACGACACCTAAACTCTGGCAAGGATCAGGCCACATCCAAGCCTCTGACTTGAGTGCCTTCAAGTGGCTTTCAAGTTCCTTTGACCTTTCTCTGGTCCTACACCAACTTTACTCCTTAGCTTTCCCATTATCTTTCCAGAACAATTGCAACGAGAGCTGACACATTTTTTCCCTTCACTCACAACCCTAAAAGAGCGACCAGATTACTTCCTGATGTTAAAGAACCCTTTAGAGATCATCTTCCACTGAAGGGAGAGTGGAGTGACATTGGCTGAGGTCCCTCCTTGAATCAGTTTCAAATGTACCTTTCTTTCCATGTCCCAGCCCATTTAAGATGGGAGACCCAAACTGCCCACCCAGCACCCAGAGAAGAGGCTCCCTGCCTGCCTTCTCAGAGGTGTCCCCTATCTCAGTCCTTCCTTGTTATGGGAGGGAATAAGCACCTGCCAGTGCCTGTGGCCATTTGATCCCAGCCTGACAGCACCCTGTGGGTGGGGAGAAAACCAGAAAGAAGAGCCAGCTGGTGAAGGCGCCAGGCTCTGCCTTTTTCCCTCATCACTAAGCAGTTCTCTCATCTCTGCAGGCACTTCACTGCTGAGATCCAGGGCGAAGGTATTTGAAGTCATGCCAGTAAAAGCTCTGGAAACAGGGATGGGAGCTTGTGCTGGAAGCCAGGACAGAGCCCCATGCTGATTCCCCATTCCTCTTATTTATTTGCATGATCTGAACTAATTTCTCAGCTGTAATCTACACCACCCACCACCTAGGAACTTCCCAGAAGTGTCCAGCCGGGGAGGGGTGGGAATGAGAAAGAATGGACCCCACTCTTAGGCAGTGTGCATGTAGCCTAAAGAGTATTCCCAGGCTGTCACAGCTGATTCAAAATAAGAAAAATAGCCAATAATGGATAGCCTGATTTTAAGAGGACAGACATATGACTTTATCGAGGAAGACAATGAGTTAAGGTGTGTGGACATACAGGGATCCAGTATTTACGTCCGTTCTGGTCACTTTTCTCAGATATGTTTGTATTCATTCTGATCACTAACAGTTATTGGGGACTTATTGCTCACTCGTCAGGTACTTGCCTAGCTTGTGTAATGCCCCAAGTTTCATTGCCAATACTGAAAACAAAGCAAAGTTGTGTTAGAAAACTTAAATGAATGTTGCTAAGCAAAAGAAGTCAGTCTGAATATACCCACATTATGTAATTCCGACAAAATGTCACCCTGGAGAGGATAAAATGAAGGAAATAATGAAAAGTAAGAGAGAGACAGAGAGAGAAAGAGAGGGAGAGAGAGAGCGAGAGATGGAGAGAGACAGAGACAGAGAGGCTTATGTAATTACTCAGAGTGAATTTACTCAGTGTGGTACTGTTCTGGTAGACACATGCCATTATGCATCTGTCTAAACCTGAGTACCTACAACACCCAGAGTGAACGCTTATATATACTCTGGTGAACTTGGTGACAATGACACATCTTTGTAGACTCATCCTTTCTAACAAATGCACCAGTAGGGTGGGCACTGACAAGGGGTGTGACTAAGTAAGGGGGAGGGGAATGCATGGGGAACCTTAATACACTCTGTTCAGTATTTCTTTGCTCCTAAGATTGTTCCTCATGGACACAGAGGTTGAGGAGATGAAGGTGATGGTGTCAGTGCTTACCAGCACTGAACTGTGCACTGAGTACATTTTATAGTGTGCATTTTCCTCTAATTAAGTATTAGCATTCATTTTGGTGATTGAGTCTTGCATGTTCCCTTCAACTCTGTGAATGCCTCATCTGCCTCCCCCGGCCCTATTCTTCTGCCTCAGAATCAGAAGCCGCTGGGTGCTATGGTGGAAAGCTACCCACATGTCTGAGAGTCGCTATCTATATATTATATGCAGGCACCAAGTTGTTTGGCTATTAAAGACACAAAGCCTTATTCACCAAAAGCTGGTTAAATATTATTTTACCTTAAAACATGTGAAGTATTCTCCTTTTTTGTAGATTTAGAGAAATGAAACTATTCTTATATGTCTTGCTACATTCTATCTATGTACATCAAAAATAGAATCAGAGTAAGAGAGATGGACTAACACAGTGGGCTCTGGTGTCCCAGGGGCACTGCTTCCAGGATCCCTGAAGCACACCAAAGCACACACACACCCAAGTCCTGTAGGTGATACCAAGAAATGTTTGCCTAGAACCTACCCAGAGCTTTCTTTGCACTTTAAATCACATCTAGCTGATTTACAATACATAATAGCAGGAACATTAATCTTGTTATACTGGATTGTTTAAGGAATGATGAAGATACATCCTCACACTTTCAGTAAAAGCTAAATATTTTTTTTTTTCAAATATGTTGCTTCGCTGGTTGGTCTAAGTGGTGGATTTAGGACCTGAAGGTTAGGAGGGCTAACAGTGCAGGGAGAAAAAGCAACTAATGAGTATCTACTGTAGAGTGATGGATGGCTCAGCTTTTATTAGTTCAAAGCAACATGTGTGCAGGGCTGGATTTCTGCAGCTCACAGAGTCTGCAGCATGGCAGGGCTGGGCTTCTGCTCTGAGTAAAAACTGAAGTTGAGATACGAGCTGTGCTGAGTTCTCCTCTGGAGATCCTGGAGAAGGGTTTTCTCTCCATCTCGTGCCCACTATGGGCGGAACCCAGTGCCTGAGGTTGTAGAACTGAAGGCTCTATTTCCCCACTAGTCTTTGGCCACACTGCTCTCTGTGGCCTCTACTAGTTCTTTTGTGACACTGTGGTGAATTCCAGAGGAAAGCACCTGGGCTCGTGTGGGAAGGTGTGGCCATGATTGTGACACAGCAAAGGCCCCTCACATCAGGAATCAGGGAATGTCCTTGACTGGGGGCTGGGGACCACCTTCAAAGGATCCCTCCTAGTGACCTAATTGTACCCTCGAAGCCCCACCTCCTGTAGGTTCTACAGTCTGCCCAAATAACATGAGCTGCTGGGAACAAGCATTTAAAACTCTAACCTCCAGAGACATTTCAGATTCAAACCATGACTTCTCATCTCTTTTAACCCCTTCTGCTCGTGTGGTGTCTGTGGTGTACAGGTGTCTATGTTCGCCTGTGTATAAGTGTCATTACACAAGTGTAATGTGCACATGCATTTGTGCACAGGCAAGAATGGAGACCTGAAGCTAATGTCCCGTGCCTTTCTGTAACACTCTTCCTTGAACAGTGAGGCACAGGCACAGGCTCTCCTTGAACCTGGAGCTCACCATACTTTGGCTAACCAGCTGGCTTGCTGTGAGGGTTCCCAGCCTCTGCTTTCCAAATGCTAAGATTATAGTCTGGCTTCCATGCCATTCAGCTTGTTACAGATTTTCTGGGGATTTGATTTCTAGTCCTTATACTTTTATGGCAACTGCTTTATCCTGTAAGACATCTCCCCAGCCTCCCCTCTGCCTAAGGGTTAGACAGGGTTTCCTTTGGCATCATCATCTTTGAGCCTCTTCACTGAGGATCTCTTACCCAGATTCAAAGGATGCAAGTAATTCACTCAAGTAAACAGGTGGTTTTTCTGTTTTAAGGTGAATTGATCCTGAATTGTAATGACATATGTAAGAACTGTTCACATCAGCATGTAATGTTGAACTAAGTGACAGGAAGATGTATGTAGAACATACCATACATCATTAGGGCCAGACTTCCACCTGCCCTACTGGCCTTTGAGATGTGAGGCTACTGAGTGAGTAGCTTTGGGGTATTCCTCTCCCGTGCTTGCTCTTCCCACATGGGTGGCATGCTTGACTTTATGCTTTGCTACCGCAGACAGCCCTGAAGCCACAATAGCTACACCTCCAAGGACCAGAAGGAGAGCTGTAGAGTCTGTCTCTCTTCCCAGGCAGTGTGAACTTGGGCCAAGACCACCAGCACAGGTGGTAATTGTGACAATTTTCTTTGAGATCAGATTACTGGCTGACCCCCCTCCCCTCCTGTCACACTCAACCCCCACCCTTTCTCAGATGGAAATGATTTGTGGGCCTTAAGTAAGTGTGCTCTAGAGGCAGAGCCCTTCCTAGGCACTTTCAAATGCCATTTGACTTGACACCCTCACCCCTGACACACACACAGACATCTCGGTGCTGCTGGTGATGATTGCTCTGAGATACAGCTCAGGGCCAATTATCTTTCTAATGGATGGTACAAAGAGAAAGGGAAGTGTGTCGATTACCAAAATTGTGATTTGGGTTAGGAGCATTAACTAAAGTTTGCTTTTGTTCTCTGAGGAGAAAGGCTGGGCTAATTGTAAAAACATGGCAGAATGTTCTGTCTAAAACGCTGTGGATGATTAAAAACCATTTCTAGGTTATTCATGCACTAAGCATCAACCTTTTACTTACT
Organism: Mastomys coucha; assembly: GCF_008632895.1. Lineage (NCBI taxonomy): Eukaryota > Metazoa > Chordata > Mammalia > Rodentia > Muridae > Mastomys > Mastomys coucha. Next base: position 36,869,927 of record NW_022196913.1, on the reverse strand, counting down.
GGATGAAATTCTTTCTGCTGGATCATGCCAATAAGGGGGCTTCTTCCACATGACTCTAGAATAGCTTTCTGTGGATGAAATTGTCCCCCGCTGTGCAGCGAACTCTCCAGAAATGGGCCCCATTGTGGGCTCTGTGTGTTTCTCCATCTCTCCACTTCAACAGAGAGCCCTTGCACCGAGTCTCCTGAGGGTGACTGGTGTTGGGATCTGCAGGGACAAATCCTACCACTTGAGATCTGCAAAAGCCCTTGTAAAACTGTCATGTAAGAGACTGGCATACCACACAGAGGGCAAAGCCTGCACTCTTGCCCCACTGCCCTAGGGAATGTAGGACCTTTGGAAATGAATCCTTGTGTCAGAGTCACTGTGTCATTTGCAGTACTTATTAGAATCCCACTAAATGCTAGCCATACAACCTGTCTATCTTTTCTGAACATGTCCACTAACATTTGTTGGTATATGATGTGCTGGGTTATAATTAGCATCTTTGAAGTGTTCCTATAGACCTTTTATAAAGCATATTGGGAAATCTTCCTTTGGACTTAAGAATAGTGGCTTTAGTCTCTCTCTCTCTCTCTCTCTCTCTCTCTCTCTCTCTCTCTCTCTCTCTTTCTCTCTCTGTGTGTGCACGTGCGCGCATGCGCGCGCACACGAGCACGCGCACGCATGAGTGTGCATGCACGCATGCACGTGCACACCCGTAGTGCTAAGGACTCTGCTCAGAGCTTTGCATGTGCAAATGCTTTACTTACCAACCTTCACACTCAGCCCTGCAGTTTTGCTTTTTAAATAATCATTGTGCTCAGACTATTGCCAGCTAAAGAAGGCTATGGACTCTGCTACTCTTTAAACCACAGAGAGCAAACTATTTGCTCTAAGATCTAACTAGATTTGGGGCAGTTTGAAAAAAATTACTATCTTTAGAGCTGGGGCATTATGAAACCTTTAAGGGGATGAGACAATTAATTAGTATAATAATGCAAAGCCAACTGACCCAAGGATCAAGTATTGGTACATCATTGTGAACCGAGCTCTGGAATTCATGCTTTGGTCCATGCTCCATGATGTAACTCTATAGACTTTGGTGCATGCTTGCTGTCGTATACTCATAAAGTTCCTGACAGCATAGGTTTGCCGGAAATCTGCTGTGTTCCTAGCCTCATCCCTCCCTCCTCCCAACCCTTGGCATCCCTGACACTTTTTTGCTGCTTTTATACTTGTGTGTTTTCCAGAGGGTTTCACATTGGGGTCATACTGTGTGGGGCATATTCGGATTTGCCCCTTCACCTAGTCACATGCTTTTGAGGTCTGAGGGTAGTATTTATACAGCAAATGCTGGGTGTAATAAGAAATTTATTGTCTGTCACTTAGGCGACTGTATTATTTTCCTTTCTGCTGAGGAGATAAAATACCCTTACAAAAGCAACTTAAGGAAGAAAGGATTTATTGTGGCTCACAGTTCCCCAGGGGGCACAGTCCATCCTGATGGGAAGATATTGGCCACAGAAATGTTAGGCAGGGAAGGCAGTCAGGAAGCTGGCTGATCAAGTTTCATCTGTACTCAGGAAGCAGAGAGAGAGAGGGAGGGAGGGAGGGAAGGAGGGAGGGAGAGAGAGAGAGAGAGAGAGAGAGAGAGAGAGAGAGAGAGAGAGAGAGAGAGAGCAGGAAGTGGGGACAGGCTATCTAACCTCAAAAAAAACCTGCCTCCAGTGTGATACTTTCTCCACCAAAACACCACTTCCTAAAGGTTCCATGACTTTTCCAGTTAGGGACCAAGTGTTCAAACATAGGAGCCTCTGAGGAATTTTTTTTTCATTCCAATAACAACAGCAACCAAATGGAACCCACACATGTGCTTTCATTATTTGAGACAAACATGGCCATTTGTAAGAAATGGCTGATTTTCATCATATTTCAGTAATCTTGGTTATATGTGTGTTACGTGCATGCTACATTTGTCTATAACTGTCAAGCCAGAAACGTTCTCAGAAATAGGAAATTTTAGTTTCAAGACCAATACCAGAGCACTCTCAAAAGCTTTCAATATTTGGTTATTTCTATGACAGGTGGAGCATTTAACATCCATTTCTTCCTCTTTGTGGTAGAAGAGAGGAAAGGTTGTAAGGGGGAAGAAATGGAAATGTACAGTGTCACCTATCAGCAGGTGGCAGTATTGGGCTTGGGACCCAAGTCAGTCTTTGATCAGAGTCTATCGACTTAACTACTTAGCCTCTAAGTGTCTAAGAAATATTATTTTGCATGCCTTCAAATGGAGCCAAGGAATCCCCTAAGCATGGGTCAGTCTTCAGCTCACTGTGGGAGTCTAGCAAACTCTATCATACGTCAGGTGTAGTCCCCTATACCTTGATAGACCATTTTGCACCCAGGTTCTGTGATGGGCACTTTTTTTTTTTCTGCATGAGATATACAGTGATATGAATGATCTGGTAAGAACAAAGCCTGAGGTAGTCCCCAGACTCACCTTAGGATTTCAGTTCCAATTTAAAATGCCCGAGGTTGGCAGTGTCCTTGGTTATCTTTAGACTCCTTGACTGTCTGCACTCTCCAGGACTGAACAGAGTACAATACGTTTTAGATGCCAAGTTTCCTCAGAATGAACTTTGACCTTTGCAGGTGTTGCTTATTTAACAGGGATTTCTGCCTACAATGATTCTGCCCCAAGCTAAAGCCAGAGACCTTTATGAATTTGGTTTGTTTTACGAGACATGCCTTGAACCCATCCTTGTATCAAATAAGGAAAGACGAACATTGGTAATCAAATAACAGTAATTAAAGGCTTCAAGTGCTACAGTGGAAGTCACCATGGGTGCAAGAAAGCAACACAATAGGGATTCATAAATTCTGCCAGTGGGTCATGGAAGGATGCACCCAGGAGATAATGCTTGGACTGATGTTCAACAGGTACGGTAGGATGAATCAACCAAGAATGATGGAGAATAGCTGGTCTTTCACATTCCTGGGTCTGCACCAATTTGAATGGAAAATGTTCCCCAGCCTGACACTGCATCTATGCTGAACATGTACAGACCTTTTCTTACTCAGTGAGGTAGAATTAATCACCCAGTACTCACAATGTGGTAGTTATTACAAGTCATCCAGAGATGATTGAAAAGATATAGGAATATGTGGAGGGTTACATGAAGACACTGTTGCATGGGATGAGCACAACCGGATGTTTTGAATGCTGACACAGTTCCCTGATCCCTTGAAAACACAAAGCAATAGCTGTATGTGTAATGTGTGTGTTGGGGAAAGGGACTGAAATTGTGGCACATTTTTGTGAGTATGATACTTTTGGCAAGCCTGCGCCTATGATTTGACAGGAGAATGGGGATGTGGGCTTGGAGACAGACCAGTGGCTAGGGAGTGGGACAAGGATGGAGAGGGCATAGCTAGACAGGAACTTGAGAAAGCACAGTATTGTATGTGCAAACATTAACGTCCATCTGGAATGTTTTCTACATTTAAAAAAATACTCCTCAACTCCCATCACTGTCCTGATACCATGGTCAATTCTTCAGTGACGTGGTGGTTACATCACCACATTTTGTTGTTGTTGTTTTGTCCACATTCTCTGAAATGTGTTATTTTTTCCCTATAGATGCAGGAAGTGAAGTCTGGAAGGAAAGGAACTTAGCTTTGAAAACAAAGCATTTCCTGTGCTGAATTCCGAGCCCAGGAAGGTCTGACATGAGTCACTGGTCCCAGGGACATCCTGGCTCTGCCACTAACTCCAGAGTGGCTCCAGCCAGTCACCTGAGCCTTCTGGGCCCCAGCCACTCCAGGCAGAAAATAGCAAGTTGGGGCAGATTACCACTTGTCTCCTTTCCAGATCTTTCACTGAAGGGCGGGTTTAGCACACTCACTGACCTATACCCTAACAACTCTTGAGGACAGACTGCCGTTTTTGTCTCTGGGTAGGGTTTTTCTGTGGAACAGCCTTCCATCTAACTCAGCTGCAGTCTATTAGTGTAAAACCAGCTCCCAAGTCCCAGGCATTTTAGCTACCGAAGGGAAACCACACTGGTGTGGTTCAGTCCCAGTGGCTCCTAGTGGCAAGTCTGGGTCATGAAAGTTAAGGGCATGCAGCACAAAGCTGATGTGCTCCAATTTTTTTCTTAAGTAAAAAAGGCTCTTTTGTGTGTGTGTGTGTGTGTGCATGCCAAAATAGCATCTCACTCAATACACAGGGAGTTATAGAATATAGTATATGTCATAATACTGTTGTATCATTACAGGAAGTGTGTGCAAGTAGCACAAGGAGCTCTAGATTTTTCTAGAGGGTTTTAAAGAGCAGCAAAGTGGTTGTCCCAGAGTTTATAAACTGATGAGCTCTCTCTCTCTCTCTCTCTCTCTCTCTCTTTCTCTTTCTCTCTCTCTCTCTCTCACACACACACACATATCTTTTTCTCAGTACCTTTAGTTTCTAAGCATCAATAAGAAGCCTTCTATGAAATAGTTTCTTACAGATACCCTAAAACATCAAGAGTCTGATGTCCAAGTTCATTTGCTACACAGACTGAGGGAGACAAGCTTCAGCCACAACAGAGAGCTTTCTATAATTCTCTGGAACACAATACTAAGTAGAGGTAGGGTGGGATTTGGGAAGCTTTAAATTTTTAAAAAGGTTTTAATGTGTGTGTGTGTGTGTGCACATGCACACACTTATATACTAGCACACTTTTAGGAGTCAGGAGACAACTTGGAGTCAGTCCTCTCCTTCTACTGGGTAAATACCAGGGATTGAAATCAGGTCATCAGGTTTGGCAGGAAGTGCTCTCAATCTACCAAGCCATTTTATGCCTACTGCCTTTTCTTTTATACAAAGGCAAAAACCAAGGAATTGACAGAGACGTCACCTATTCTCAAATAGAATACTTATCTTGTAAGAAAAAGACTTGATAATATTTCTGTGGTAGTTAAGTATTAGTGACCCCATGACCTCATATATTTGAATACTTGGTGCCCAGTTGGCAGATTGTTTAGGACGGATTCTGAGATGTGGTCTTACTGGAGGAGGTGTGTTAGCTGGGGTGGGCTTGGAGGCTTTAAAAAGAAGATGCTGAGCCCCATCTCCATCTCTCTTTGCCCCATGCTTATGGATCAGATGTAAATGCTTGGCTACTGTTCCAGTGCTTTTCCGGCTTACCTGCTGCTGTGCTCCTCGCCACGATAGGTATGAACTCACCCTCCGAAGATATAAACAAGTACCCAATTAAATGACTTCTTTTATAAGTTCTCTTGGTTGTGGTGTCTCTTCACAGGAGTAGAAAAGTAACCGGGGCAATTTCTGTAATTAAAATAAAACACACTATCAAATAAATCCCAAAGTGTCTTCTCAGATGAAGAATTTTAATTACATGTTAAAATCATTTCTGAAACATCATTTGTAGAGATAATGTATGGTGTCTGTATTAATGCACAGTAAAGGGCTGGACATGTATCTCAGGGACAGATTTACTTCTCAGCACACATGTAGTTCTGGGCTCCAGTCTCAGCACTGAAAATCAGAGAAAAATGAGATGACAAAGCCAGCTAGAACACTAGGACACCTTTTGCCTGAGAAACTTTTTACATATACAAAATTTATACATTTACAGATATACATATATATTTACATATAAGTATATAAAATAGGTATATAAACCAAGCTTAACTGGTAGTAAATCATAAAAAATATTTATGTAGTTATATGGGGCTGTCAAGATGATTTAGTGCCTAAAAGTATTTGTCATGCAGGTCTAATGTCCTGAATGCAACTCCCAGAACTGACTCTATAAAGCTGGCCTCTGATCTCCATGTGCATAACATGGCAATAGGTCCCCTAATAGCACTACTATAAATAATATTAATAATGATGATAATAATGATAATAATAATAATAATAAATTTAAATAGATTGGGGTATACACATAATTTTATATGCTTTTAAAGATGAAAGTCAATTTGTATACTAATGAGGTAAGTTGCTTATTTATAGCCCATAAAGAATTAAATCTTGATTATATACTTGATATTACAGGACACAGATCATCTTCAGCCTTTTTCAAAGTTGATCAATATTTTGATTTTGCAATTGTCAATACTGAGAAATCTCTTTGAATAAATACATAGTATGAAATAGCAGAAGTAAATATAGGTTCACTTTTAAATTGTTGGAGGTTTTGTCTTAATCTCATGCCAAAATCATCAAGTTGTTTTTATAGAAACTCAGTAATTCAAACAGCAACTTTTAAAAGTATCCTAACACAATGATACTATTGTGAAAAAAAAATAACCAAGAAAGAAAACCCTTGCCAACTAAATGTAAATTCCACCCACACCACCCCTGCTATGGCCCAGTGTTATCTTCTGTGGTATGTGGGAAGCCCTTTATTGTGACAGACCTCTTCCTCCAGTGTGTGATGTGGATGAGCTTGGGTGTCTGAAGCTCAACACTGCAGAGTGTCTATACGAACTAATATTTCAGGGACTGGAGTGATAGCTCAGTCTGTTTAGTGTCTGCCATAAAAACATGAAATCCTGAGTTCAAACCCAAACACCTATAAGGGAAGTGCTGAGCATGGCACTGTGTGGGTGTGCTCCCAGGCCAGGGGGGCTCAAGATCACTGGGGTTCTCCCAATAACTCTCTCAGCTCAATCAGTAAGCTCCAGGCACTCATGAGACCCTGTCTTGAAAACTCAAGGCGGATAGTTTCTGAGGAGCAATATCCAATGTTGACTTATAGCCTATGTTCACATACCCCCCTACACACATATACACATTCACAAACTTATACACACTCACACACACACTTGTGAATAAACATGTGCACATACCAGCTCAAACATGCATGCAGATACAAAAGAAATAATAATCCTGTTGTAATATGATACACTATTGAGCTTTTCACCTCTTGAGATGTTATAAAGTGACATTTAAAACACAATCAAATTAATTGGATACTTCCAAGCTGAAGAATAGGGTTAGGAAACTGTTCAGTGTCTATTTTACATAATTAAAACACCATGCTTTTGTACGAGCAGAACTCTATATGTATAGTAAGAGTAAACAATTCATAATGTACAATAGTCTTTCATCAGAGTCAACATGTTTCAAACAGCCTTGACTGGCAATGCTAGTGTGTTCACATTAGCAGAGCAGTGTGCACATGTATGTTCAGAGTCAAGGCTGCAGTGACATGGCATGATACAACACAGACAAATGGTGTAGAAACAAACACCTTGGGTCCATTATACTTTTGATTTTTGAATTAATTTTTGGTCCTGGGTTCAGAAGCCTTTTACTGTTGCTAAGTTTTTGTCCCCCAACCCCAATTCAGTTTTATGATCCCCCACATGAGGTAGTAACCGACAGTCTAAGAAGTGTGGAACTATAATCACAATAGATGTCTTTGGAGGTTGTAATAGTTTCAACCCACAGGCCTTGAATGCTTGGGCTTCAGCTCATGGTGTTATTTTGAAGCCTATGGAGCCTTCAGGAGATGGTCCTGGAAGGCAAAAGCTCACAGTGGGTAGGTCTTTCCCAGTCATCCTCTCTTCTGGCTCTGTCCTGGACTCTCTGTTTCATGTCCATACCATTTCTTTTCTGCTACAATGGCCTGATATGAAAATTCCAAAACAAGTAACCCTTTCCCTCCCCAAATTGCTGTAGCTAGGTGTTCTGTGACAGTGATGGAGACACAGCAAAGGATCATTGGCTTCTGACTTTCTTGGCTTTCATGAGTCTGCTGTGTTACTGTATTTTTTATTAAATAAAAGAACCTTAAGTGTTTTCATAAAATGTTTGCTTCCTGAAATATTAAATCGTAGTTGTGACATTGTTAAGTGTCATAGCCCTTCCTATGGCCTCAGGGGCCATCTCATCCTGGTTTGGGCTTTGAGTTTGATGAAGTAGATGACAAGGCAAAGACACTTGGGTGTTTAGAAAATGGAGAAAGAGTGAAATGGACTCTTCCCAAAGCAACACAATTCTACGAACACCTTTTTTTTCCCATAGTAATACTTGCTTTAGACTACCAACCTCCAAAACAGCAACAGAGCAGTCTTGCAATGCTTTAAGTAATCATGCTTGTGAGAGTTTGTTACTGTAATGAGAAAACATACATACCACTGTTCTCTCACTACAGGTCCAGTTGATCATAAAATATGGTTTCCACTCAGTTTCTATGAGGAGTGGAGCTAGGACCCCTTACCCTCAATCCATACTTTAACAAAATCTATGGGTCCTTACTTCCCTTCTAAAACTTCGCATAAGAGCTATAGGTTAAGGGGCATCTTTCCTTTGCATGGGAGCATAACAATGTATATCCCTTTCTAAATTAAATGTGATGCATGGTTCTCTACTTGAATCATCTTTAGCATCTACCCCTCCACTCTTTCTATGTTGGATGCCATTTGTTGTATGGACAATACCCTATCTGTAGCATTTATGATACATGTGTACATGAGTGTGTGTGTGTGTGTGTCTGTCTGTCTGTCTCTGTGTCTGTCTGTGTTTGTCTGTGTGTGTTGAGTTGTTACACATTTCACAGTACTCATGCAGATGTTAGAGGATAACTTTGTGAAGTCCAGCCTCTCCTTTCGTATTTATTGGGTTCTAGGAATCAAGCTCAGGCCTCAGGGCTTTGCATAGCAAGTGGCAAGTGCCTTTACCTGTTGAGCTATCTTGCTGGCCCCCTCCTCAGTTTTATGGATAGTTTATCATTCTGTCTTTAAAAATACTACCAAAAGTAAGCCTATATTTTACCTCACCCTATCTTACCAAATGGTCTTTTTTTAAAAAATTATTTTCTTAGTTTACATTTCAAATGATATCTCCTTTCCTGTTTACCCCTCCAAAAAATAGCAAAAACAAAAACAAAAACAAAAAACAAACCCGGTTTCCTCCCCCCACCCCCTGTTCACCAACCTACCCTCTCCCACTTCCTGGTCCTGGCATTCCCCTACACTGGGGAATAAACCTTTACAGGACCAAGGGCTTCTCTTCCCGTTGATGACCAACTAGGCCATCCTCTGCTATACATATGCTGCTGGAGCCATGAGTCCCACAATGTGTGCTCTTTGGTTGATGGTTTGGTCCCTGGGGGCTCTGAGGGTACTAGTTAGTTCATATTGTTGTTTGTCCTAAGGGGCTGCAAAGCTGTCAGCTCCTTGGGTCCTTTCTCTAGTTCCTTCATCGGGGACCCTATGCTCAGTCCAATGAATGGTTGTGAGCCTCTACTTTTGCATTAGTTGGGCACTGTAAGAGCCTCTCAGGAGACAGCTATATCAGGCTCCAGTCAACCAGCACTTGCTGACTTCCACAATGGTGTTTAGGTTTGATGATTGAATACGGAAAGGAATCCCAGCTGCAGCAGTCTCTGGATTGTCCTTCTTTCAGTCACTGCTCCATAGTTTTTCTCTGCAACTCTTTCCATGGGTATTTTGTTCCCCCTTCTAAGAAGGAACAAAGAATCCACACTTTGGTCTTCCTTCTTCTTGAGTTTCTTGTGGTTTGTGGGTTGTATTTTGAGTATTCTGAGCTTCTGGGATAATCAGAAGTGCACTTATCAGAAAATGCATGTCATGTTTGTTCTTTTGTGACTGGGTTACCTCACTCAGGATGATATTCTCCAGATCCATCCATTATCCCTAAGAATTTCATAAATTCATTGTTTTTAATAGCTGAGTAGTACTCCTTTGTGTAGATGTACCACATTTTCTGTAACCATTCCTCTGTTGAGGAACATCTGGGTTGTTTCCAGCTTCTGGCTATTATAAATAAGGCTGCTATGAACATGCTGGAGCATGTGTCCTTATTACATGTTGGAGCATCTTCTGGGTATATGCCCAAGAGTGGTATAGCTGGGTCCTCTGGTAGCACTACGTCCAGTTTCCTGAGGACTGCCAATCTGATTCCCAGAGTGCTTGTATCAGCTTGCAATCCCACCAGCAATGAAGGAGTGTTCCTCTTTCTCTACAACCTCACCAGCATCTGCTGTCACCTGAGTTTTGATCTTAGCCATTCTGACTGATGTGAGGTGGAATCTCAGGATTTTTTTAATTTGCATTTCCCTGATGACTAAGGATGTTGAACATTTCTGTAGGTGCTTCTCAGCCATTCAGTATTCCTCAGTTGAGAATTCTTTGTTTAGCTCTGTAACCCATTTTTAAAAGGGTTATTTGGTTCTCTGGAGTCTAACTGCTTGAGTTCTTTGTATATATTGGATATTAGCCTTCTATCAGATATAGGATTGGTAAAAATCTTTTCCCAGTCTGTTGATTGCCGTTTTGTCCTCTAAACAGTATCCCTTGCTTTACAGAAGCTTTGTAATTTTATGAGATCTTATTTGTCAATTCTTGATCTTAGAGCATGATCTATTGGTATTCTGTTCAGAAAATATTCCCCTGTGCCTATGTGCTCCAGGCTTTTCCCCACTTTCTTTTCTATTAGTTTCAGTGTGTCTGGTTTGATGTGGAGGTCTTTGATCCTCTTGGACTTGAGCTTTGTACAAGGAGATAGGAATGGATCCATTTGCATTCTTCTACATGCTAACAGCTGTGGGGAGCCGTGAATCTTGAGAGGCATTCGCCATGGCAGGATGGCACCTACTTCCGCTGTTAACTCCTAGTGGACAACTGTTTGCGCATGTGCGTGGAGTGAAAAGGACGCCATGCCACGGCCCATCCCGGGCGTTACATAGGGTAATGAGCGAACAGCCAACCATGAGCAGACACGCCACGCAGTGGGCAGATACACCACACTGTGGTGTATATAAGCAGTGCGGATATTGGGCTCGACCCTTTTTTTCCCTATGGATAGAGACAAATAAACAGTTGCTGCAGAAGGAACCTAGTGTCCGCGTGTCTTCTTCCCGGCAAGAAGGCTGCGCGGGCTACAAACAGCCAGTTGAGCCAGCACCATCTGTTGAAAATGCTGTCTTTTTTCCACTGGATGGTTTTAGCTCCTTTTCAAAGTGGCCATAGGTGTGTGGGTTCATTTCTGGGTTTTCAATTCTGTTCCATTGATCCACCAGCCTGTCACTGTACCAGGCAGTTTTTATCACAATTGTTCCGTAGTAACAGCTTAAGGTTAGGGATGGTGATTCCACCAGAGGTTCTTTTATTGTTGAGAATAGTTTTCGCTATCCTAGGTTTTTTGTTATTCCAGATGAATTTACAAATTGCTCTTTCCAAGTCTGTGAAGAATTGAGTTGGAATTTTGATAGGGACTGCACTGAATGTGTAGATTGGCAAGATGGCCATTTTTACTATATTAATCCTGCCAATCCATGAGCATGGGAGATTTTTCCATCTTCTGAGATCTTTGATTTCCTTCTTCAGAGACTTGAAGTTCTTGTCATACAGATCTTTTACTTGCTTAGTTAGAGTCATACCAAGGTATTTTATATCATTTGTGACTATTGTGAAGAGTGTTGTTTCCCTAATTTCTTTCTCAGCCTGTTTATCTTTTGTGTAGAGGAAGGCCACTGATTTGCTTGAGTTAATTTTATATCCAGCTACTTTGCTGAAATTGTTTATCAGGTTTAGAAGTTCTCTGGTGGAATTTTTGGTGTCACTTAAGTATACTATCATGTCATCTGGAAATAGTGATAATTTGACTTCTTCCTTTCCAATTTGTATCCCTTTGATCTCCTTTGGTTGTCTAATTGGTCTGGCTAGGGCTTCAAGTCCAATATTGAATAGGTAAGGAAAGAGTGGGCAGCCTTGTCTAGGCCCTGATTTTAGTGGGATTGCTTCAAGTTTCTCTCCATCTAGTTTGATGTTGGCTACTGGTTTGCTGTATATTGCTTTTACTATGTTTAAGTATGGGCCTTGATTTCCTGATCTTTCCAAGACTTTTATCATGAAGGAGTGCTGGATTTTGTCAAATGCTTTCTCAACATCCAATGACATGATCATATGATTTTTTTCTTTGAGTTTGTTTATGTAGTGAATTACATTGATGGATTTCTGTATATTGAACTATCCCTGCATCCCTGGCATGAATCCTACTTGATCATGATGGATGATCATTTAGATGTGTTCTTGGATTTGATTTGCAAGAATTTTATTGAGTATTTTTGCATCGATATTCATAAGGGAAAGTCATCTGAAGTTTTCTTTCTTTGTTGGGTCTTTGTGTGGTTTAGGTGCCAGAGTAATTGTAGCTTCATAGAACGAATTGGGTCGAATACCTTCTGTTTCTATTTTGTGGACTAGTTTGAGGAGTATTGGTATTAGGTCTTCTTTGAAGGTCTGATAAAACTCTGAACTAAACCCATCTGGTCCTGGGCTTCTTTTGGTTGGGAGACTATTAATGACTCTTTCTATTTCATTGGGGGATATGGGACTGTTCAGATCATTTATCTGATCTTGATTTAACTTTGGTACCTGGTATCTGTCTAGAAAATTGTCCATTTCATCCAGGTTTTCCAGTTTTGTTGAGTATAGGCTTTTGTAGTAGGTTCTCATGATTTTTTGGATTTCCTCAGTTTCTGTTGTTATGTCTCCCTTTTCATTTCTGATCTTGTTAATTAGGATACTGTCTCTGTGCCCTCTAGTTAGTCTGGATAAGGGTTTATCTATTTTGTTGATTTTCTCAAAGAGCGAGCTCCTGGTTTGGTTGATTTTTTGTATAGTTCTTTTTGTTTCCATTTGGTTGATATCAAATCAGGGCTAATAATCAGTCCTGAGTTTGATTATTTCCTGCCATTGACTCCTCTTGGGTGAATTAGCTTATTTTTGTTCTAGCTTTCAGATATGCTGTCAAATTGCTGGTGTATGCTCTCTCCAGTTTCTTTTTTGAGGCACTTAGAGCTATGAATTCTCTCTTAGGACTGCTTTCATTGTGTCCCATAAGTTTGGGTATGTTGCAGCTTCATTTTCATTAAATTCTAGAAAGTCTTTAAGTTCTTTCTTATTTCCTCCTTGACCAGGTTATTATTGCGGAGAGTGTTGTTAAGCTTCCACATGTATGTGGGCTTTCTATTGTTTACATTGTTATTGAGGAGCAGTCTTAGTCCATAGTGATCTGATAAAATGCAAGGAATTATTTCAGTCTTCTTGTATCTCCTGAGGCCTGATTTGTGACCAATTATCTGGTCAATTTTGGAGAAGGCTCCATGAGGTGCTAAGAAGAATGTATATCCCTTTGTTTTAGGATAAAACGTTCTATAGCTATCTGTTAAATCCACTTGTTTCATAACTTCTGTTAGTCTTACTGTGTCTTTCTTTAGTTTCTGTTTCCCTGATCTGTCCATTGGAGAGAGTGGTATGTCGAAGTCTCCCACTAATATTGTGTGGGGAGATATGTGTGCTTTGACCTTTAGTAAAGTTTCTTTTGTGAATGTAGATGCCCTTGCATTTGGAGCATAGAGGTTCAGAATTGAGAGTTCATCTTGGTAGATGTTACCTTTGATGAGTATGAAGTGTCCCTCCTTATCTTTTTTGATTACTTTAGGTTGAAAGTCAATTTTATTTGATATTAGGATGGCTACTCCAGCTTGTTTCTTGGGACCATTTGCTTGGAAAATTGTTTTCCAACCTTTTATTCTGAGGTAATGTCCGTCTTTGTCACTGTGGTGGGTTTCCAGAATGCAATAAAATGTTGGGTCCTGTTTACGTACCTAGTCTGATAGCCTATGTCTTTTTATTGGGGAATTGATTCCATTGATATTAATAGATATTAAGGAAAAGTAATTGTTGTTTCCTGTTATTTTTGTTGTTAGAGTTGGAATTCTGTTCCTGTGGCTATCTTCTTTTAGTTTTGTTGGAAGATTACTTTCTTGTTTTTTCTAGGATGTAGTTTCCCTCCTTGTGTTGGAGGTTTCCATTTATTACCCTTTGAAGGGCTGGATTTGTGGAAAGATATTGTGTAAATTTGGTTTTGTCATGGAATACTTTGGTTTCTCCATCTATGGTAATTGAGAGTTTTGCTGGGTATAGTAGTCTGGGCTGGCATTTGTGTTCTCTTAGGGTCTGTATGACATCTGTCCAGGATCTTCTAGCTTTCATAGTCTCTGGTGAGAAGTCTGGTGTAATTCTGATAGGCCTGCCTTTATATGTTACTTGACCTTTTTTTCCCTCACTGCTTTTAATATTCTTTCTGTGTTTTGTGAATTTGGTGTTTTGACTATTACATGGTGGGAGGAATTTCGTTTCTGGTCCAAATTATTTGAAGTTCTGAAGGCTTCTTGTATGTTCATGGGCATCTCTTTCTTTAGGCTTGGGAACTTTTCTTCTATAATTTTGTTGAAGATATTTATTGGCCCTTTAAGTTGGGAGTCTTCACTCTCTTCTCTACCTATTATCCTTAGGTTTCATCTTCTCATTGTGTCCTGGATTTTCTGGATGTTTTGGATTAGGAGCTTTTTGCCTTTTTGCATTTTCTTTTACTGTTGTGTCAATGTTTTCTATGGTGTCTTCTGCCTCTGAAATTCTCTCTTCTATCTCTTGTATTCTGTTGGTGATGCTTGCATCTATGACTCCTGATCTCTTTCCTAGGTTTTCTATCTCCAGAGTTATCTCTCTTTGTGATTTCTTAATTGTTTCTACTTCCATTTTTAGGTCCTGGGTGGTTTTGTTCAATTCCTTCACCTGTTTGGTTGTGCTTTCCTGTAAATCTTTAAGGGATTTTTATGTTTCCTTTTTAAGGGTTTGTACCTCTTAACTGTGTTCTCCTGTATTTCTTTATGGAAATTATTTATGTCCTTAAAGCCCTCTATCACCACTGTAAGATATGCTTTTAGATCCAAATCTTGTTTTTCCTGTGTGTTGGGGTATCCATGACTTACTGTGGTGGAAGTACTAGGTTCTGATGATGCCAAGTAGTCTCGGTTTCTGTTGGTAAGATTATTGCATTTGCCTTTAGTCATCTGTTAATCTCTGGTGTTAGATGTTCTTGCTGTCTCTGGGTGGGACTGTAAGCCTGTGTCAGCACTTCTAGGAGATCAGCTCTACCCTGGTAGGACCCCTGTGCAGAGGGCTGTGGATCAGCCGTTCCTCCTGGGTGCAGATGGATGAATGAAGGCTGCAGCTTCTGTGGCCTGTGCCTCCCACCTGGTCCCACCTGAGACCCAGAGTCAGAGCACTCTCTGGAGAGAAGCTCTCCACTTGCGGGAAAGGTGTGCAGAGAGGGTTGTGGATCCGCTGTCTCTCCTGGTTGTAGACGAGGTAGAAAGGATCCTGTTCCAGCTATCCTGCCACTTCTGTGGCCTGAGCCTCCTGGCTGGTCCCTCCAAATGTTCTTATATCCCAGGTTCTAGTCTCATATAAGTTCAAACAAAACTTCCTAAGATAATATATTCCTGTGCTATCTGAAGAAAATTGTCCTTAACATGGTTGTTCAAAGCTAGGTGCATTTTAGAATTGTGGTCTACCACAGGAGTAGCTTTATTCAGTTTCATTTCCTATGGGTTAGGTCACCTATAGCTGATATTAAATGGAAATATTCAGATACAAACCAGCCAAATGTCTTAATTTTGAGTGAACTTTTAGTCACCTAATAGCCAGCTCAGTTTTCAGATCTTCCACCATGGTGTTGCAGAGCTATGCTGAAGTAACCATTATCTTACTTAGGAGTGTCCTTGACGTGTAAGAGTGGTAAGCCTAGCAGCTTGCATACAACAAAGAGAAGGAAGAATGTGTTCCTTTTGCATGAAAACTGGATAGATTATGGTAGATTTGTGTAAACAGGAACAAACATCGCACATACTTTGATACAGTCTGTAATCCATACTGGCATCTCTGGAGATCTTGGACCTAGCCCTCAAGGAAAAGGGTGACTATACTTACTTTCCTCTGTGGTCTCCCATGAATCTGGTTTTTACTCCCCTACCCCCAGCCCCGCACACATCTTGACTGTTAGAGCTGCTTAAAAAATGGGAATGGCAGTGCCTCATGTTGCTTCAGATTTCCCATGTCATGCTATGTCTCCAAGGATCATCTGATAAAAGTTTTACTCCAAGTCCATGGTGAGGTGATGGAAGTTTTAGGGACTGGCATTCAGTGGAAAGAAGCTGTGTCACTGGGGTGTGCTAATAATGGGATGCTGACACTTCAACCCCTCCTACTTCTTTCTTCTCTTCCCAGGTACCATGTGCTCTTGCCTCAACCACCTGACTCCCCAGAAACCTGAAGGCATTACTAAAGTCAACTGGGAGAAAGGCCTAATACTGGTGAAATTAAGAGCTATGATAAACAGTTCCTCTTTTCAAGCTGATTGATCTCGGGTATTTGTTGGTGATGAAAAAGAGCTTAACATGTAATCTACTGAGAATTTGTCTTTTTTTTTTTTAACTGACTTGTGGGACCTTTTGGGAATTAGACAAATCACCCCTTCAACTGTGTACGAATTGCCAGGACTTTTCACGTTTGGTTATGGAGATTGCTATAACTTGGATTTGGATTTACCCTTAACTGAACATATTTTGAATCTACCTGAGGAATCTGTTCTGTAAGTGAGACATTGGTGGCTTATACTCTTTTTTTCCTCTGGGATGACTTGTATATTGATATGCAAAAATAAAGAAAAGGCTCAGCTTGCCCAGGACCTTCAAGGTTCTGGGACTACATGACTGAAACACAGATCTCATACATGTTGCTGGCGTGTGTGTGTGTGTGTGTGTGTGTGTGTGTGTGTGTGTGTGTGTGTATGTGTGTGCATGCGTGCTCGCGCTTGCGCATGCGTGTATACCTGTGGGGGGGGGGGAGGAAGCTGTTTGATTCTTTCTTTTTGGTAGCAAATGAGTAAGATTTTCCCCAATTTGGAAGAATCTCTGTAACACCTGTAAATTTTTTAACCAGTCAAATAAAATAACAATGATAAATTTCAACATTTTCTCACATAAACAATCAATCTTTGTCACCCTGTCAAAACATAAAAATTTTCTCACTAAAGGATATTGACATGCAAAAAAATAACTTCAATACAATATTTTGGTCCAAAAACATTAAAAATCATTAAAACTTCACTGAAAACATACAGGGAGGACCTTTGACTTGGAATCATTCAACCTAAAATTTTCTAATTTTATAGTGGTGCCAAGGAAAATAAACTGTGCTACTAATTTGAATCTGAGTCTTTACGAATAGGGTTAGTGATAAGTAATCAATCTTCCCTTCCATTGAACTACACCTTCCAATCAGTCCCATAATCCATAGCAGAAGCCACTACTTCACTCACAGCAGCACCACTAGGCCAGGGTGCTCAGTGGGTGAAATAGAATAGATTCAAGACGAGTTCCTTGTTGTATAACCCCACTGCCAGTCAAGGAGCATCTATATTGCCTTACTGGCTGACAGTCCCTGGGCCGTCCCCAGCAACCCTGCATCAAGTTGTATTGGTTAAGCAGTGTCGGGGAGCGCCTCCATTCCAGAACTCTAGCCACATGACTCTGAAGAGAAGAGTCCTAGTCTTTCAATACCAGAAAGGGAAAGTTAGGGAGGGGCTCTATGTCGAATCCTATCACATCTGGCTTAGCCATATTTTCCACTTGCATCTGGGAGCCTCAGAGAAGCCCAAGTGACCTTAACCATGGGGGCTTAGTGGACCAGCATTCTGATCCCCAAGGAGAGAGGTTACAAGGTTAACATTTTGAATGATTTTCTGTTGTTAAAAATGTGTGGTTTATCACAACCCTAAAAAAATGCCAATGAGCGGGATTATCCCGTTTTTCCTTTCCTGTGTGCCTTCAATTAGCTGAATGAAAGCAAACCCATGGCTTTGGAACATGAACTGGCTGGAGCAAAGTGACGCACACTTCAACGAGATGAAAGAGTGGAACCCAGAAGCCTAATTAAAAGCAACTGAGAGGCTAGTATTCGATCCAGAGTTTACTCACCTGAAAAAATAAACGGAGAGCCCTGGCGAGGCTGTGCTGGAGGATTGTGGGAGAGGGGCCGCGAGGTTCATGAGGTCAGGGGAAGGCCTGGCTTGGAGGACACAGAGCCTTACTATTCCTTCATTCAGAGTCAGAGGAAGGTCAGCCAGGGCTTTAGCTAGGACTGTACTGGGACTTCAAGACAATTGCCACGAATGAGAGAAGAGGCCTTTGCCTCACGTGACAAGGATGACATCTGTTTGTCTTCCAATGCTTTGTCTTCTATAGTATATCGAAAAGGATACGGTTAGTTAAACAGCACTTCTTCCCTATTTTCCAAGTTTCCTTGTCATTCCATGCCGCCCTTTCCCCTTCGCTGCCCAGAATACATCACCTGTCTTCGTTTCAGAGCATTTTTGTATATTCAGCATATGGACTGTTTATGATGGCACGACTTATCAAGGGCTAACTGAAAGAATTAGCCTCTTTTACCAAAAGGAAAATTCTCTTGGTTTTGAGATAAATCAAGGCCCAAGGTCAGTCAAGAGAGGAAAGAAATAAATGAGTCCCTCTTTCACACACTGCATATTTTTAACCTACAAGTCAGCTCTCCAAGTGGAATGCAGGCAAATAAAAAACAGTTCCGTGATCCTTCTAAATGGAACTGCCATCTTGTCCAAGATTTTATTTGGAGTCAAGACAAACAATTTAACCTAATTTTTTTTTGGCCTTTAACTCTGGGGTTGGGGGGCGGGGAGCCTTCATTCTTTTCCTTTCCAAGTTTGATATTCATTACCTCTGGTAGGGTGGGAGGTAGGGAATGTGGAAAGATGTATATGGTGTCTCTGAACAAATGCGCTGGGTTCATTACTACAAATAACTGAAATGGCATTCCCTCTCTTGGAACAGCCTGCTCAGGAAGCAGACTTCAGACTCTTCCAACTCTGCAGGGCCACGGTTGGCTCTTCTCAGCTTCAGGCTTGCTCACATAGACCTCTCTCTTATCAAGATGCTGCAATGAGGCTTCCATTGCATGGTGCAGAGCAGACTTGGGAAGCGGCAGACTGCTAAGAGGAGCTCACACTGGCCTTACTACTGTCTTTGAAAAAAATTTGAGAACACCAGGTACCTCCCTCTTAGCTGGGGAGGGTTTTTTTTGGGGGGGGGGAGATGGATGTGGCCCTTACCTGAAAGCAGTTCACTTTACAGGGACATGTTTATGGCATCCCAAGAGCATGCGCTCCTGTCCCTAGAGTTCTGTTCCCTCAGCTTTCCTAATGATAAATAAAATATGTAGCAGGGCATTGATTTAGGTGGTGCTTCTGTACTGGACCCAACAGACCAAACCAATAAGGAGATGTTTGCACAGAACGAAACAAATTCCTGCAGGAGTGCTTCTGGCAGTGTCAGCAACTGAGATTTAGTCAATTGTAAGGACTGGCTGATTTGAATAAGATTATGGCATTGCAACCAATTAAACTGTCTTTTTGTCCCAATTCCAATTCCCCCCCCATCTATAAATACTGCCTGACCACAAAGCAGGCCAGGATGTTCTTGTTCTGACAGCTGCTCAATTCAAGCATCTTTTGCAGGTTGAGGAGACGGGAGGGAGGGGAAATGAGGATCTTGTTTTTGTTTCATTTTTCTCAAACTCAGTTAAATTTACATCTCTCTAAGGTTTTTCCCTTTGACTCTTTCCTGCCCTCCTTCCTCACCCTCCTTCCTTTTTCTCTGTTTCTGTCTTTCCTGGCCTCTTGCTACGGTGTGGATAGGTGACTGGCTAAGCTAAAGGCTGGGCTTCTAGGAGACTGGGAGACTGTGAAACCTTTAGGAGATGGCTCAAGGTGAGGTCCTTGTGTCACTGGGGTGTGCCCTTGAGGTATGTGGCCCCTTTACTTTCTGCTTTGCTTTCTGGTCATGAAGTGAGCAGTTTTGCTCTGATATGCCCTCCTTCCATAATGTGCCTACCACAGGTCCACAGCAATGAGCCAGATCTATTGTGGACTAGGGCCCCAAATTAGCCTTTCCTCTTTTTAAGTAGATTGTCTCAGGTACTTCATCACACTGATGGAAACTGACTAACTCAAATCATTTCCCATCAAGGAACTCATGTGAAGATCACCTTTCCTTTGTCCAGGATGCCTGCTTTCCATGACGGCTATTCTTCAGTTTAGACTTCTCACAGGCTGAGAGTTAATCTATCATATTCCTCAGTCTGGCCAGCACTAGCCTTTTTACTTGACTCGTTTTTTTTTTCTTTTATCCCCCCATTTCCCTGCTATTTCTCCATTCGTACCTATGAGCACAGTATAAGATATTTTATAGAGTCTTTAAGAATTAACTAATCATGTATTCTTTTCACATGTGCATAAATTTTTTGAATGAATATGCACCAACATTTGTTTGTGGCATCTCTGTATCAGTCATTCCATTTTCAATTTGTTTTTCTCACACAAGACTATGTTTTAGTGATTGTCCAGGCTGCTGGGCACACAGCTCACACTGCTGGCCAGTGGCTGTGTAGATGGCCACTGCTCACAGGCTACAATTCTACTATCAACCCTTCCATACACTGGCAGAGGGAAGCACAGATCTTCTAGAGTAAGTGCCAGAACAGCCACAGCCACACACAACAGCAGATAATACAAGAGCAGGCTCTAGCCTTGAATAAATATATAACCCTTAAGGAAGGCAAAATAGTGAGTCCCCTGTGGTTGTACATGTGTCCCCATGGGCTTCCCTTTAAATCACATGTCACAGGGATAGCTAGTAAACATCCAAGAGCTCCCGAGGTCAGGACTATGTTTGCTTGCATACTGGACACTTTCCATCAATACTTACTGGATGACAGTCATGATTAACGGTTGAGTTAATAATGATGAGAAACATGGTTCTTGGGGTCAGATATATGCAGGGGTTAGCTAGCCATGGTTGTACTGCTACTATCCAGAGTCTAGCATCTCCCCCTGGAAAAGGGCTAGAAGAGCCAGGATAGCACAGCAGGGTTGATTGTAACGATTTGAAAATGGCAAAGAGACTCAAAAATACCTTTGCACCTAGGATCTAACACTCAAGAAAAGGAGTTATTTTCAATCCAGCCCTGTAAGGGTCAGGGTTCCATGAGGACCAAAGCAGCATGCATGTGCATAACTTCATTTTAGTCAGGGTTTGCCAGAGAGGATTATGGGTGGCTGCACCATGATTCAACAGCACCAATCAGTTCATGCTAGCCTACATGATACAATGAAGCCTTTAAAGGTACAGTTATTATGTATGCCATGTTAGGAATAGGAACACACAGAGAGGCACACACAATAGGAACATCCAGTAAGTATTGATGGATTGTTCTCAGCTACAGCAGGTACAAAACTGTTCCAAGCCAACTTTGTTATTGCTGTGTTACAGATGATTTATGAAGCTTGGAAAGAGCAACAGGAAGAGATGAACTAAGTGTAGAACAGGACACAAAACCTAGGAGTTTTATTACAAAACGAATCAGCAAACCGTGTCCTGTGCCAGCTCTGTACCATAATCCATTGCTGGTGGATTGTCTGTGGCTACTGTTAAAATGGCAGATTGAATAGTTGCAACAGAGATGATCTAGTCCTGCAGATTCCAACATGCTTACTCTGTGTTCCAGGCAGTTTACTGACTCAGCCTAGAAGGAGACACAGAACAGCCATGTTTAACTTAAGAATGATAATTAGAGCAGAAATATAATAATGAGGAAACATCGTTGCAAGAGTATATAGTGTGTGTGTGCTCGTGTGTGTATATGTTTGTGTGTGTAAAATCCCAGTACCTGAGCAGCTCAGACCACATAATTCATTTTTTTGTTTGTTTGCTTTTTGAGACAGGGTTTCTTTGTGTAACCCTGGTTGTCCTAGAACTAACAATATAAACCAAGTTGACCTCAAACTCACAGAAATCTGCTTTGCCTCTGCCTCTGCCTCTGCATCTCTGCCTCTCTGCCTCTCTGCCTCTCTGCCTCTCTGCCTCTCTGCCTCTCTGCCTCTCTGCCTCTCTGCCTCTCTGCCTCTTTGCCTCTCTGCCTCTGCCTCTTCCCTATCCTCTTCCTCAAGTGCTGGAATTAAAGGCATGTGCCACCACTGACTGGCACTCATAATTTATTTTTGACAAATGTCTTTTCACAAAATTTCTGTGGCAGCATCTGAGATCCTCAATACCTACCTTTTCACCATTGAGAAAAATTAATAAAAGAGAAATGGAGTTTTAATAAAGAATCTGAGAGTCTACCATACACCCTCTATTAGTGATTCTACACTTCATTCACAACAAAGTGTCAGGATATGTGTTTTAGCTGTGAGGTGAAAAATCCAAGCTCCAGCACACAGACAGAACTCTGGCTTCACACCATCCATATGCTCAGCTCAGCTTCCTTTATGAGCACAGTCCAGAGGCCTCTGAACCCAGGAGGTATATATATCCTTGCCTAAGCCAACCATACAACATGCTGGGCTTACCCCGTTAAAAATCCCCACTAAAATTATTTTTCTCACCAAGGTTCTCCTAGAAAAAGGGCTAGAAATATTTACAGAGGAACCCAAGAAAAAAAAGAGCAAAGAGTCTGATGACAGAAGATGCAGATCTGAAACTTTCCTCCCTTTCTAGAACCAAAAGCATAATGAAACCTTTCACAGCCCTATTTTCCCAAACTTTTCAAAGGTAACTGTTGATATTACATAGCGAACCATAGAGGCATTTAATCTTTGGATGAGTATGCCCAATTTGGAGGATCTGCAGAATCCAGGAAGCTAGAAATGGACCATTGGTGTATGGGTGAGTGAGTGTGGAGGAGAGACCTCAGTGGAGAGGAGAGAGTAGAGTACAGGCAATGAGAAAAGGAAGTGGAGGATGATGGGAGGGAGGCTTACAAGGGAGGGGGATGGAGGGTGGGCAAAGGAGCTGATTGGGGGAGCGCTAACTCACACTAAGGGGATTTGAGAAAACCATATGAAAACCTGTGTATGTGTGTGAGAGAGAGACAGAGACAAGCACACACATACATACAGAGAGAGAGGGAGAGAAAAGGGGAGAGGGAGAGAGAATAGCTGGGCAGGGACTTTCTATATACAGTAGGCTCAAATTCATAGATACCCATCTCTCTGGAAATATACTATTTTATAATATTTATAATATATATGTATATATGTGTATATACATATATGTATCTTAGCAAAACAAAACAAAGTACATATATATACATATTGTGCACTCATTCAACATTAATTCCAACTTCAGTGCGGTCACTGTCCTAGAGCCTGTTCCTACATAGCATTAATGTCACCAGGCTAGGATACTCTGACCCCACAATTCAAAGATCCTGCCATGTTCTGACTTTTATTATGCATATGAAGGGAGGGATATGACAATGTATGTGATTAAATTGGTGGTATCAAAGATGAGGTAGCAATAACAGCAACAGGCCAGCCTCAGAGACGGGTCCCCTGCAAGGAAGCTACCACGCAGCCACCATGAGGCCCATGGACACACCATTCACCCAGACGTTGGTGCTGCTTGCTAGCGCAGCTGACTACCTGTGAAAAAGTTGGTCTGTATTTCTTTAAGAGATGGACAAAATTGGTTGGCAACATTTCTATTTAATTAAAGGAAAAAGTAGACATCAAGATCAGCCCCTCTCTATGAAGAATGGGGAGGACACACACACACACACACACACACACACACACACACACACACATCGGCCCTCTCCCAACCACCTGGCTTGAACACAGGCCCTGCTAAGATAGGGTCCTAGGTGCTTCTGAAGGTTTGGTGAACCTTTGTCTATCAAAGAGAAGCCCTGCATAGAGCCTGCATCCACCACCATGTGTGGGCTGGGTGGTGTCCTCTAACCTTAGGCCATCTCCCATTGAGTAGCAGGAGTGTTTGTGTTTCTAAAAGAGCTAGCTCAAAGGATCCCAAAAGAATCTCCATCCACACTGAAAGGGTCACAGTTTTTTCATTATTCTGACAGAAACCAGAAGGCCCGTGTGAGTTTCTCTGAGTCAGAGCATGCTGGGAATAGCGCTGAGGTTCTTGCTGGTGTAGAATGAAATCGGTTTCCGAGCCTGACACAAAACTGGCCCCTTTGTGGACTTTTTGATCCACTCTAATTCTCTAATGTGTGTCTTAGAATATTTTGGATTTTGCTTTATTTTCTTAAGCCTGTAAAGGACCTCCTTATGTTTCCATTCACTTTATTTTAACAACATTTTTTTCTCTTAATGATTTCTTTTTCTGGAGCTATTTCTATGTGAAGGAAGTGTGGTTTTGTATTTGGAGGAAGCCATGTGTCTGTGGCCTGTTTTCCTTGACTGGTAGCAGAGTTTCAAATAGAAAACGGCTTCACACACTGAGAAGTCAGGGTGGGGGCTATGGGTTTAGTGGTTCCCTAGTCCTTTTCCCTCCCCACCAAGCCCTTACCGGGAGAGGCCTGACTCTACTAGAAGCTGCATAGGAGATTGTGTTTGTCCAACATAATGCTTCTCACAATTGTAATGAGCTAATTTGTTGTGTAATTCAACTATAACAACATATCCACAGCTATACAGTCATCTAATAAAGCAGAGCCAGGGTCTCAGTCTGTTTCCTGTTGCTGTAACAGAATATCCAAGACATGGCAATTTATGATGAACACCCCCCCACACACACATACACACACACACTCATGCTTCTATAGGCTTAGTCTAAGATCCAGTCACTACCATCTGGATAATACCTGGGCTGTATCCTTCTACAGCATAGGGCAGGAAGGCAAAGAGGCAAAGGGAACCAACCCACTTTTTATAGCAGAATCCCACCCATGAGGGTAAGGCCTTTAAGACCTAAATGTCTTGAAAACCTAACTTCCTAATGCTGTTACCATGGCAAATGAACTTCAACAGGAATTTGGAGCAGACAAACATACAAATCGTGGCAGGCAGCCTCATGGGCAAATGATCTTGGTAGCTATCTGACAAAGGTCCCTGCTCAGAGGGGAATATGTGATGGTTTATCTTGATTGTCAGCTTGACCAGGTTGGGAATCTTCTAGGAGATTTTGAGCATGCCTGTGAAAATATTCAAATTAAGTTCATTGAAACAGGAAAACACATCTCAACTGTGGGCGACACCACTCTGAACTGAGCACTGCAGCATTCCTTTCCTTGACTTTCTGATTAAGAACCTTATTCTAACTATGAGAAAATAAACCCTTCTTGTCTTCAGTTTTCTCTGCCTTGGGTATTTTGTTACAGCAGCAGCAACAACCACAAAATAACTAAAGGGTCATTCTGGGTTAAATTCTGTTGGTATTACCTTGAAATTATTAACATTTTTAAACAAGGGGCCCTATGAATTATGTATCCAGCCCTGGCCTGAGTCTCAGCTAAGTTTGTTGCTGTGTTCCAAGCCCTGCCACTTGGAGACAGTTGCTGCTGACTGTGGCTGTTGATAAAGTTGCTGCTGATGTTGTCATCTAGACATGGTTCAGAGAACCCATATCTAGAGTGTTATTTCAACAACATGAATTCTGGGAAAGGAGATGAGTGGCATTTCAGACTGGGTTCTCTGGAAGCTGGCTCTGAAGCTGAATCCGTGGGCTATGTACCTGTCACCAAGAAAGTGGGTAGGCTACCCACAATATATCTCAAGCTAATACAACCCTCAGTTAGCACAGCTCAGCTCTCTGATGGAGGCTACTCCTGATAGGGAATATGTTCCTTGGCAAGATGGCCTTGTTGGCATAGGGTATTAGTTCCCAGCCAAGATGATTTTTGACCCCAGAGGACATTTGAAAATGATTGTGGTTGTTACAACCAAGAGGAGGGCATCTTATAGTTAGAGCTTATGGTTGTTATAAATTCTATAAAGAATGGCCTCCAAAACCACAAAAGAAACTGCCCCAAATGCCAGCAGTATATGATGGGATTCCCAACCTAAGGCAAATCCCAGGGAAACTAAAAGCTTGGCTATCTACAGGCAAGTTTCCAAAAATCAGGAAAATGTGCTGTTAGGGACTGAATCTAAAATGTCTCCAAAGGTCCATATAAAAAAGTCTTGGTCCCCAGTGTTACAGGAGTACCTTTAAGACATAGGCCCTAGTGGGAAGAAGTTAGGTCTTTGTGGAGGTATTGGGACCATAGCTCTTTTCTTTCTCTTTCTTGGCCTCCTAAAAGTGAATGAGGAGTTATATTCTACACCCCTGCCATGATGCTCTGCCTTCTCACAGGCTCAAAGAAAAAATGGTCACCCAATCATGGATGGTAGCCTTCAAAATTTTTATTTCTCACATTTTCCAAATAAGTAGATTTTATCAGTTATTTAGTTATAGTAACATAAAGCTCGCAGACTCTCTGTGGACTCGAGGTAACTCAGTCCAGCAGAGCAGCCTACATGGCTAGGTCTCACTTCACCTCATCTAGTGGATGGAAGAGCAACTTTTGCTTGGGCCTGGAGGGCCTCCTTGCCTAAAACTAATGAAAGGAAGCTAGTAGAAAGAAATGGCAGCCCAGACTGCTACAAAAGCACAGAAGACAGCAATTTCTGTTGATTCTAGATTCCCGTGTTGGTCTTAAATTTATGTATTAGCACTGTCTCTCAATCCCAGGCCTCGTGTATGGTTATAGAGTCTCTGTGGTCCATTTTTGACTCTCACCCACACACTGACCTCATCCTCCTTGAACAAATCTCAGTAGAATCTGAATTTCAGCAGATGGGAATGTTGTACATCATGGGGGATGCTGAACAGCATGGGGGATGCTGTGTGCTAAGCACCATGGGAAGGATGCTGAGTACCATGGAGGGGAGCTGCTAAGTACCATGGAAAGGGTGCTGAGAATAATGAGGAGACGCTGATCACCATGGGAGATACTGAGCAGCATGGGAGATGCTGTTCACCATGATGGGGGAGGATGCTATGCACCATGGGATTCCAGCAGTGAAAGAGGGAGAAGCCCTGCTGTAACTCTCCTATAGCCAGCAATAGGCTTGCACTTATGAGACTCTCTGTGCCCTGTAGCCTTGTTTACATCTTACCCCAAATCTGTCTTTCTCATATTACAATGCCTAAGTTAGCCAGGCTCATCCAACTTAATAACTAGGAGGATCTGATAGAACTGACATAGGATTCAGATTTTAGGTCACTCAGTGACACAACCCTGATACTTTCTCTCTACCATGGACTAGTAGCTTACAAGGAGGTGTTTTTCCATGGTGTTTGTAATTCTCTTCAGATGATCTCAATCCAAAGGACTGGGAAGTGTAGGGCAATTTTCCTACTAGGGCTTGTCACACAATCCACAGAATATGTATCCCACCACAGACTCCTTCTTGACCACGGAATTTGAGAGTTAGCATTTTCAGCCACAAAACAACTACCTTGCTCCATAGTCTACTTTGTACAACATTCCAAGCTGGCAGGCTTTTTAATTGCTCTTGATGTAGTGGATTAAATTGTATTAATCTAAAACAGTAGATCTCAATCTTCCTAATTGCTATGACCCTTTAATACAACTCCTCATGTATAGTGACCCCCCCAACCCATAAAATTATTTCATTTCTACTTACTTTATAACTGTAATTTTGCTACTGTTATGAATTGTAATCTGATATATCGGATATATGACATCCCCAAAAGGGGTTGGGACCCTCAGGTTGAGAATCTCATCCCTGAAAGCTATGTCTAAGTCCTAACTTCTGCCACCTATGACTACGACTTTATTTTGCTGTAATGTAAATGTATTTGAAATGTATTTGTTTTGTATCTGTGCTGCAGTATGAGTTGCTTGCTGTGATAAGACACCATGATCCAGGAACTTATAGAAGAAAGGGTTTATTTAGGGTTTATAGTTTCATATGGCTAGAGTCCATGATGGTAGAGCCGAGGAAGTGGGTGGCTGGCAGCTGAAGCAGCAGCGAAGAGCTCACATCATGAACAACAAGCAGGAAACCATGCAACATGTGCATGACTTTTGAAACCCCAAAGCCTGTCCCCAATGACACACCTCCTCCAACAAGGCCACACTTCCTAATCCTTCCCAAACAGTTCTACCAACTGGGGAACAAGTATATAAACATATGACTCTATGGAATCCGTTCTCATTCAAATCATCAGAGCTGAGTCCTGAATCCAATAACAAATACCCTTAGACAAAAGGAGAAGATGTGAAACATGAAGAAGTATATGTAAAAGCTGTCCTATGAAGGCAGAGGCAGAGATTGGAGTGAGCTGCCGCAAGCCAAGGAGACACAAGCAGTGAAAGAAAATATATTTTCCTAAGCCTTTGGATGGTACCTGGCTTAACAGCCAGCATCTGGATTTAGACTTCTGGCCTCCATAACTCTAAGAGAACAGTTTATGTTTTTAAGCTACTCAACTGGTAATATCAGTGTGTTTCAGCAGCCCCAGGAAACAGTATAAAAACAGTTCCCAACTTATGATGTCACTAAAAAAAAAATGCAATTTAGTCTTCATGAAGGAGCAAAGATCATTCAGTAGAAACAGAGCTTCTGACTTGAATTTTGTTCTCTTTTCCAAGTGCATGATCCTTTCTATCTAGTGGCAAGAGGTAGTTCCCTTGGCCCAACAGTGGTGGGAAGGAGCCATTCCACCCACAGTGTGCTGTGGTAAGTGAAAAACATACATATATACATATGCATATACATCATATACTTATACATTTACATACACATACAAACACATATACATATATGTAGGTTAGTCAGTCTACCAGCATCCGTATCTGGATACTGGGTCAGGCATGGCACCTGCTATCTCCAATATCTCTCAGACATTATCCCTCCTTCTTCATGGTAGGAAATAGAATCACTATTTCCTCAACTCTGGAAGAGTGTCACAAGACACCAGAACCCAAGGCCTTTTGGATGAAATGGTAGAGCCTAAACCATCATGGAGCATATCTCCCATACGTTGTCATGTAAGTGCCTGACCAGAGTTCCCCAGTAGATGCTCAGAGGCTCTAATTAGCAAGGAATCCTCAACTGTGGGCCATGTGATATCCCAGAGCCATCCAAATAGTTCCAGCTTGCCCCAGATTGTATAATACCAGGCAGAGCAGCTGAATGGTTATAGCTTTGGGCAGAGCTAACTGATCAAGATAGCTATGGTTGTCTTCCTTTGTATAGAGAGATCCATATCAGTGGATACATATTGTGAATACACTGTTTACCTGTTTTTTTTAAATGTCACAGCTGACGGAGCAATTACAATTGGGACAATGATTTTGCCCGGCCACTCTTGGAAGATCTTTGTGCTGCTCAGTAGCAAACTGGTAGGTGAAACGGAGACTTGAATGGGGTTACTTACCCTACATCCTTCAAGCATTAATGGGTTGTCCTCATCTCTGCTACTTTATAGCACGCAGTATCACTTTTTACCGACATTTTCTTCTCTGGGAGAGGGGCGTGTCTGAGGCTTCTTCATGTGTTTCACCATGACAGACATGACTCCAGTGACTAGAGATAAGAAAATAAACTAATGGCCCAATGTGTCAGTTCTACTATTACCCCAGGGATGGAGACAACAACTTCAAGTGGGTCTGGGGACATGTGTGCATGTTCAGGTATATTCATGTATATGTAAAGGCCAGAAGACAAACTCCAGTTCCATTCCTTCTGCACCATCTACTTTTTTCTTTTTTCGGACAGGGTTTCTCACTGGCCTGAAAAATCACTATGTAGTTTAGGCTGGCCGGTCAGCAAGCCCCAAGTGAGCACTAGGATGCTGTCTTTAAAATCGAGCCCTCCTGCTTGCAAGGCAAGTGCTTCACCGACTGACCTAACTTCCCGACTGCCTTCAGTTTTTTGTTCTTTTGACCCACTTTGGGTCTAATCCAGTGACCTACATCTAGTAGCTGGAAAGGGGAACTGCTGCCTGGGTCTCAGGCTTGTTCATTGTCATTACACTGGAGACTGGAAGGAGACAGAACAGGGATTTGGTGTAGATAATTGTTGAATTGTGGGGTAATCTTTGTAGCTGTGCCCAGATTCTGTACAATGGTACATTTTAGAGATAGGGAAATAAAGAAGAAATGAATAAGTCAGGAAAGATAGCATCAGTGCCTGGGGGCTTGACTGAACCAACACTAGGGTAAGCAGGAACTCTCTGGTAAGTCCCAGACAAGGAAAGCAGTGAGGGATTTGAGGGCTGTGTTTGCATGTCTTTCAATTTTGTTTTAAGGCACAACATGATAAAAGAGTCTCTCAATGTTTTGGCTCACTTTTCCTGTCCTTAATTCCCTTTTATTGGTTTCTCCTTCAGCTTTATACCTTTAGTTTAGTTTTGTTTGATGAAAAGTGGTTTTGGAATTATAGATCAGAAATGGGAGAGATTCTTTATGTGTTTTCTTCCTGGACCTAATAAAATCATGACAACTGTTGCCAAGTGCTGTGGTTTGGGGTCTCTTCTGCCATCTTTAATCCTTTCTCGTGTGGGGTCTGAAATCATGAGCCTAGGAGCTGTCTTGACTCTATCAGTTTTCCTGTCTCCTGTTTTATAAATTTAATGAAATAAAATTACATTTTTCTATCCTTAATTGACACATTTGATTAAATAACTGTGATTCTTTACTACCATTCTGGGTAGGTTACTTCATCCTCTATTTCTTAGGGCTCATGTTCATTATTATAGATAATGAGGCACCCCTTCCTTCCTCCTACATGGGTGATCAGATATTTATAGTTTGTAACTACTTACTCTGATTCCCAATATTTCCCAGCAGTGTTGTTTCCCACCTCTCTCTCTCTGTGTCTCTCTCTGTCTCTGTCTCTCTCTGTCTCTCTCTGTCTCTCTGTCTGTCTCTCTCTGTCTCTCTGTCTGTCTGTCTCTCTCTCTCTCTTTCTCTCTCTCTGTGTATGTGTGTGTGTGTGTGTGTGTGTGTGTGTGTGTGTGTGTGTGTGTGTGTGAGAGAGAGAGAGAGAGAGAGAGAGAGAGAGAGAGAGAATTAAAAAGTACCAGCCACAACTGAGTAATACTGAATGGCTGAGAAGCACCTAAAGAAATGTTCAACATCGTTAGTCATAAGGAAAATGCAACCAAAACAACCCTGAGATTCCACCTCACACTAGTCAGGATAGCTAAGATCAAAAACTTAGGCAGATGCTGGCAAGGATGTGGGGAAAAAGGAACACTCCTCCATTGTTGGTGGGATTGCAATCTGGTACAACCAGACTGGAAATCAGTCTGGTGGTTCTTCAGAAAATTGGACATAGTACTACCTGAGGATCCAGCTATACTACTCCTGGGCTTATATCCAAAAGATTAAAAGACACATGCTCCACTATGTTCATAGCAGCCTTATTTATAATAGCCAGGAGGTAAAAAGAACCTAGATGTCCCTCAACAGAGGAATGGATACAGAAAATGTGGTACATTTACACAGTGGAGTACTACTCAGCTATTAAAAACAATGAATTCATGAAATTATTAGGCAAATGGATGGAACTAGAAAATATCATCTTGGATGAGGTAACTCAGTTACAGAAGAACACATATGCTATGCATTCACTGATAAGTGGATATTAGCCCAAAAGCACTGAATACCCAAGATACAATTCACAGACCACATGAAGCTCAAGAAGAAGGAAGACCAAAGTGTGGGTACTTTGGTCTTTCTTAGAAGGGGGAACAAAATACTCACGGGAGGAAATACAGGGACAAAGTATGGAGCAGAGACTGAAAGGAAGGCCATCCAGAGACTGCCTCACTTGGAGATCCATCCCATATACAGTTATCAAACTCAAATACTACTGTGGATGCCAAGAAGTGCATGCTGACAGGAGCCTGATATAGCTGTCTCCTGAGAGTATCTGCCAGAGCCTGACAAATACAGAGGCAGATGCTTGCAACCAACCATTGGACTGAGCACAGAATTCTTAATGGAGGAGCTAGAGAAAGGACTGAAGGAGCTGAAGGTATTTGCAACCCCATAGAGAGAACAACAATATCAACCAACCAGACCCTCCCAGAGTTCCCAGGGACTAAACCACCAACCAAAGAGTATACATGGAGGGACCCAGGACTCCAGCTGCTTATGCGGCAGAGGATGGCCTTGTCGGGCATCAATGGGAGGAGAGGTCCTTGGTCCTGTGAAGGCTCAATACCCCAGTGTAGGGAAATGCCAGGGAGGAAAGGCAGGAGTGGGTGGGTGGGTGGTTGAACACCTCCATAGAAGCTGGGGGAGGGGAATAGGGTAGGGGGTTTCCATGGGAGAACTGGGAAAGGGACAACATTTGAAATGTAAATAAAGAAAATATCCAACAATTTTTTTAAAAAGGAGGTACCAACCAAAATAAGACACAATAGAAAGATATTGCTATCTTTTTTCTTCAAGAACATACAATTTAGATAGCCACATTAAATAAATCAAACAAGAAGGAAAAACTGAAATGGGAGAATAAGAAAAATTATAACAGTGGTGAGGAGTATTTGTTGAGCATCAACAGCTAGTTGCCAGACATTGTCTTGAGCACATTGGGTGTAACAGTCAAGGCATATTTCTTTTTTTTTTTAAAGTTTAAACTATAATTGGCCCCACTTCATCAGTTAGATGATGAAGGCTCTGAAATTGTAAATTATTTGACCCAAATTGTACAGTCCCTGCAGATTGGTGGCAGCTGATTCTGGGAGCTGAGCTTGTAAATGCAGCCAGGTATGGGTGTAGGTTTGACAGAATCTCAGAGAGGTACAGGGGAAAATGACTCATAATGGCCTATCCAGGCTGTGAAAAATAATCTGAAATCAGAGGTGAAAAGACAGGGCATTTCAGGATATAGGAGGAAGATAGGGCATACAAGTTATGAAGAGGAACACATGCCAGGAACAAGTTCATAGGGCCTAGGCACGGGAACTTAGCAAAGGCAGATTGCAGGTCTCAAGTTCTTCGGCTTATCAAAGTCTAGGGTCCCACAGATCTGGGCAGGTACGGTCCTGGGTGAGACTGGTGTCCACAGCGTGAATATGAGAGATCCCCTAATTTATTACTTTTTTTTTCTTTTTGAAATTCCTTTTCTTTTACACTAACTTTATTTTTAGTCATGTTTCTGAGCAATATCTTTGAGATCATGACTCAGAAGTCAAAAGAGATGTCAGGGGATTGATGATCACCCAGAGAACTAGACACAGATTCAACAGGAAGAAGGGGAAAACTCAAGGGCTCTGCCCCGGGTGTCTGGAAGTATGGCCCTGCTAGCAGAATTAGGAAAAAAGCGACAATTTGGAGGAAGATGATCTCATTCTTGGATAATTTAAGTCTATGTGACACCAAAAAAGTCAAGGAGAACCATCCAGACAAGCTGGTGTTACGGTGAGTGGTTAATACTGATAACACCGATGTGGTATTTTCTTCCTATTTCCAAGAAGCTCAATACTACCCCTCCTACACTCTCTCACTTTATGTATAGCTACCAGATTTTTCTAGAAACTTCCAGACCCTTGTAGTCTTGCCTCTACATCTTTCTCTATCACAAGCCTGGCAAAATTTCCCCTCCTGGGAGATCAGTCCTGATTCCTGGCCAAGCCATCTATCTCTTCAGCAGCCACAGGCTCCCTTGGTGCTCTGGGAGTATGGCTCATTATCAATGGTCTGCTGAACCCCCTGCTATCTTCCTAGAGTGAACTCTGACTTCAGTGAGTCTGTGATGATGCACTATCCCAGCGGGGCTGGCTGCCAAACTCAGAGCAGACACATACAGGGACAGTTTTCTTTCACAGATAATATCACGTGTGTGCTGCTAGGAATGTGTATCCTGTCAGGACCAGTGAACTCACTCTGAAAACCCAGCCACAGTGTGTGACTGTGGAGGCCTGTGCTAGCCAGAGGTTAGGACCCAGGCCCTGTGGCAATAGGAGCCACGAATGCACTGACTGAAATATGGACCCTGTCAGCAACACTTCATCCCCTCAGCCTGCATCCCTCTGAGGCCAGGAGGACTCCATGAAAGTATTTCAGTGCTGAGACTATACTTCCTCTGTTCCAGAGTCTTCTACCAATCTCTCCAGACCTGGGAAGGCTTGGATTACAGCTCTGAAAGTGACTTAGGAAAATACGGTGTTTAATAAAAATTCTGAGAGCCATTGGTGTTCAGCCAGGTTCCTGTACTGGATCCAGCAGACAAGACCTAACCAAAATGGAGTCTCTCTTGTTAAATGCCATGTAAGTGAACTGCAATGTAAAGGAAGTAGATGGATCTGCTTTAACTCTGAAAAAGTAGCCCCAAATAACCTGGCATTACACTTAGCAGGCTATTTCTAGTATCTGTTTTCAAATCTCCAATCACAAAAGCCATTTGGCCTTTGCATTCAGAAGTTTGCAAATTTTTTTTTAATACAGGTGTCCATGATTCATAAGTATAAAAATTAAACAACAATAACTAGGTTTACAAAATAAGTTTGTTAGGAGTTGTTTGTTTGTGTGTTTGTTTGTTTTTTACTTTTGACAATGTACAGTTTGTGTGAGGCAACCTGGAGTTGGAGGTAAAGGGAAACTAACCATTTGGGTTGACCCTGGAGTGTGGAGGCAACATGGTTCTCAAAGTAACATGTCTCTAAGCAAAATAAGACCTATGAGGCTCTGGAAGCACATCCAGAGGTCATCTGCTGCAGCTCTCTGTTCTCATCCAGAATGTTTTTCAAACATGGAAAATCTTTATGTCCTGTCTTAATGAGAGCAGAAGAGAGAACTTAGGCCATCTCTGGTGTTCCTTTTCTATCCCTTTATAAATCCCTTTAAAAGAATATGGAATTGGGGCTAATTGTTTCCTACAGGCAATAGTTCATTGGGGAAGTAGCCAAGCCTGTCTCCTCTCTCCACAATTCTATGCCTCCTCCCTGCCAGGTTAGTTATAAATGGCAAAGACTCTTCATTGTAAATTCCTATTAAGCCTTAGTTTAGAGGGTGATCCAAGAATAGCTGATGACTTCTCTTCAAGAGGCAGCTCTGGCCTTAAGCAAGAAAAATTGGGTTGTTCACACGAACCTCGCCATTGTTTCTTTTCTCACCTGTTACAGTATTAAAGAGGTGACCTCCAAAGTTCTCTCAAGATCTCAAATTACATAATTCCTTTAACAAAATGGGCCTTTAGTGAGTCTTAATCAAAACAGATTGTACACTTGATAATGTTCAGAGCTGGTAATGGTGGTGGAGGTCCTTGAAATCTAATAAACTGCATATTCATTGGAACTGTCTAGAAACTTGCTAGGCAATGTGAATAAAAAAATTAAGTAGTGCATTCATTTTAACCTTGTAAGAATCTATCCTGAACCCCTTCCTCTTGCTGACTAGCTGCCCCACCCTCATTGAAGCACCATGCTTTACAAGGTCATGATGCCCTCCGTCTTGTGCAACCTGCCTGTGGCTTTCCCCAGTCAATGAAGAGTCCAGTATTGACCTGTTAGATCCTACTCAAATCAACTTGTGATCTTCTAGATCTAAATAGTTATAGGCCACTAGACTAAACCAATGACTTTTCAGAATCAATCAGGGATGACCTACTAGATTCAACCTATGATGGTCTTCTAGATTCA
The DNA here is from genome assembly GCF_008632895.1 of Mastomys coucha. Taxonomy (NCBI): domain Eukaryota; kingdom Metazoa; phylum Chordata; class Mammalia; order Rodentia; family Muridae; genus Mastomys; species Mastomys coucha. The sequence continues at coordinate 36,834,558 of NW_022196913.1, read as the reverse complement.
ACCATTGACCAATTAAACACAACCAGTGACCAACCAGTATCAAATAGTGACATAGTAAAATTGGCTGCTGATCAGGAGACTTTTGATGAAGTGATATTAGCAGTTGGTGTAGAGGTTGGCATGAATTCAATCACTGACCTTGACCAGACCACAAATCTGGCATCAAACACAGATGTGAATCAGGAAATCGCACAGACACCTGTGTCCTTTATTGACTTTGAGACAGTCATGTAACCGCAGCCTTTTCCACCTGCACTCCAGTTCCCAAAATAATGACTCTAAGATTTATTATTTATGAATAAATGCCTAGGTCACAAGTTTTGTCTAGTTCGACTACCTTACAACTCAATTATCCTGTTTATTCTATCCTATGAGTGCCACATGGCTGGTTGTGTCTCCTCAGTATCATGTGTCTGTCTCCTCAGAGTTGGAGCAAATCTCTTCCCATGCCTAACTCTCTCCCAGAGTTCCTCTCTCCCCACTGGAACCCCCACCTCCAATTCCTTATGTCATCTTAATAGGCCACAAGCATTTTATTGACAGGTGATACTTTCCATGTAGTATGCAAGAGATTCTCTCTACACAGTCACCTACAACTTTCTGGAAAAAGCCAGTGAGACCAGAAATGTTTCCAATACATTCCAGACAGAGGGATTCATGAGCAAAGATTTTTGGACAAACAGGCACCTCTATCAAAAGAAGTGAGCTCACCTCAGCATAACTTAAAAATAAAACCAAGTTTTCGCTAGCTCTGAGGATCACTGCACTCTCTTCTACTTTCTGAGAAGACGCCAACTTTTGAACAAGGCTTCCACTATTCTTCTGGATACTGTGTAGTTGTAGAAAATTATGTAAGTCTGAAATGCTCCCAGAAAAGGAGAAAGAATGAAGAAGTGGTCCTGGATGAGGACTGTTGCATATTGTCCATGGCTGGAGCAAGTGTTTCTGAGCTCTGCTCTAACTTTGTATGGGCTTAATAAATGAATGCCCATTGGGATAGAAAAGAAGAGAAAAGAAAAGAAAAGAAAAGAAAAGAAAGGAAAAGGAAAGAAAAATCTATCCTAGAGAAATTACCTGGAGTGCAAGTAAAATATATATATATTTATTATGCATTCTGTTGCTACAAAGAATTAGAAGACAGGACCACTTTAAACCTCCACTTTTTCTATCCAAAGGACAAGAGAAAGGGCAGATTGGCCAGAAAGAGCTTTACAATAAGCACTTGACACCAGTCAAACACTTCAAAAGGGATCATTGGCTCCACACACACACAACACCCAAACAGGAAGCCCAGAATTCCTGCACTCTTGTGAAGTTAGAAGCCCAACTCTCCACTGGAGTGGTGTCCAGAAGAAACGAGTGCAGGAGCTGCTTCTCCGTCCATGCTAAAGGGTAATGCTTCCCACCCTCCACTTTCCAAGTGACAGTGAACAACCTATAGGGAACTGGACTTTTAGCCCTCTTTGCCCCAAATGAAGCAGCCCAGAAGCCAGCTACCGCAGAAGGTAAGAGGCAAGATCCTGTAAGTCAATGCTCAAAGTGTACAATCTTGAAAAAAGTTATGAATCATTCATCATGCTAAGACCCAGGAAACCCACAATTTGAATAAAAAAAGTGCTACTAGATGTCCACGTAAATTATGGAGATGCCAGAACTGTCTGGCAAAAATTTTAAAGCAGTCATCTTCAAACCTTGAAACAGACAGTTTTTAAGTCTTGGAAAAGAAATAGAAAGTTTTGTTTGTTTTTTTGTTTGTTTTGTTTCTGGTATAAAAAGGAATTAAACAGGAACTTTAGAACTAAAAATCTACCAATAACATAAAAGTTTTTTCATTAACTTATTTATTTATTCACTTTACATCCCAAGTCACAGCCCCGCCCCATCCCTGTCCCACCCTTCTAAGCCCCTCCCCTTGCCACCCTGTCCCCTTCTCAGAGAAGGGGAACCCCCCCTTGAGTACCAGCCAGCTCTAGGACATCCAGTACCAGCAGGACTAAATGCATTCTTTCCCATTGAGGTCTGACCAAGCAGTCCAGCTAAGGGAAGAGGAACCAACGGCAAGCAACAGAGTCAGAGACAGCTGCCACTATAATTGTTAGGGGGACCCACATGAAGACCAAGCTGCACAACTGCTACAAATACGTCAGGGGCCTAGGTCTAGCCCCTGTATGCTCTTGGTTAGTGGTTCAGTCTCTGAGAGCCCCAATAGGCTCTGGTTAGATGACTCTCTAAGTCTTCTTGCAGTGTGCTTGACCTCTCCGGCTCCCTCAGTCCTATCCCCTACTCTTCCACCAGACTCCCCCAGCAGCTCCACCTGATGTTTGGCTGTGGGTCTCTCCATCTGCTTCCATCAGCTGCTGGATGAAGGCTCTTAGGAGAAAGTTATGTTAGGTTCCTGTCTGCAAGCATAGCAGAGTATTGTCAATAGTGTTAAGGGTTTGCTCTCTCCTATGGGATGGGTCTTAAATTGGGCCAGTTATTGGTTGGCCATTCCCTTAGTCTCTGCTCCATCTTTATCCCTGTGCTCAGTGGACAGGATCAGTAGCAGAATGGAGGGAACAAAAAAAAAAAGAATGAAATTAAAAATTGAGTAGAAGTTTACCAAATTGAACATCAGAAAGAATGTAAACTGGAAGGGAAAATTACTTCATGACTGTCTTGGCTTTTACCTTGATTGAATTCAGAACTATCTTGAGCTGGCAAAAGGTGCCCATGTATTCTAGAAAGAATTACATGTGTATAATTACTGGGAGAGAGAGACCAACTGTGGTGTAGATAGATTCTTTCAGGTGATTGTCCTGATAAGAAAAGGCCTAAGGAAAGGACAACTTGCCTGCTCCTCTCTTCTCTTCTTTCCTGAGGGAATGTGCTATTGCTGCTGCTAAATCCTATGCTACAAAAGACTCCAGCTTCTCTTTCAATCAGCACAGAGACTCATAACTGGTCCATGTGCAGAGAATAAGAGACTCTGAAGTGCTCAGCTCTAACCTGGAGATCTATACCACATCCAGTCCACAAGGATGTGGGGAGGGGGTCGACAGATCACAAAAGCTAAGGTAGTGTGCTTCTGATTGCTGTGCAGAGTGATGATACAGCTTAATTTTTATGCATATGGACAGCCAGTTTTCCTAGAAGCATTTGTTGAATGATTTTCTTTTCTTCAGCCTATGTTTTTGGAATCTCTGTCAAGTATTAAACTGCTGCAGTATATACACTTGTGTTTGGGTCTGTGATTTTGTTCCACTGGTCTACATGTATCTTTTCACGCTAGTACTGTATTGTGTATATCACTATGGATCTGTGACATATCCTGGGATTTGGAATGGCAATCCCAATCCCTCCAGCCTTGCACCTTTTGCTCAGGGTTGCCTTGGCTTTCCAGGTTCTTTTATGTTTCCATATGAATTTTAGGATTTTTTTTTCTACTACTTGAAGAATGGAATGGGAATTTTGACAGGAATTACATTGAATCTATGAACACCTTTTGGTAAAGTGCCCATTTTCACATTAATTTTACTAATCCATTAGCATAGGAGATTTTCTATTTTCTAGTATTTTTATGTCTTTTATTTTCAGAGGCTTAAAGCTTAATTGAAGAGGTCCTTCATTTCTTTGATTAGATTTATTTCTAGATGTTTTATTTTCCCTGAGGAATAGTAAATAGTATGCCCTTCTCCATGTGTTAGTTGTTGGTGTATAAAATAAAGTTGTTGATTTGTGCAAGGAGATTCTATGTCCTGCCACATTGCTGCTAGGCACAAGACACCATCCTTTTGAATTGTTTTTCAAGGTAATCCAAGAGACTTTCAAAACATTATACCATCACTAGATATTATAGAAACACTAGAAATATCTAGTGCCCTTGGTTGCTGCCCTACCCCTTTCCCCACCACACAAAATGGAAGGTAAGTTTCTATTTCAGAAGACAGCGTGCATTTCAGACACAGGGCTAAGAGGCCTCTGAGCTAGGCTTGACCTGAAAGCCTCCTCTCTATGGACTAGTTTTCATGATACCAGAAGGTAACATGCAAGCTTCCAAGTGAGGAGGGAAACCAACAGTTCTTCCCAGCTGTATTGTCCATGAATCACAGCAATGGCCAATATGTCACAATTACTCTAAAGGTACAATAGTAATGCACATATCTTCACAGTAACCAATGGCCCTATAATTGAACTTCAGAACTGCTCAACAAGAGCAAAACCATTCCTGGTACTGGAAATCTAGTCAACTACCCAAGGCTAGTAAAGTCATGGATCTTGGATCATTTACACTTTACTAAACCTTCATAGTTCCTAGTTGCATTCCAAACAATTGTCCCTATACCTATATATAAGTGTAGTCCTCATCCCTTGCCAAGGAAGCTAGAGATGGAAACTATTACAGAAAACCACAACCAACAAAATGCAAAATAGTGGAGCCTAGTTCCAATGGATCAATTTACTACACAACTCCCACACCTGAGGCTCAGGAATCATTGTGGAAGAGTGGGCAGAAATACTATAATAGCCAGAATAGCAGGGAGTTTATTGTGAGATTGTGTCTCCTAGGAATGTCAGAAGCTATACTCGTAAGGGTTCACCAACATGGCTGTCTAAACATGAACTGAACAAGCACAGCAGGAATACACATGTTAAAGTAGATAAGGGTAAGACTGAGGTCTCAACCCTACACCAAGAACCAGAAACAACTAGGAAATGCTGAGAGCAGATGAAATGCTCTTCCCCAGGGAAGAGCATACCGGTTGGTTACCCAATGGTCAGCACTGAAAACATACAGACTAAGCAAGTTGTACTTACATATTTATATATATCCGTACATAAATTTATATTTATATATATACATATGTGTGTATGTTTGTAACAACAATTAACTTAAAAAGAAGTCATGAAATTGAAAGAGAGCAAGGGAGGGTATATGAGAGAGTTTAGAAAGAGGGAAGGAAAGGGTGAAATGATATAATTATACTATGATCTAAAAAAATTAAAAAATAATTAAAAATCAGCTTACATTTTTTAAAAATAAATATTAACAAGAAAAGTTATGAAAGACAATGCATAAGAATATGAAGACCAGTCCATCAAGAAGACATAGCATTTCTAATGTGTGCACCAAACAACAGTGCTGTAAAATATGTAAAGAAAAAGTAGGTAGAATAGAAAAGATAAGCAGAAAACTTCACGATTCTATTTAGAAACTTCAATATTGCTTCTTTCAATAATTGGTGAAACAAAATTTATTATCAATGATGCAGAAAATTCCATTGACAGTATCAATCAAAGGGGTCTAATTGACATGAGCAGAACAATAGCATAATGCAGTGAAGCATCCATAGAAGTATAAGACATCATTGGTCAAAAAATGCCTCAGGGATTGTTAAAGTGTTTTCAGTCATGCAGGGTACATTTCTGACTACAGTGGAATCAAACTATGCATTTATAACAGAAGAATAAGAGACAAATACCTAAGCAATTGTAAACTAAACTAAATGACATATGTTTAAACAACATGAAAGCTAAAGAGGAAATATCAAGGAAATTGAAAAATTGAACTGAATGAAAAATGAAAATTTAACACATCAAAATCGTGCTAAAGTCGTGATGCCAGGGAAATTTCAATCCTTAAATGTTCAAATGGAAACATTAGAAAAGGCTTTTAGCCGGGCGGTGGTGGTGCACGCCTTTAATCCCAGCACTTGGGAGGCAGAGGCAGGCGGATTTC
>NW_022196913.1:36819387-36827726 GCF_008632895.1 Mastomys coucha | reverse complement strand
CTGGCATTCCCCTACACTGGGACATAGAACCTTCACAGGGCCAAGGTCCTCTCCTCCCACTGATGACCGACTTGGACATCCTCTGCTATATATGCTGCTGGAGCCATGAGTCCCCCTATTTGTACACTTTGGTTGGAGTTTTAGTCCCTGAGCTCTGAGGGTACTAGTTAGTTCATACTGTTGTTTGTCCTAAGGTGCTGCAAACCCTTCAGCTTCTTGGGTCCTTTCTCTAGCTACTTCATTGGGGACCCTGTACTCAGTCCAATGGATGACAGTGAGCCTCTACTTCTGAATTAGTCGGGTACTGTCAAACCTCTCAGGAGACAGCTATATCAGGCTCCTGTCATCCAGCATTTGATAACATCCACAATTGTGTCTAGATTTGATGACAACTGCCAGAAACTGGAAACAACCCAGATGTCCCTAAACAGAAATGGATACAGAAAATGTGGTACATCTACACAATGGAGTACTACTCAGTTATTAAAAACAATGAATTTAGGAAATTCTTGGGGAAATGGATGGACCTGGAGAATATCATCCTGAGTGAGGTAACCCAATCACAAAAGAACACACATGGTATGCATTCTCTGATAAGTGGATATTAGCCTAGAAGATAGGAATACACAAAGTACAAACCACAAACCATAAGAAACTCAAGAAGAAGGAAGACCAAAGTGTGGATACTTTGTTCCTTCTTAAAAGGGGGAACAAAATACCCATTAAGGAGTTGTAGAGACTAACTATGGAGCAAAGACTAAAAGAATGACAATTCAGAGACTGCCCCAATTAGGTCTTATATTTAATTTATTTAATATATGACTGAATGTGACCCAGCTCTTGTATATGATAGGCATGGATTCTATCACTCAGCTACATCCACAAACCACCATCACAAGTAGTTTTATAAAGGTAATATTACAAAATTAGGATGAGATAGCAAAAGATCAATAAACAAAACAAAATAAAATACAAGTCCATATAGATACAAATTTAGTACTAAATATTTATTACTAAATATTAGCAAATAAAGTTTAGTGATACATTAAAATATATATCAAGATCAAATGAGATTTATATTATTACCTATTCAAAACATGAATCTATATGGCATACCATAGTAACACACTGTAGTGAGAATTTAGGTTTCTTTAAAAGCCCAGTTATGTTATGTGAATTTTTTTTTTAAATCCCAGGATATGAGGCTGATTCATAGCAGGTGATTATGACTTACCTCTTACACTAGCAGGGGTGCAAAGAAGAAGGCAAAGAAAAACAAGGAGGAGGAGGAAGAAAAGGGGGACAAGGAGGAGGAGATGGAGGAGGGAGAGGAGGAGGAGGAGGAAGAAGAGGAAGAAGAGGAGGAGGAAGAGGAGGAGGAGGAGGAGGAGGAGGAGGAAGAGGAGGAGGAAGGCAGCTGGTCTCCTGCTGCAGCGCCCCCTGCTGCAGCTCCCTGCTAGTTTTTGCTGCTGCAATTGCTCTTGCTGGATTACTGGTTTGCTGGTTTGCTGGACTGCTGGATACTATGCTGATGAAGACTGGCTTTGCCTCTGCAGATATTCTTGTGGTGTCCTTGACCCCTCCAGTTTTCTCAATCTTTCCACAGGACTTCCCAAGCTTTACCTGATGCTTGGCTGTGGGATTCTGCATCTATTTCCATTTGCTGCTGGATGAAGCCTCTCAGGAGACAGTTTATTCTAGGCTCCTGTCTGCAAGCGTAGCAGAGTATCATTAATAGTGTCAGGGGTTGGTTGTCTCCTACGAGGTGGGTCTCAAGTTGAGCCAGAGATTGGTTGGCTCTGCGGGGGATATGGAGCCTGAAGAGGCCACCTCCTGTAGCCAGCCAGAACTTCCAGTGGAAGGAGGAGCATCAACTCTCCCACCAAATCTTCCACCCAAAATTTGTCCTGGATGCAAGATGTGTAGGGATAAAGATGGAGCAGAGATTGAGGGAATGGCTAATATCCACTTATAAATGAGAACACACCATGCATGTCTTTCCCATGGGGGCTCACAGAGACTAAACCACCAATTGAAGAGAAAGCATGGACTGGACCTAAGTTCCCTACACATACCTAGCAGATTTGTATCTGGGTTTTCATGTGGGTCTCCCAAAAATTGGAGCTAGGGGTTCTGTCTCTCACTTGGCTCCCTATCCCCTAGCTGGGCTGCTTTGTCTGGCCTCAGGGGGAGAGGTTGAATTTAGTCCTGATGAGACTTGATGTGCCAGTATGGGTTGGTATTAGGAGTTCGGAAGGGATTAGGGTAGAAAAAGGTTGGAAGGGAGTTAGAGGTATAAGAACCCAGTAAAGTAGCCTAAAAATATGCCAACAATACATGTTAAAAATACATAATCAAATTAATTAGAGAATAGGTGTTTGTCTGCATGTATGTATATCTATGTACCACTTGTATACCTGTGTTCTCAGAGGCCAGAAGAGGGTGTTGGGTCCCCTAGAACTTGCAGGTACAGCTGATTATGAACCACCATGTGTGTGCTCTCAAAGAGCATCCAGTGCTTTTAACTGCTGAGCTATCTCTCCAGTCCAGAGAACTCCTTCAAGTTGATAAAGGAAATCTACATGAATCCTTTAGTTCACAGTACACCGAATAAAGCTTCATGTTCCCATCCTAACTTCAGAAATAAGACAATGCCCCCAACCCAGCACTAGAAGTTTTATCCTGTGAAATAAAGCAAGAAAGCAAAATAAAGGGAATATGGATCACAGGGGAAGAAGTAAAAGTTTGCTGTTTTCAGACAATACAATGATCTATGTGAAAAATTCCAAGGTATCTATAAAAGTTCCCAAGTTAATAACATTAACAGTAATAAATCCAGCAATGTCATGGGTTATAACAACTCAGTTTCTATTTAGTACCTGAGAACATATAAAAACAAATATAAAATAAAGCACAATTATAATTGCTAAAAATAGGAAATACTTCCATGCAAATATAACAAACTGTAGAACTTGCATGTTGAAAAGTACAAGTTGATAATGAGAAAAATCCAAAGCAATCTGACTAGATGTGAGGACCAAGCCCTGTGTTAGCAGAGTTGAAGGACCAGCATAATTCAGATGCCACCTCTCTTTAGATTGATGTGCAGGTTACGGTAGACTAACTCAGGTTCTTCTAAAAATCTAGGTCATAATTCTGGGAGCCTGTAAATATTCCTGTAGTAAAGTAAACGTATCATGTGTGATTACAGTAAGGGTTTTAGATAGAGAGATCCTGCATTAACTTTTCCAGAAGAGACGTGAAGGAACATCTGTTCACCATAGAGGAACACCAACTAACAGACCAAGATAAGTACAACTTTACCATAATCCAACTTGGTGAGACCAATGAGTTTATTGAGCTCTGCAGAGCAGGAACAGTTACAGGAGTAGAGGTGACCCTCCAAACAACTCCGTCACTACAAGGTCCTACTCCATCTTGGAAGCAGCTTTGTGGAGTCCCACTCTCAATTAACCTTCTACTTCCAGTATCTCCCAAGATTCCTTGCATCTAGAGGAATGAGTAAGAATAGGAAGCCAAGGTGAGTCTCATGGCTCTTTTTAATGAGTATCCATAGCTCATTCCCATTATTATAGACCTGGTTAGTATTGTATGCTTCTGCTTTACTTGTCATGGCTACCAGGGAAAAGTTCAAGATGGGAAAAAACAAAACAAACAGACAACAGCTGCATACAACAGAATCACTTAGGATTTTTTGAGTGAGCGTGTGTGTGTGTGTGTGTGTGTGTGTGTGTGTGTGTGTGTGTGTTGGCCCAAAATATATTTACTTCTGTCTTTATAAGATGCCAGAGAGAAATTTGACACAGATCCTCAAAAATAGCCCTATCACCCTAATTTAAAATGGATCATACACCTAAATGAAAATAATTCAAAATTCTAAAACATCTAGAAGAAAATTTGATCTTGGTTTAATGATGAGCCCTCAGGTATAACATCAAAAGCATGATCTATGAAATAAAAATTTGTTGATTGATTTTATTTAAACATTTCCCTTCAAAAGATGTTCGTGACAGAATGAGAATACAAGCTATTATAAAATGTATGTAAAATTAATATCTGATAAAGACTTCTATCCAAAATTCAAAGAACACTAAAACTTAACAGCATAAAGCAAAGCACCAATTTCTGTGTGGGTTGCTGTTCCTTTGCTCTGATGAAACACTGTGTCCAAAAGTGACTTGGGGTAGAAAGGGTTTGCTTTGCCCATGGTTCCTGTGGGATAAAGTACAAAGCAACGGAGAAAGCAAGGCAACAGGAGTGTGAAGCTGGCCTGGCAGTCAGGAAAAAAAAAATCACATTTTATCTGCACACAGGAAGCACAGAGGGGGCAGGAAGCAAGGCCAAACTCAAAAGCCTCAGCAGCTCCTTTCCTCTGTGATGGACAGACAGACAGCTGACATCTAAGAGCCTGGGAAGAGTGGCCCCAAGCCCCTCCCCCTCCCCCCAAATGAGTCTAGGGCAGCAAAGGATGGAATATAGATTTCAGTAAGCAATGACTCAGACATATCAGGGGAAGCATGTTAGCCATGTAGAGATTTAGAAGTAGCCCAGTCATTGAGCTGTTAAAGGCATTTCAAAATACAAAGTCTCTCTGTGTGTCTCTCTTTTGGGAATATAAAACATTGGGGTAGATAGCAGGAACTCCCACTGCTGCCACCAGGGTCAATTTGGGTAGGATTAATTGGGTACTACTACAAGGATCTATCATCTAAAGGTTCCACAAACCTCCCAAATAGTACCACTAACCGGTGACCAAGTGTTTGAGAACATGAATCTATAGGGATATGTCTTATTCAAACCATTGTGTGGGGGAGGGGGAAGAAGCCAGTAGGAAACTCTTTGTTGGAGAATGTGCATGTGAAAGGGGGAGGGAAACAAAGAATGCCCTGTAAGAAAATGACAAAGCTTAGGTAATTTCTCGGTTAGATTGTATACCTCATAGGACTCATCCAATGAGGGAACAGGAGAGGGACCTGCGTGGTGGTGGGCAAATAATTTGCTGTAACTGAGTCACAAGTACCTGCACACCGGAAACCCATTCTTACAAGACCACCATTCAAAATCTGGCTTCTATTACACTCATTTGTCTTCATGTCCATCCTGTGTAGTTGTTCCTCACAATTATTAGGTAAATCTGCTTAAATATACAAATAGACATGTAACTGCTACCAACCAATATGTTAAGAATGTCATCATAGAGCCTAGAAGGACAAGGGCTGAGAGTATTTTGCTTCTCTGTGACCTGACTACCTGATGTTTCTGACAAATGTATTTGAAAAATGTGTTGATTTATGACTTCCTTGGTTCTGTTTCTACAGAAGCTGCTTAAATTCTACCTCTTTGGATCGTGGAATTTTGCATAATCTGAATCTTTGCTCCCTGGCTATTGGCCACTCATGGTTGGCTTTAGAATAAAATATCTTTTCTACTCTTTGAGGTGAGAGTAGTATTTGTAGTATTAACAAGGTAACAACTCATTTGTTATGCTACCTTTGGTTGATATCCCCAGGAGGTCCACTCTTTTTCTGAAAGTAAACAGAGAAAGAGTGGATTTGGGGGAGAGGGGAAGTGGGGAGGGGTAGAAGAAAGGGAAACTGGTAGGGATGTATTGTATGAGAGAAGAATAATAATGAAAGATAACAATTCAAACCAGCTGCAGAGACAAACACTGTTGCTGAAGGGAATCAGGCTGCAGGATAGTCAGGATTGAGAGTGAAGATGTAGTCAGCTGTAGAGACAAGAGGGTAGAACCAGATTAGGACAGGATGCTCCACAGAGGAGGCAGGTGTCTAGACAGGCAGATGGTGGCTGAGCAGGCAGTATAAACAAGGAGAGACCAGGTTAGCATTCATCAGGGCAGCCTGGCCATCACAGTGATAAGATTTTATCACTTAATGGAGTCCATGCAAGGGAATTGCAGCCTTTACTTGGTCCCTCCCCTACTTATCTCATATAGCTCAAGGATAACACTACCCACAGTGGGATAGAGTGATACTAGACTCCTGCATCAATTATCAGTCAAGGAAATCTCCCACGGACACACCCATAGGCAGGTCTTCAGTTGTGATTCCTTCTTCCCAGATGTCTCTTGTTCGTGTCAAGTTCACAAAAGCAAACCAGCTCTTGTGTACATACCATGGGATGCTATTTAATGAATTAGGGTGGGTGGGTGTGGGGTGGAGGATGCATCAGCAGCCAGAAGCACTTGCATTCTGCCAGAAGATCCAGACTCAGTTCCTAGCATCCATGTCGTGTGGCTCATGACTGCCCATAATTCTAGATCTAGTGGGATCAGACTCCTCCTTCCGGCTTTCACAGCAACCATCACACAGATGAAAGACATCCACTCTGACAGACAGAGATAAACATGAAAATGATTAAAGTGAATTTTAAGTGAAAGGGAAACCTAAAAATGCTGATTTCTGAATAAAAGAAGCCAATCTTAAAAGGCTTCCTATTATGCTTCCATTTGTATGACACTTTGGGAAAGATAAAACTGTAAAGGTGATGAACAAATCAATAGTTTGGGGCATAGAGAGATAGAAACAAATCAAACAGAGGTATGCATTTATTATGATAGACAATGATACTATGCCTTTGTCGAAACTTACCAGACAAAGATTTATTTATTTCAATGAAATAACCCATAGTGGTACACTTAGCACAAAGAATGAAACTTAATCCATAATAATTTTTAAAAATAGGTTTAAAGAGCCTTTGATGGAATATACAAAATAATCAAATCCTGAGAAAATGAATAAAACTTTACTGAGACATCCAAAGGGAAAGGGGATGGACCCAAGCAACTCAAAACACGTAGAAAACTCAAGGTAAATCAGCTATGCATGTGCCCTGTCCTCTAGCTGATGGACTTGTTTCTGTGAAGATATGTTAACCAGCCCAAAATCATATGCACCCTGCAAAATGAACAATTAAAATATATGATAGATGTTAGAAGCAGACATACTGTCGGAGATTGTAGACAATAATGGGAAAGACTAGAATGATGTATGTGGCAACAGACTGGAGCTAGAGACACTGATACAAACTCATGGTTTGCTTAATAAATGTACAGATGATATATTGAGAAATGTCTTTGGGTGTCTGTATACATACAGGCTTCCTTGTTCTGTTAGCTAAAAATGCCCAGAAGCTATGATGCAAGGAGCAACTCTAGCACCCAGATCTGCTCATCTCTAATTAATGTGGTGTGTCCTTTTTTTAGAAAGTTAGATGAGGGGCTAGAAGAGAAGAAGAAAAGCCTTTACAGACTAGCAAAGCTGGTTTCTCAGTGAGCTCCACAGGCAGGAGCCTTAAACTAATCCCAGGAGACTTCCACAAACCAGCTGAACTGGCTTCACATTGAACTCTACACAGTGAATGCAGAAACTGAACCCAAAATCTGAATTAGCGGAATGTAGCTCAAAATGTTGTTAATTTAGCTCAGAAACCTTTCTGCATGCGAATGCTGGACTGGGGCTTGAGAGCACAGCTTCTATTTAATAAAATGTACTCCCTGCAAGTTTATCTCAGAAGCTATGGATTTTACAAGGTGCTGGCTTACCATTACTGCTGAAGAATAGCCTCTGCTCTTTTGATGCCTGTCCATGACTACAAGCCCTTGCCCTCCTTGGCTTCGTGGTTCTTCTTCCCCACTTGGAATTCTTAGTGGGTTTTTCTCCCATCAGGTGGGCTCTTCGGTTTCTATGCCCTCCTACCTTGCCTCCCACTCGACCAAAGTTCTCATTCAGTTCAGACAAAAAGGAGCCTCTTGTGGGGGAGAAACTGGATCCCAGAGTGAACAACAGGACATGAGTGTGGCTGTGTCAAGGACCCCAGTGCCGCAGACCCATAGGAACAGGAAGGCCTCTTCCTGGTTTGAGCACAGATATTGACAGTGTGTGCAAGAAGTATCAGTCACAGCGTCTCAGTGACCATTCTATTGCTGTGAGGAGACACCATGGGCACGGCAACTCTTAGAAGAGAAGGCGTTTAACTGGGGGCTTGCTGACAGTTTCAGAGTCAGTTCACTATCATTGAGGCTCAGACTGATGGGTGGTTATTGCGTTTCAAGCACCTTAGTCCTCTGGGACAAGGCAACCTAAACCAAGAAATGGGCTATTCCACTCTCAGAGAACCCTACAATACTTGAAGGTATAGGGTTAGGGTAGGAAATATTTAAAATGATCTTGTCTCTGCACTGCCTCATAGACTTGACCACTCAAGTCTATTTTATAAGGAAAAGATTTATTTTTTTAATTTTAGATATTTTCTTTATTTACATGAGAATTTCTCCATTCCCAGTTTCCCCTCCAAAA
>NW_022196913.1:36787511-36818942 GCF_008632895.1 Mastomys coucha | reverse complement strand
AGGGGCTGCAAACCCCTCAGCTCCATTGATCCTTTCTCTAATTCCTTCACTGGGGACCCTGTACTCAGAGCTAGCATTTATATTAAAGACCTGCAAATAGGATTATATATTTTCTTAAAGATTTATTTATTTATTTCATGAGAGTACACTGTAGCTGTCTTCAGACACACCAGAAGAGGGCATTGGATCCATATTACAGATGGTTGTGAGCCACCATGTGGTTGCTGGTATTTGAACTCATGACTTCTGGAAGAGCAGTCAGTGCTCTTAACCGCTGAGCCATCTCTCCAGCACCAGGATTATATTTTTAACTTCCATTTTGAACCTGTGTCCAAATTCAGACACTATGGTAAGTAAGAAATAATCCCTATTCTCAATAAATTCACATATCCTTAATTCTGTGGCCAGATGTCCTCATCTCTAGATGCTCAGAATTAAAGAACACATGACCCTCATCATTGCCAAGCCTTAGGCATGGGCATATGTAGGGTGATAAGCCTGGTATTTATGGGATGTTTATTTGTTTATTTGTTTGTTTGTGTGTATTGAAATATTATTATATATTGTATTTCTTTTGAAATATTAGTTGGTATTTCATATTTTTTATCTATTGAGAAAAGAGTCAAAACTTTAGTAATGTAAGGCTGTCTAGTGTTCCTAACATCAAGTGCAGTAACCCAGAAAGCTATAGAAAAGTTTCTAAAGAATCCCTCTGAGATCATTGCCTCTGCATTTCTGTCAGTGTGGTCTTTCTTCTATGTTCTTGGTCTTCTCAAGACTGAGCGCAGCAATTCTGCTAGTGCTTAGTGTATGGTTGTGCTTATTATATATTACATATTGTGTGATTCCAGCATGTTTCAGGTCAGGGACCGTGTCTGTTTACTTAGCACTGCATTGCAATGTGTAGCAATGCCTAGCACAAAGCTCAAGGGTCAACGGGTACTCAGATGTTCATTGAATAAATTAATGGATAAGATCAATCCCTGCCTAGTGACATTTCAGCTGACTGATTACACCCCTGTTTGATTAGAGCATACAAAGCTTGGAGGTAAGAGCAAAAAGAATACAAAAATGACTCTCATTGTGTGGAAAAGCAAAGAGACAGAATTTAAAAATAAAATGAGCACACAAGAGAGTTGGAAGTTGTGGTACACGTGAGAAATGTCCTTCTTAAACTCTTGTATGTGAATACCTGCTCTTTAACTGGCAGAGTTGTTTGGGAAGCGTAGGAACCTTTAGGAGGTAGAGCCTTGCTTGAGGCAGTACCCCACTAGGGCAAGCTTGGAGCATTTATAGCACTGTGTGATTCAAGTATGAGAATGAAATGTTATCACCCTGTCTTATGTCTGCCAGGCCAGCCTCAGGCTTCTGTTACCATGTTCTTCCTAACTTTTTATTGTCAGACAGTTTTATCACAGCAGCAGAAAAGTGAGTAACATAGGAATATGTCACCAAATTTCCACCTTCTTTAGAGTTTGTAGTTGTTTTAAGACCCCGATATGAAGTATCATCCTGTGTGATACTTCAAGATATCCACACATAACCACTCTACCTACAACCTCAACACACCTGCTTTTTTTTTCTTGGTTCAACTGCTGGCCTACCAGGGGCTTGTCTTCAAACATTTGATTAAGCACCACATAACGGGAGCTGAAACGTATGTCACTGCAGAACCACAAACCAACATTGACATACATCATCCTTTATACAAAAGGTGCATGTGCAGGAGCTTCTGCAGGCGGCTGCTAGGGCCCGGAGCCACTTCCCAACATCCTCTTAAAGCCAGGTAAAAGCTCTAGATAATGTAATCCCTTCTGTTCTTTCAGCTTACTGACAACCATATTAATATTAATTACTGTTAGAATGGAAGCAGCAAATGGCGAGCTTAGGGCTTCTCTCCTCACTCATTTTCTCTCTTATTGAGGCCACACATGTGGGTGGGAAGGTCTTTTGCTTCAGGAATTAGTTAAAAATAAAAAGGATCATTTTGCATCCCACAAGGAAAAGCAGTTGCCTGTCGGCCACACAGTCACCTCATACATCCCCATTGCCGTCTGCTGGACTCACAGGCGATTTTCATTCTGCCAATTGGCAACCGTGGCTTGCATTTTTAACTCACTGGGGAGCAAAGCAAGGAAAACATTTTTGTAAGGCTGTTTAAAAATTATCTGCAAGGGAAACAATTTGAAAAAAAAAGTGTGGCCATTTTCTTGATGTTGAAGAAATGCTATATATCCAAAGTCCAATTCCAGTGGGCCAATTTTCTTCTGTGAGATTTATGAAGCAAAGGCTGCCAAGCAGACAGAAATCTAAATAGTAACATGTTTCCCTCTAACAGGACTCTAACTTAATAAGAATAATACGCAAAATACCCAGACAGTTTTATAGCACTCCAGTCATGGAATCCCACTTTCCCTTTGGAGCCCTGGGGATGACAAATATACTCTTGTATGTCACCACCAGCAGCCGCCTGGTAACTGGCTGTCAGGATGGCCCTGGCTGGCCTTTCAATCTTCCAAAATTAATTGGGAATTTCATTTCTCAATGAGCACGATTATGCCACATCTCTAGGCAATGCAATGTTTCTACTCAAAAGTCCCCCACTTCATCTTGGCAGATCTCAAGTTTGAGAGTAATAGCCTGGTTTTACCCGGCACACAGCAGATCATCTGCAGACTCTTAGAGCAAAGTCATGCATGGCTTTCTTTTTGCTGTTCTTAGGGACATGGTCTCTAAACCCCGTTGAGACCTTTCATAAAATCACAGACTAGAGTGTCTGGATACACATCAATATTCTAATCTGTTACTGTCTTTGACTGCTTCTAATATTTGTTTATATTTTGAGAACGGGCATTTGATCCATGGGCTCATGCAAATCAGTCTAAGAAGGCTACTCCTTACAAGGGATTCTGTTGACATTCACACTGTGGCTGAGTTCCTCTGTTTTGAGCTTTAACTCAATCTTGCATTGATTTATTCTTGGGCTGTGGCTTCTATGGGAGTAAAATACATGCTGCTTTCCTCTCCACACAAGGCATCAGCCACTCTACTGCAGCATTAGTTTCTAGTCAGGGCTCCAGAATCCTCAGCACGACAGCTTTGAGATGCGTCATCGGCCCATTGAGCTCAGCATTGACACCTAGCCACTGCTTACCAATCTATTTACTTAGGTCACTGGAGCAATTAAAGCCAGTTACTCCTTAAAATGGTTAGTTTGGGGAAAACAAATTTTGTAATTCATTAGATTAAACAAAACAAAACACTCAGTTCTTAGTGCCTGACTGTCTTCTATCCAAGCTCGTTCCCACTGGGCTTAATTTGAGATGTTAGTATTAATTGCAACTTGTGGAAGCACCATTTGCCTTTTCTGCCAGATTGATTCCCTACAATTTAGGGATGTCAGGCTCTGTGCCCAGCTCAAAAACGCAGGATGGGAATGTTGCTGATGCCACATGGATGTACAGTGACTAAACTGAATGATACATCTGATGCCAGTGCTGTAGCTACAGCCCAGAGTTTCTGCAAGGGAAGCTACAGGCTTTCAAGAGACCAGGACACTCTTATATGATGGGACAAAACCAGGCATGGCCAAAGGCAAGAGTTGGGGCCGGAGCTTCTAGCATTTTAATTGCAATTAGAACCACAAAGCAGCTATCAAAGTGCACTTGCTAAACCAGAGTTTATCCAAACCCTGGGAATGCTTCAGTCAGCAAAACTGGACAGGAAACCCTCCAGAGAACAAGCTGTCTCAGAAGATTTCCGTTACCTGCTGCTTCTAGTCCGACTGAAAATACCTCCAGGGCAGCCTTTCGAATGGCGGTTTTGGCACTTCTTCTCCCAGATGGAGCCCAGGAGTGCAAAAGTGCACAGAAATCAAATGTCCTGGGAGGGGAGTTGATTAAATGTTTTCCAACCTCAAAAAAGAAGAGAGATGAAAAAAAAAAAAAGATCAGTTCAGGTAGAGTTCAAGTTTGGGGGTCAAGCTTGGGGGACCCCTGGGGCTCTTTTGTAGTGAGGCCATTAACCAACTCCTTGAAATTGTACCCTGGAGAGCAGACCACGGGTGGCAGTGTTAGTTCATAGCACCACCATGCTTGTTTTGTGTGGTCTGTTTGTCACTGACTGAGCCCAGAATCAGGAATCTGGCTGTATTCTGCCTTCTAAAGGGAAATATGAGCCAAGGCACAAAAGAACCAAGCAAGCATCCCTTCTGACTTGGAATCTATTTCTATTACAAGATTGGCCTTTCCTGTTGAGAGTGCATTTCCTGGAGCTACCTCTTACACTGGAAACCTTTAGCAGACCAATGAGCCCACACCCCACCCCCAAGATGCTGATGATGGCGCTGGCAAAACAAAACAAAACAAAAACAAAAACAAACAGACAGAAACTCAGCATATTGGGTACTAAAGCGCCTCACATCCTGGCCAGTGGTGAGCCCTTTGCTGATGTCTACTGTGGCTGGCTTCAGAATCACCAATATTTTTCTGAAGAGGAAACTCATCTTCATTTTCTTTTTTTTTTTCTGTTTTTTTTTATTAGATATTTTCTTTATTTACATGTCACATGATATCTCCTTTCCCTGTTTCCCCTCCGAAAAAAAGAAAAAATATAAAATAAAAACCCCTATTCCCTCCTCCTTCCCCCAGCTCACCACCCCACCCTCTTCTGCTTCCTGGCCCTGGCATTCCCTTACACTGGGGCATAGAACCTCCCCAGAACCAAGGGCCTCTCCACCCATTGATGACTGACTAGGCCATCCTCTGCTAGACATACGCTGCTGGAGCCATTAGTCCCACCATGTGTACTCTTTGGTTGGTGGTTTAGTCCCTGGGAGCTCTGAGAGTACTAGTTAATTCATATTGTTGTTCCTCCTAAGGGGCTGCAAACCCTTCAGCTTCTTGGGTCCTTTCTCTGGCTCCTTCATTGGGGACCCTGTGCTCAGTCCAATGGATGGCTGTGAGCCTCTACTTCTGTATTTGTCAGGCACTGGCAGAGCCTCTCAGGAGATAGCTATATTAGGCTTCTATAAGCCAGCATTTGCTGGCATCCACAATAGTTTTGATGATTGAATATGAGGATTCCTAGAGGGCTAATATCCAATATATACAAAGAACTCAAGAAGTTAGACTCCAGAGAACCAAATAACTCTATTAAAAATAGGGTACAGAGCTAAACAAAGAATTCTCAAGTTAGGGATACCAAATGGCTGAGAAGCACCTAAAAAATGTTCAACATCCTTAGTCATCAGGGAAATGCAAATCAAAACAACCCTAAGATTCCACTTCACACCAGTCAGAATGGCTAGGATAAAAACTCAGGTGACAGCAGACGCTAGGGAGGTTGTGGAGAAAGAGAAACACTCTTTCATTGCTGGTGGGATTGCAAGCTGGTACAACCACTCTGGAAATCAGTTTGGCGATTCCTCCGGAAACTGGACATAGTTCTCTACCTGAGGACCCAGCTATGCCATTCCTGGGCATATACCCAGAAGATGCTCCAACATGTAATAAGGACACATGCTCCACCATGTTCATAGCAGCCTTATTTATAATAGCCAGAAACTGAAAACAATCTAGATGTTCCTCAACAGAGGAATGGATACAGAAATTGTGGTACATCTACACAATGGAGTACTACTTAGCTATTAAAAACAATGAATTTATGAAGTTCTTAGGGAAAATGGATGGAGCTGGGGAATATCATCCTGAATGAGGTAACCCAATCACAAAAGAACACACATGGTTGCACACACCGATAAGTGGATATTAGCCCAGAAACTCAGAATACCCAAAATATAATCCACAAACCACAAGAAACTCAAGGAGAAGGACCAAAGTGTGGATATTTTGTTCCTTCTTTAAAGAGGGAACAAAATACCCATGGAAGAAGTAGCAGAGACAAACTATGGAGCAGAGACTGAAGGAAGGACAACCCAGAAACTGCTCATCTTCATTTTCATTTGGGGTAGAGAACAATCCATGGGGAGACTGCTACAGACAAGTGAACTGTCGCTGCCTCATGCAGAGCTCGCCCTGAGCCTCCCAACCCGCACCCTGAGAAGCTGGCTACCTTTGCTGAACTTTGATTGTCTTTAGTGACTTTAATCTTCTGTGCTGGTAAGCATCAAAAGCAGCACCAACAGGATAGAGAATATCCTAGGTGTGTGTTCCATCACCAATCTATATCCCCAGAGTACACTGATTACTATTTACAAAAGAAGGGTAATAACCCCTTCAATTGAATGAAAATAGAATTACAGTATGTCAGAACATGGTTGGGAAACTTTTTTTTTTTTTTTTTTTACAAATAACTAGATAGAGAGAGGTCTATTATAATTACTAACCACTGAGGAAAAAAAAAAGTGCTTAAACAAGTGGTGTGGTCATGTTACAATAAAACTTTACACATAAAAACAGCCTGGGGTCTAGATTTGGCCCAACAGTTGTTTGTTTATCCCTGTTTTCGATTCAACTATTTTCCTTCTTTTCTTTCTTAGTGCTGGGGGGTTTAACTTGGAGAAGCAGGTTTTCTGCCACTGGCTTATACCTTCCGTCCCAGATTCAACTTCTGTGTGTTTATTTAATCTCATGACTTTGATAAAGGAAAACTAACTATGAGGATAAATGACAGTCCCTAGCTTGCTCATGTATCATATCATCTGTACATACATTGTTTAATATTTATTTTTCACATTTAAGGGAATAACATGCAGGTGCTTCAGCCTAGCCCATCCTACTGAACAGACTCCACAGGTCGCTGCTCAGCACAATGGTGAGAGCTCACTCAGGCTTTGACCTGAGTAAAAAAAGTAAACATCAGATGTGTGTAAGGACTTAGCGTTTGAAGTGAGGAGACATCTCAGTTGATTTGGTTCACTATCAGGCTTGATTCTCCAACTGAAGCCCCTCTTCGCCCTCGCGTATTCAGTTGTGACATAAGACTTTGTACTATGCCCAGTACTGCCAAATCTGAGCCTGGTTCAAGGACCCCTATCAGATCTACCTGTGCCCAGACCCACTACCCTCACCCCAGGAGACAGGGTAGACGAGGTCAACTCGAGGTCACCTCTTCTCATCACACCAGCACATGTGCAGGAGCTATCTGATTGCACAGTTGGCTCCATTAGGTTAACATGTGCACGTTCAGCCACACAGGTGAAATTGATTTATGCCAGGCTGCAGAGGCCAGGGGCTGCCCACCATGTGGGAAGACTAGGATTCTTCTCACTTGGAAATTGTGAGAAATTCAATTTGAATGTGCACCCTTTTCACCCCAGAGGCAAGCCTGAGGCCACCTGAATCAAAACCAGATGGCTTCTCAGGCCCAAAGATAACAAATAGCAATTCATAGTCCTGTCGGCAGAGGACCACCAGAGCAAGGGCCGGCCAGACATGCAGCTGGCTGGCTGGCTTCTAGAACTCTGCCGCGATGCATATTAATGTTCAGCAGATCTGGAGCGGAGCCTCAGCCCTCCCAGTGCCTAAGAACATCCCATCATTGTAAACTGGTTATTTGAGACTGTTCAAGTGAAACATGGAACCCCTGTGCGCAAAGCCCCACTTCCTTTGCCATCTGCCCCATGCAGGGGCCGGTTTGGTTTGGCAGAGCAAACAGGTGCCCTCCCAGCTCTGAGATCTGAGCTCCATCAGTAAGGAGTCAGTGGTGACCCAAAGACTTGGGTGGCCGCCTTCACACGCACACTTCCTGTCAGCTGATCCATCTGCCACCCACACACTGAATGTCTTGAGCTCAGAGATTCTTAAAGAAGGGACGGCCCACTTACAAACCTCGCCTGGAATTACCAGGGCAGCTAAAAAACAAGACTCTGCTTCTTCACAAGCAAGAGAGGTGAGACTTTTAGCATGAAGCCTGGGAAATGGGAGCTTTGAGCTGATCACTCAAATGGGGCCTTATAAACAAAGAGTCTTAATGTCTAGAAGTTTCTCCCAGAAATCATATTTGGAGAGGGAAGAGAGAATTATATAGGATGTTTTCTCAGAAGCAGGGTTTATTTGGGGACCCAAGCACATGCGCATCACCAAAAATAGATTTTTCTTCTCCCAGCAGCCAACTATTATATTTCTGTGTGTCAAAGTAGCGACTCAGGAGAGCCCTAAGCAGCCCTGTAAGTCACCAACCATCCCCACTGTGTAAAAACAAAGTCTACTAAGCCCCAAGGAATGTGGAGGGCTTGGCTTCTTTATCTACTCAAAGTATAAGCATTTGGGTACTCAAGGCATAAATCATGCACAGATTACATCCCCTGAGGACTTGCAACTGTTTTTCTCATGTTGCCCAAGCTCTGACCTTGGTCTCAACATGAAAAGTAACTGTGGAATTCCTGCCGACTTCAGGGCCAGTGGGTGTTGGGCTGAGGACCTGGTGCAGGCATAGGTGCGAACCCCTTGCAGCCAGAAAACCCTGGCTAACCCAGCACCTGAGATGCACTTCCCAAGAGAGGGAAACACAGACCGGAGTGGGGCTTTGTTCTCTCTGTCTTTCTTCAAATCGAGGCGGTGTTTCACATTGCTTACCTGATGTGCCAGAGTGCAGATGTTGCAGCATCTGGATGAGAGCACTGCATTCAAATGTCCCCTCTGCAGACAAAGCTTCTGGAGGACTGTGCCTAACGTCAGGTCTCACCAACACTGAAACAAATAAACTAGGCTTCTGCTAGAGCCTTATTGAACCCCTTGCAGTGTTTAAGTCAGCCCGGGAAAGAGAGCTGTCAACAATCGCCACTACATCCAAAGGAACACTGATAGGGGTGGTAAGCTTGACAGGCATACAAGGGGAGACCCTGTGTTCTAGGAAACAGGAGGTTTAGATGCTTAGCAAGGACTTTCTGGCTCTCCATGGCACCTGGCACTTGTTTTAGCAAGTACTCTGTCCCAGTGCTTTGTTAGAGCTTCCTGTACATTGTTTCCCTTCTCCTGACAGCTTTTATTATATGAACCCACATGAGAAAAGCAGACATATAGAAAGTGCTTGACTATAATGGGGGAGCTCATCTATACAGATGGTGTTTATGGAGAACCCTCGCTCTTGCCCACACTGAGTCCCTCAGGCGTCATCTTAGCAGACAGCTACCTGGTTGGCAGCCATGTTTGCTGTCCTCGATTTTGTGTGTGATACAGTAAGTATGACTTAATCACTGCCAGAATAACAACAGCATGTTAGGAGGTGGATACACATGCAGAGACACATATATGTATATACACTACATACACATGCAAATACACATACACGTGCAAATACACATACACTTCACTTCAGGTGTTTACACATATGGATAAGGCAAAACTATCACTGTACCAGCCAGAGGGATCAGTGAGGAAGGAGAAGAAGTAGATGCTGAAACAATGGCTCCCACAACCCATATTAGGTTATTTTGGTTTGTTTTGGTTTGTTTTTTAACCACTGTGGCAAAACACCATGACCAAGGAAACTTACAAATGCTTCACCTGGGCTTACTGTTCTAGAAAGTTAGAGTCTATGATGGCTGAGCTGAGGCAGCCCGCACAGTGGCTTGAACAGCAAACGGAGAGCTCACATCACAAGCTTCAAGCAGGAAAGAGAAAACCGAGAATAGCAAGAGGTTTTTAAACCTCAAAGCCCACCTCCAGTGAAGGTGGCCCTTCAGTAAGGCCTCCATTGACTGAATTGGCACCACTGGCACAACCCAGTATCCAAACACCTAAGCCTGTCATGGGAGGAACATTCTCACTCCGCTCTCCACCTTCCCACATACATCCAGTACTTCAAGTGACATCAGGGGAAAGTCACAGAGTGTTGGGAATGGAACACGTGCTGTGACATGTCACATTCCTGGACAATGGTGATCTGAAATCAGATGAGAGTGACCAAAGTAGCTGTGCTAGAAAGAGAGCACAGGACGGGGTCCTGGCAAGGAGGGCATATGTGTGGACCCATGGCAGTAGGCAGCTGTAAAATCTGGCTTCCAAAGACCTCTGTGGGTTTGCTGGTGAGAACAGCAGAGGGACAAACAGTGTTGGCATCTGTCTAGGGTGCACCCCAAAGACATCCACATCCTAGGCAAATACAACAATAGAGTAAAACCTTAGAATGGGGGATCCACTCAAATAATCAAATTAGAACTCTTGTTATGGTGCTGAGCCCTGGGTAAAGTCCCCACTGCGCTTGATTCCACTGTGTCACCTGTAAAGACCTATTGCACATCCTGGGGTCCTGTGAATGCTACATCAGGTATGCATATTGAATCCAGCCTTAGGATAGGGAAAAGACAATCTCAGAACCAACCTGGAATCCCTGATCCCAGTGAACAAATGCCTATTTGAGCAATTACGTGTTGACAGTATTCATTTGCTCTCTGTCTCTGTCTCTCTCTGTCTGTCTCTCTGTCTCTCTGTCTCTCTCTCATGTGTGTGTGTGTGTGTGTGTTTTATTGGAAAAGACATTTAGTTGGCTATAATTATGTACACTAACTAAAATAAGCTTCTGAGCAACTGAATTAAGACACATTGTCAGTGTTGGTAACCACCCTACTCCAGCTGCAGAGGGCGCTAGTGATCCTATGGCAAGCAGCAAGGCCAGAGATTTCTCCTGCAGTTGATTTTGTATTTTGAAAGAAACAGAAAGAATGAGTGGGAGGGAGATTCCTTTAAAGAAGCTTGGACCAAGATTTATCTAGAAAGCTACAAACAATGGAAACATGAGTCCTAATGTTAGTAGCAAATACCATGAGACTTCTGAAGTAGCCAGCTTTGGAAGCCCCTAGAAACACTTAGAAAAGATTCTAGAGGCTCTTACCACACAAAGGGGAAAATTAAGAAGACAATGAACTATGAAAGATAATAAAGATTTTAATTGCTTTCCTCCACTAATTATTATTCCTATCCATCTATCTATCCATCTATCTACCTACCTATCTATCTATCTATCTAATTATCTAAATCACAACATATATGGTATACTGTACACATAAACAATACAATGTTTTGTTGTTTTTTTTTAATCAAAAAGGACAGCTTCTGCCCCAGCTGTCAGTGGAGCAGGCCTGGTATGGGCTGCAGGGGATTAGAGAGGTGTGTGCTTCAGGCTGGACATCATGTAGCCAATCTGTTATCAAATTATTTGAAACTTTTATTTCAGTTGTTACTTGGAGAGATTATATTTGTTAGTTAGAAATAATTTTGTGTCTACTTCCTTTGTGTGTGATGCGTACAAGACAGAATGGTCTAGCTCACTCAGTAGAAGCTGGGTCTGAGGTAGGGCCAGCAGCCAGGAGGCACAGCACAAGAACGGTTTATACTGCCCTTCACAGCTGAGCATCGTCCACACTGCATGGTTTTGCTCCCAAAGTATTTTAAAGATTTTGGTGGGCAAAACTGCAGTAGGAATTTAGCAAAATGTCTCATACGAGCTGTCTCTATATGAAATACATTTGCCTTTTTGATATATATATATAAAACAGGCTTCAGAAAAATTGAAGCTTTTATTGGCAGTTCATATATATTTTCTAAGCTACATTGGAAGCTCGGGCATCTAAGTTGAGTGCTATCTTTTCACCTACAGAGCCACCCCTCTTCAGTTATCCATACACAACAACCCAGAGTAGGGGTGGGAGCTTATTTGTTTGGTTTTTGTTTGTTTGTTTCTACATATATTTATTTTGCAGTTTTGCGTATCATTTTATATTATGAAAGAATTACTAATGAAAAAGATGTACCCATTTTAATATTAGGTCAGACTCTGAACATGTAAAACGCAATAAAGAAATAGTAGAGAGTCTGTAATTTTAACTTTTAAAGTATTTCTTTGTTACTGTGTGTGTTGGTGGTGTCTTTGTACAGAGGTCAAATGGTGAGTGTGTAGAGCCAATGGTTGCATTCCATCATTTTGCGGGATTCAAATTCAGGTTGTCATGCTTGCACAAGCATCTTTGGTTGCTGAGTCATTTTGTTGGCGCTGTAACTTTAATTTTTTTTCTGCTGTCATTAGTGTTTATTTAATTTGTGGAGCAAGATAATTATTTTTTTGGTTAAATGAGGTCCAGAGTACCCAAAAAGCTGGGCAATCCTGTTTTAAAAGTTCATGCTCTGCGTATAGCAGAGGATGTCCAAGTCGGTCATCAACGGGAGGAGAGCCCCTTGGTCCTGTGAAGGTTCTATGCTCCAGTGTAGGGGAATGCCAGGGCCAGGAAGCAGAAGGGGTTGGGATGGTGAGCGGGGGAGGGGGAGAGGGAACAGGGGATTGTTTTAGTTTTGGGTTTTTTATTTTATTTTATTTTTATTTTTTCTTTTCTTTTTTTGGAGGGGAACCTGGGAAAGGAGATATTGTAAATAAAGAAAACATCTAATAAAAAAAAGTTCATGCTCAATTTCTTAAGGATAAATGCATATTGTTGATGTAATAGTAGCCTTTACAATTGCATGCAAATGTTTTTGTAAACATCATATATTTTATTAAAAGCCAAATGGAGTTTACAAAATAATATAAATTTATAATGAAATGCTATGTGTACCAACAATACTAAACAATTTATGTTACTTTCATTTTTACCCATGACTTAGTTTTTATCCTAGAGAATTACTGGAAACTACTTGGGATACCAATAGTTTAAGATAATTAAAATTACCAAATTTGAGAGAGTGATTACTCCTGTTCTTTTCTCCCTTTCCATTTGGTGATGAGAACAGAAGTAAGAAGCAGACATAGGAGAGCCACAGGTGAGCTAGCAACCTGGATCTAACGTACCCAATCAAAGAGAAAGCACGTGGTGAAACTTTCAAATTACTCTCAGCTCCAGTACATTTTATGAAGTATAATTTTAAATGCATATACAACATTTTAATAACATATAATACACATGACTAAAAAAAAAGTTCCAGGAGGTTTCTTTCTATCTGATTTGAATCACTTAAACTGAGAATCTCTTCACTTCAAGAGAACTAGTGATGTTTTGCTTAAGTAAACAAAAGCACTTTACAGTGTTTGCATTTTCTTACTCAAGGAAAAAGAAATGCAATATAATTCATTCTTCTATTAATTCCTCTTGAGTGAGAAAAAAATCACCCAATAAGCTTGTCAGAGAAAACAATTTTCTCAAATCATTTATTTCATGAAGTTTTCTTTAATGTATTATGTGATAAAATACCATGATAATTAGTAGCTTCAGAAGCCACCTATATTGAATATATGAACATAAGCTAGCTTCTGGAGAGTCCTATTTGCCTGCTACAGTGTCATCATTTAAGAACCACATGATAGCTTTAGTGTTGTTAGCCTACACTACAATCACATCCTGACCTTAATTTATCAGGCATTGCTTGCCTTCAAGATCCTCCCAGTTTGCCCTATGTCTTCCTGACTGGCAAGTTAAACCCAAATTTATTGTTGTCCATTGCAGAAAAACAAGTCTTATCTCTAATGCAATTGTCAGCCAGCTTAATCCCTTTTATAAACAGGACACGTTTCCATACACGTGTGGGACTGCACAAGTTCAGTTGTAAAACCGATTTATTTATTGTTGTGATATCTCTGTGGGAGGTAGAGAGGAGATACCACCACACATTTTAAGATGCAACAGAAAGCAAGTCTTATTAATCAGTTGCGTAATTCACAAGGGACCTTGGGGAACAAAAATAAGGTCTGCTAGTAACCAATAACCTAGCATCATGACTCTGGACAACTTCCTTAACCCAAGCTTTATGATTTCAGCAACAATTGAATAATATAGCATTGTTAATGTGCTGCCTATCAAAAGAAATGGGGGCTGGAAAAATCTTTTGTGAAATCCAAATTACTACCCACTTAGGCATAATTTCACACAACTACAAAGGCATTTTCTATGTGTTACTATATATGCATATACATATGACATATTACATTTAATAAATGCATTCTTATCAAAATTGAGGTTAAGCCATCTCATATAATAAAGGTAAGATTCATTTTTCTAACTTTTACCAAAAAGAAGATTTTTGCCCTTGGCCCAGTGGAACTGTATTCATTTAACAAAAAAAAGCAATTTCTTATTGTGATTCTCATTTTACTACTAACTGTCTCTAAGAACAAACTCCAGATATAGAAGTTCTTCAAAAGGATTAAGCACCCTTTGTGATCTTGAACAGGTTTCATGCTTAAATGTATGTAGGATGGGAGACCAATCTGATAGTTTTTGGTTTAGGATATAAACACTGGAAATGTCCTCTTTATTAAAATTTAAGATACACCAAGGAAGACCCTCAGTGGTTTCACAGGCCTGAAGCCAAAGCCTCTAGGCTCCCTGAGCCTGGAGCCGCTGGACAGCCAGCTCACAGGTGGACTGGTGTGAGAGCTACCAGCACTTTTAAGTCCACCAGAAGCCACAGGCACCATGTTGGGCTCTGCACAGATGAGCACATCTCTCGATAGATGACCTCCAAATCTTAAACTCAGAATGGATTTACTGAGCATGGTCTGTGTGTCAGCAGGAGGGGAACCTTGGCTGTGGGAGAGAAGTCTAAGCCATTGTCTTACTCGAGAGCAAGATGGTGGTGTTATAGGGATGATTGCAGAAAGGAGGTAACCTCTCTGTCAGCCTTGCCACTGAATTTCAGTATCTCAGCCACTCTCCTTTCTTAATATTTTAGGTAAACTTTACAACAGTTCTCTTCTGTTTGTAAATCACACAAGGAGATAAGAGATCATTCCTTTCTCTAGTCTCCTCTCTGACATATAAAGAAAGCTGTGTCCTTGTGATTATGGTTTGAAAAAGAATGGCTCTCTTAAGCTCACATATTTGAATGCTTGGTCATCGAGGAGTGGCCCTACTTGGGAGGGATTAGGGGGTGTGGCCTTGTTGGAAGAACTGTGTGGCTGGGGGTGGCCTTTGAGGTTTCAGAAGGCCAAGGTAGTCCCAGTCGCTCTCTCTCTCTCTTCCCACTGCCTTCAGATTCAGACATAGAATTCTCAGCTACTTCTCCAGCACCATATCTGCCTCAATGCCACCAGGATGAAAATGAACTAAACCTCTGAACCTAGGCCAGCCCCAATTAAATGCTTCCTTTTTATAGGAGTTGCTGTGGTCATGCTGTCTCTTCACAGCAGAACACCAACTTGGACAATCCAGTCAGCACATATTATTCTATTAATAAAACATCAGCACTAGAGTAATCAAGATCACTTGGGAATTAAATATTGCGTTTTCTCAAATAGCACACGACTATTAGCTCATAATTTCCCCTGATACTCCCATTTCATGATATTGTAAGCCCAGGTTCTTGAAGTTCAGAATCTATGTCTTTTGTAGTGTTTAAAATGTAATATCAATAACAAAGCCCTCTCCTCAACTTATTACCAGATTAAAAGACTCTCAATTAGTTATCAGTAAGCTATCTATCACTTCGGGTTTTTCAGAAGAGTTTAATTGAGACTGGTTTATAGTTTCAGAGGTTTAGCATAGCAGTCAGGCAGGCTTGGTGTTGGGGAAGTACCCAAGAATTCTATGTACCTTCAGTAACCTGGCAAAGCAAGTAAAAATCTATATATGTTCAAACATATGTAGGATACATACTACATTTATCAAGAAAATGTTCTTTAAATTCCCTGTGTATGCTAAGCATTTTCATGTATGTACAATGTAAGTATCTTTACATATAGGAATTATACATAAAAATGTGTCTATAATGAGTGCTCATTATAGATAACAATTCCCAAAGCACTACAGTATATGTCTGAATGCATGTACAATGTATGTGTGTTAATATTATACATGGCAATTACAAAATACATGTGTATATGTGCAATGATTGTAAATTGCTTGTAACATAGCTGCTCAAGCTTTTATATGTACATAAGCCCCTGGGAGCCTCCAAGTCTGAGACGAGAGGCCTGAATATTTCCATGTAACAAGACCCCAGGTGTTGCTGTTACTACTGGCCCGTGAGCTGCATTTCTAGGACCAAAGATCTTTAGATAAATTTCATAAAGAGAGTTAAGAGCACTGGAGGAAAGTTCTGAGCTGTCAAAAATTAAGTTGTTCTCCCGTGGAGCATGCAAATGTGCCTCGGGGAATACTCTGAGGTACACATGGGAATTTTGTCTTTGGAAGGCTGTGCAAGGTTGAGTCATTGTTCCGGCGCATGTGAGTCTAGCGCATTACAAAGGCCCTTGGGACTGGGAGTTGCTGTGAGTAAAAGATAGTTTGGCAGCTCAAAGCCTTGCAGGTAGGGTGTGGAAGTAACATGCCTTCAAACACACGGGCCAACTGAGATATGAAATGTACAAACTAAATGTCAGATGGCATTATCATCCTCATTATTTTGCAGTGTACTGGATCCTGTGTTAGTGGGTGTGAAAATAAAAGACAATCTATTCCTACTCTAGAAAACACTGGGTGGCACTGGAGATCTTTACCAAGGGCTTAATGTGGCAAAGGCATTGGCTACAATGCAAGCTTTTACTTCCTTCTTATCAATGAGCAGAGTGATTTATCATCAGTCTTAAATAGACAGACTGGTGTCTGCCCTCAACCCCCATTTAAATTTCTTAACCATTCATCTGTCTGTTTACCTAGTTATCATCGATTTACTTATGTATATGGGGTTATGTATGTGTGTGTGTGTATGTATGCATGCACGCATGTATTTTCTTCTACATTTTTTTCATGAGGTTGAAATTTCTTGGTCCTTATAGCTGTGTGTGGCTCGTAGTGTTTTATTTTAGTCTGTTGGTTCCAACTGTGTTGTGGGTTGATCTTGGACAGTGAGCAGGGATGCAACTTTCCACTTGTGGCATATGTTGATCTCTCTCCATGCTTGTTGACTACTATCAATAGCAACAGTGTTTGCTCAAGAGTGGGAAGTTTGTTTTGACTTGAGTCTCTGATGGAAACTCTGGGGGATGGAATTACCTTGCTCTGGACAGAAACTTTGTACTTTATCTGATTGGATAGGAGAACTGTAGAAAAAGAATGGGGCTTCAAAGTCCACATGATTATCAGGGGACTTCTTTGGAATAAAAATGAATAGAGAATCTCTGATCAAATATTTATAGCAGCTGACTCTAAGATAAGTGTGTGCTTCAGTATGTTGTTCTTCATCTACTACCTATTTGATAGCTGGTTACTGACCACCTACTATGAGCAAGGATCTTGCTTGCTGAGGTGAAATACCCAATGTTTCATCCCATGCCATGTTCACAGTATGTATGCATGTCTATGTTGGCATGTGAACATGCACTGAAATTGGAATGTCTGTCCCAATGTACGTGTGCCTAGTGTGCATTTGCAAGTGTGGGTGCATGTATATGAGACTGCCTATTCATGTGAGTAGACATGCTCACAGGTTAGAGGTAAACAGCCTTCCATAAAACACTACAGTAGAGCACAGCAAAGGTAAGTCTAGAGCACAAGGTTTGGAAGATAAAGGCTTCTCTTGGTCATTCCACTCACACTGGGACTTGAAGGACAGGATGAACAGGAATATAAGGCCAGGTAATGCATCAGAGAAACTAAAGTGTTTGATCAGAGGAAACATTGTATTAAAGGCCCGAGAATAGAGTATTTTGGGAATGAATACAGCTGCAAGTGTGGGTCAGAACTACCTGTGTGGTTCAACACTGGGAGACAAGCAGAGATAGACCCAGGCTGAAGGATGCACCGGGAGCTCAGGACATGCTTCAGAACTCACCTGCAGCTAGAGCAGCAACCCTGCAAGAATCTTCTGTGGTTTGTTTCCTGGTAGAACCTGAAAATCTTCAAACATTGTCTCCACCCCACTTCTTCCTCCTTGGTGTGATCATTGGGCAAGACATAGAAAGACCTGATTGTGGCAGGTGTGAAACCGAGCGAGATTTGACCTTTCCCTACACTGAAACCACAGGCTCTCTGCAGACAATGCTTCTTTCTATTTTCAGTTTATAAAACATCCTAGTAGAACTGGGTTGCGATTCAATGGTATCTCTCTTGCTGGCATGCACAAGGCCCCAAGTTCAATCCCTAGCACCAGAAATAATAAATACATAAGACGTAAAACATCCAAGCAGGATGAGACATTGGAACAAATGCTTTAATAGATACCACACTCCACTCCCCAGTACTGGGACAAGCATATAAGGTCACTTTTGTGTAGATACTAGTTTGGACTATAGAGTGATAGATATAAAAGGCTGATGGGGCTCTTTGGGTGGGTTTTCAAATAGTGCATCTCCTACGAACACAGAGCATTAGTGATGGGGATATGCAAACGTGATGAAAGAGCCTCCAGGACAGCCTCAGAAGTGACCCCATCAAGGGACCCAGGGCAGAGGTACTCAGCATCCCAGCCTCTGCTAAATTTAACACGACTTGCCAAGTAAAAGTCATTATTGAGAAAATGTAGAAGTCCAGCCAAGAGCTTGGGTGATGGAAAATTAAATATAGTTGAGACATAAAATTTTACAATACAGGGATTGTAGGGCGATTGGATGTCTTTCATAGTTTAAGAATGTAGTCCAATGGACCATCTCTCAGCATTATCCTGAAAGCTTATACTTTTGATTAAAACCATAAAATCTATCTTAGAGGTCCAGGAAAGAGTGAGCATACCTTAAAACCAAACATTCTACCACCTGGATGGCTAGTAGTCTCATTTTCCTTCTACCTTTAATTTAATTAAGGCTACCATGGCCAAGCTGGAATTCTTGTATGTGAACTTTGTGTAGGAAATTCAAAGAAATCTGAGACTTTTAAAGATTATTTAAGAGTTTACACATAGGATCATTTTCAGGAGTTACAAGCCAGACCCATATTTAGCCCAAGGCTTGGAAAAATGACCTGCAATCTGCCCTACTGCTGCTTATCTGGAGGAGTGAAGGTTGTACAGGGACACCAGCTCAGCCGTGAGAGTTGTCTTGTAACGACCAGGCACTGGTGTGGAGGAGCTGGCAGTAGAAGAGGGAGGTCAGCTAAAGCCAAGCTGGATTTGAGTCCTGGCCATCATCCTGCCCAGCTGTTGTTCAGCTCATTTCTACCTTGTCTGCTTCATTTACATCCACTCTCCCAACTCAGCCAGAATCACACATTCTCATGTAATTGTACTGGCTTAGATGATGGGAGCATGGTGAGGCTTGGAATTTCTAATGCCAAGATCTGTCACACTGTCGAGCATTGTATATTGTGAGCAAGAAGCCCAAAGGAGTAGAAAATCAATAAAATAATAATCATGGTTATGAGGTGTTTAGCAAATCCAAATTTCCATGAGATGAAAAGCTCTTCTCCAGATATGTCTGTCCTAATAAGAAGGAATCTCATGCTATTAAGTCAGTTGGTTCCATTTCAAGGGC
The DNA here is from genome assembly GCF_008632895.1 of Mastomys coucha. NCBI lineage: Eukaryota > Metazoa > Chordata > Mammalia > Rodentia > Muridae > Mastomys > Mastomys coucha. Next base: position 36,799,652 of record NW_022196913.1, on the reverse strand, counting down.
ATTTATCGCCATCTTCTTATATCTGAAGTGCTTCAAAAAACAACCAGAGTAAAAAGACAAGTCACACACAGACACACTGATGAAAACCTAATTCTCCATTTCTCACACAAATTCAATGGCAACACAGCCAGGGAAATGGCAAACTTCTGTTGGTCACCAACTCTGAGCCGGGAACTACCTAGACTCTGGAGCTGTGAAGTTTATTAGGACAAATAGTAGAGGTTCATCCCCAGGACCTCACAGCTCTATGACTATTGCCCTTCTTTCTGCCGTTTTAAAAGTACATGAACTCTCAGGACTGAAAAAGTCATTCTGTAGAACAAATTTAAAGGTCTGAAAGTCTAGTTGTTGGGAACCTGTTTGATAAGAACAAATGGGATAGAAGTCAGAGAAATACAGAGAGAAAAATCTCCAGGCACTTCCTCAGAGTTGGAGTCTGAGTTCTAAAGTGCGCACCCAAGTTAGCGCTTTTCATCTTCCAAGGCTACCAGCCTCCATGCTCTAAAATAGGCCACAGGACTTAGCAAACAACAACAGGAAAACCAAAGAGCAAAAGGAAGCAAGAGAAATGCAGCTAGATTTCCATTCCAGACCAGGTTCCTCATCCAACATTCAGATTCAACTGAGTGGCCTGTATCGAATCCTCGAACCGTAATTCCAATCGGACCTCCACAGGAAGAAAGCTCTGAGTTCGGGTGGGATTGTGTTGCATTAGTTGGAGCAAGTTCAAAACTGGAAGCTTCTCAGTATCACTCCATTAACTTAGTCTTGCTCTCTGATATTTTAACTTGATTCACTTTTGATATAAGCCAGAAACGTGTGCCAGTTTCCGTGGGAATGTCTGTGGCTTCTTGGGAGTTCTTCCTGCCCATGCCATATTCCTTTGTACTTTCCATTTGGCCTCTATCAAGTCATTAGTTTCATTGTTTGAAAAACTGTTGGTGTGTGCAAAACTACTGAATTAGTGGTACATGGGAAATCATGCTGCACATAGAAAACCCTGGCAAAACCTCTTGTTGGCCTAAATTTGTCTGCTAATAAAGACCAAGTAAAGGAAGGATTACATCAGGAGATGCACTGCTGAGGCGGTGGGACTACAGCATTTTCATATAGCACCTTTGATTTCAAATATAACCTCTACTCAGATTCAGGTTAGTTAAATCTATTTGTTCACTTGTGTATGAATGCCCACAAGAGCACATCAGACACAGTGATGGTCTAGAGAGACCTTGACCTTTCTTTGTAGGAGTAATGGTCCAGAGCCATACTGCAGCCTCATGGCTATGGACCTAGTGTGGCTACACTAAACATACTCTAAAGTCACATGTGGGGTCAGGAGTGGGGGCTCAAAGGTAGTGCACTTACCTACCACCTGCCAGGCCCCTAGATTCATTCTTAGCATGACAAAAATAAAGTTAAATAAATAAACAAGCAAATCACAGGGGTCTCTAGTTACATTTACATTTCAAGTACTCAGTACCTGGTCATATGAGGCTAAGGGTGGCATAAATTATATGGATTTTCCCTGAATGTCACAGACCTGTAGAAAAGCAGGTCTGTGGGGAAAACAAATATGGAATATCACCAACCTGGTGGCTTAAACACAAATACGGCTTGCCTTCCTCTTATTTCTGGAAACCTAAGTTTAATACCAAGGTGTGGGCAGAGATGGTGTGTATTGAGGCCTTCAACGTTGCCTTGTAGGTGATAACATCTCCCTGGATCTTCACACACAGTGTGTGTGTGTGTGTGTGTGTGTGTGTGTGTGTGTGTGTGTGTGTGTATGTGTGTGTGTGTGTGTATGTGTGTGTGTGTTCTTAAAAGGATACTAATTCAAATTAGAATGAGGCCAACTCTAAAATTATCAAAGATATCTCCTTTTTTAGTTATACAGGTCTGGATCTTTTAAGATATGATTTGAGCACCTTTTAACTTCCAATCAGTGTTAGATACAACCATAGCATGAAGATCATGGGGTACTACTAAATAGGACAGAACAACTCTGCTTGGCCAGGTTCTGGCCAGAACATATCTAAAGGTTTCCATAAAAAAGGGTTGGGGAGTTCTGCAAGAGCCATCACTTACCAGAAGCATAGGATGGTATGAATTCCGGATGCCGGCTATGGTGCTGAGCATGGGGATAGGTGAAGCTCAGTGTGGCCAGCTCTAAGAAACTCACTCACTTCTCCCATACCACTTGCCAATGAGCTTCTTTTTCTCTTTCTCTGGAAATGACACAGACAAGTTTAGGAGCAACATAGTACCCCGGGGACTCTATGTGGCTTTGTGCTATGCATACATCCTCCTTCTAACAATGCACTTGGCAACCTATGAGCCTCACTTGCATGCAGTATAAGCAAACATCCCTTTCTTAAGAAGAGATATACTTCCCAGCCGTTTGAGATTCTTTAGTTGAGAATTCTCTGTTTAACTCTGTACCCCATTTTTAATAGGGTTATTTGTTTCTCTGGAGTCTAGCTTCTTGAGTTCTCTCTCTATATATTGGATATTAGCACTCTATCAGATATAGGATTGATAAAGATCTTTTCCTAATCTGTTAGTTGTCATTTTGTCCTGTTGAGAGTGACCTTAGCCTTACAGAAGCTTTTCAATTTTATGAGGTTCTATTTGTCAATTCTTAATCTTAGACCATAAGCAGTTGGTGTTCTGTTCAGGAAAATTTCCCCTGTGTCAATGTATTTGAGGTTCTTTCCTACTTTCTTTTCCATTAGATTCATTATATCTGGTTTTATGTAGAGGTCCTTGATCCACTTGGACTTGAGCTTTATACAAGGAGCTAAGAATGAGTCAATTTGCATTCTTCTACATGCTGACCACCAGTTGAGCCAGCACTATTTGTTGAAAATGCTGTCTTCTTTAGCACTGGATGGTTTTGGCTCCTTATTCATCAGGGAAATGCAAATCACAACAACCCTGAGATTCCACCTTACACCAGTCAGAATGGCTAAGATCAAAAACTCAGGTGACAGCAGATGCTGGAGAGGTTGTGGAGAAAGAGAACACTCCTTCATTGCTGGTGGGATTGCAAACTGGTACAACCACTCTGGAAATTAGTTTGGCGGTTCCTCCAGAAATTGCACATAGTTCTACCTGAGGACCCAGCTATACCACTCCTGGGCATAAACCCAGAAGATACTCCCAACATATAACAAGGACACATGCTCCACTATGTTCATAGCAGCCTTATTTATAATAGCCAGAGGCTGGAAAGAACCCAGATGTCCCTCAACAGAGGAATGAATACATAAAATTTGGTACATTTACACAATGGAGTACTACTCAGCTATTAAAAACAATTAACTCATGAAATTCTTTTTTTTTGGATTTATTTATTTATTTATTTATTAGATATTTTCTTTATTTACATGTAAATTTCTCCCTTCCAAGTTTCCCCTCTAAAAAACAAAGAAACAAACAAAAACAACAAGAACAAACCCCAGCTGCCTCCCCACTCCCCATGCCTGCCACCCCACCCTCTCCTGCTTATAGGCCCTGGCATTCCCCCACACTGCGGCACAGAACCTTCTTTCTTAAAAGGGGGAATCAAGTACCCATGGAAGGAGTGGCAGAGATTAACAATGGAGCAGAGACTGAAAGAAAGACAAGCCAGCCTAAATATAGTTAGTTATCTCCTGAGAGGCTCTGACAGTACCTGACTAATACAGATGTAGAGGCTCACAGCCATATATTGAACTGAGCACAGGGTCCCCAGTGAAGGAGTTAGAGAAAGGATCAATGGAGCTGAGGGGTTTGCAGCCCCTTAGGACGAACAACAATATGAACTAACTAGTACCCTCAGAGCTCCCAGAGTCTCAACCACCAACCAAGGTCTGCACATGGAGGTGTCTGATTGTTCTGGCAGCGTGTGTATAGTGGAGGATTGCAAATTAGATCATCAATGGGAGGAGAGGAACTCATGAAATTCTTAGGCAAATGGATGGAACTAGAAAATATCATCCTGAGTGAGGTAACCCAGTCACAAAAGAGCACGCATGGTATGTACTCACTGGTAAGTGGATATTAGCCAAAAAGAATCTTGGAATACCCATGATACAACTCATATACCATATGAAACCCAAAAAGAAGGATCATACCAAAGTGTGGATGCTACAGTACTACTCAATAGTGGGAAGAGAATAATCTCTGGGAAGTAGAGGGAGAGAGGGAATTGGGAGCGAGAGAGGAGGGGGAGGGGAAAAAGGGGCCAGCTCAGATATGGGAGGAGATGGGGGAGAAGTACAGAGGGTCAGGAATTTGAAAGTATGCATGTAGCAGTGGGGGAGGAGGGACGAGGGTAGGCACTAGAAAGTCCCAGATGCCAGGGACCTGTGAGATTTCCAGGACCCAACAGGGAGGACATTAGCCAAAATATACCTAACAAAGGGGAGATAGAACCGTAGAGACCATATCCAGTGGATAGGTATGACGCCCAGTTGAGGGATGGGGCTACCCACCTACCTCAAAAATATTAATCCAGAATTCCTCCTGTTAAAAGGAAATGCAGGGACAAAGAGTGTACCAGAGACTGAAGGAAAGGCCATCCAGAGACTGCCCACCTAGGGATCCATCCCATTTGCTAACAACAAACCCAGACACTACTGCTGATGCCAAGAAGTGCTTACTGACAGGAACACGGTATAGCTGTCCCCTGAGAGGCTCTGCCAGAGCTGGACCAATACAGATGTGGATGTACACAGCCAAACATTGGACTAAGCACAGAGACCCCAACAGGGAAGCTAGGGCAAGGACTGTAGGAGCTGAAGGGGTTTGCAACCTCCTAGGAAGAACAACAACATCAATCAACCAGACCCCACAAAGCTCCCAGGGACTAAATCACCAACCAAAGAGTACACAGCAGGGACTCATGGCTCCAGCTGGATAGGTAGCAGAGGATTGCCTTATCTGGCATCACTGGGAGGGGAACCCCTCGGTCCTGTGGAGGCTTGATGACCCAGGATAGGGGAATGCTAGGCCACTGAGGCAGGAGTGAGTGGGGGGTGGGAGCATCTTTACAGAGGCAGGCAGGAGGGAGGAGGGGAAGGGGGACTTGTGGAGGAGAAACTGGGAAGTGGGATAACATTTGAAATGTAAGTAAATAAAATAACCAGTTTAAAAAAAAGAAAAAAAGAATAGATGTAATAACTTGGTGGTAAGTTGGATCTGCTCCATCCACATCAGGATTCACATATTCCTGCTTTACACAGTGGGAATAAGTTGTTACCCTTAGCAACCCTATGCTTAAACCAAGGGAGACAGGCTGATATGGCATAGAATAGTTAAGGGTACAATAAAGCAAAAACAAGGGCTGGCGAGATGGCTCAGTGGGTAAGAGCACTGACAGCTCTTCCAAAGGTCCTGATTTCGGATCCCAGCAACCACATGGTGGCTCACAACCACCGTAATGAGATCTGATGCCCTCTTCTGGTGCGTATGAAGACAGCTACAGTATATTACCCAGAGTGAGCGGGGCCATCCTGAATTCAATTCCCAGCAGCCACATGATGGCTCATGGCCATCTGTACAGCTACAGTGTACTCATACACATAAAATAAATAAATAAATCTTTAAAAAAAATAAAGCAAAAGCAGTGCCCTCTGTGTGAACTTCTAGGGACAAATCCCTATTTACCATCTTATGCCTATGCATAGTTGGAGATGTATATGATTAAAATCAATTGCCTCATGAGAAGGGAGGCACACACACAAGGAGCAAAGGCTTATGTAATCCAAGCCTATCAATCAAAACAGAACCATAAGGCTATATCCCTAACTTTTGAAGCCCATAAAAGAAAACCATAAACAGTATTTGGGACTCCTCCCTCATGTGGCCTTTTGTTGCTCTTGATGTATATGAGACCTGTACTATCACTTTGCTTTGAATAAAACTTGAGTGAAGTTTCTAGACAATCAGTTCTTTGATAAGAGAGGCCAACTACCTAGAAATCCCGAGCCTAGATCCCAGCCACCAACAATAAAATGGTCTTTTCTTTTATTGTCTCATACATTACACCCCAACCACCAGCCTGTTTTATAGAATAGGCCTTTTAGTCCTGATCCTTATGTCATTTGCTCCTCAACTTAGCTACCACCTCCTCTGGGAGGTGCCAAAGCTTTACAAGAAGGCTAAAGCTGTCTCTTTCCCCAAGTAAAATTGTCGGCCTCACCTGGAACAGTGGCCAGGGCTTCCCAGTCCATGACCGCTGGGTGGAGCCTGCAGGAGGGGCAACCCAACACTTAAGAAATGGGGAAATGCCAATATAATCAGCCACCTCAGAAGCCTGATTATCAGGAAGAGCTGACTAGAAAATCGCAATGAGTAACTGGAAAAGGAGAAAAAAAATCTGAAACTGACTAAAAAATATAAAATGAAAGCAGCTTAATTTGTAGAGATAGCACATGTAACAAAATTTCTACATTTTTGAAACATCAAATATCTAGACTTTGCAACTCTTCCCATTTTTCCTTTTTTATTAGATATTTTCTTTATTTACATTTCAGGTGTTATCCCCTTTCTTGGTTTCCCCTCTGAAAACCCCCTATCCTCTCCCCTTCCCCTGCTCACCAACATACCCATTCCTGTTTCACTGTCCTGGCATTGCCCTACACTGGGGCATCAAGCCTTCACAGGACCAAGGGCCTCTACTTCCACTGATGTCTGACAAGGCCATCCTCTGCTACATATGCGGCTGGAGCCATGGGTCCTTCCATGTGTACTCTTTGGTTGGTGGTCTCTGGGAGCTCTGGGGGGTACAGCTTGGTTCATATTGCTGTTCCTCCTATGGGGCTGCAAACCCCGTCAGCTCCTTCAGTTCTTTCTCTAGCTCCTCCATTGAGAATTCTGTGCTCAGTCTAGTGGTTGGCTGAGAGCATTCACCTCTGTATTTGTCAGGCACTGGCAGAACCTCTCAGGAGACAGCTATATCAGGCTCCTGTCAGCAAGCACAGGTGGGGTAGTCTCTGGATGGCCTGTGCTTCAGTCTCTCTTCCACACTTTGTCTTTGTATCTCCTCCCATGGGTATTTTGTCCCTGCTTCTAAGTAGGACCAAAGTATCCACACTTTGGTCTTCCTTCTTGAGCTTCATGTGGTCTCTGAATTGTATCTTGGGTATTCAGAGCTTTTGGGCTAATATCCACTTATCAGTGAGTGCATACCATTTGTGTTCTTTTGTGATTAGGTTACCTCACTCAGGATGTTATTTTCTAGTTCCATCCATTTGCCTAAGAATTTCATAAATTCATTGTTTTTAATAGATGAGTAGTACTCCACTGTGTAAATGTACCATATTTTCTGTTTCCATTCCTCTGCTGAGGGATATCTGGCTTCTAAATCTGAAAATTTCAAGGGGCAAGAAGAGTTAACAAACAGTGTGATTTTGAAAGTGTATTTGTAGGTATCAAGTAACTCAGAGAACAGAATACATCTCAGATGGCTAAGTTTCTAAGTTCTGTACTGAGCACTTTAGCTGCATTATAGCGCTAACACAGCAGCTAATACAGCACACGGGAAGCAATGTTATGATGCACGTTTAACTAATGAGGATGCTGGGGAAACAACTTGCCCAGATTCATACTGTGTTGTGTGGTTCTAAATTGTGTTTTAAGTATTGCACTGTAAAACCCAAACAACAACAAACAAACATAAGCCCAACAGGCATAAGCCCTATGCTACAGATCTGTCAGCCAGATTTCTAAAGTGACTGTTGCCACTCAAGTCTCCCAATGTCAGCCAGTGGCTCTCAGTCCAGTGAGTTCGAAGGCAAACAAGTGACACTCTACAGGGAGTTCTCCTGCCACAATGAGGCACTCAGTAGGCTTATTAGACAGGAGTATGACAAGTTTTTATTTCTGTTCCTATAAGGAATATTAGAAATTATTCCTACCACTGGTAAGAATGTTAGGTTTACTTAATACATTCTCACTCAGCTGTCTGTAAGCAAGGGGAGGGGAGCACATGCATGTATGCTGTATGCATGTGTGTGTGTGTGTGTGTGTGTGTGTGTGTGTGTGTGTGTGTGTAGATGCATGTGTAGAGGAGGCCAGAAGTTAGTGTCATGACTCTTCCTCTATCCACTACTTTTCCTGTTATCATTATTAATTTTTAGATAGGGTCTCTCACTGAAACTCAACAAACTCACCAGAGTTTGCCAATTTGATTAAACTGGCTGTCTAGGAACCCCCAGGGATAACCCTGCCTCTGCCTGCTCAGTGCTGGGATTGCTGGCTGCCTTATTTAGCTTTCATAGGTGTCCTGGGGATTTGAACTCTAGTCTTCTTACTTGTAGGGCAAGCACTTTGCTGACTAAGCCACTCCCACAGCACCTATGTAATGTGTTTTCAAATGATGGTGTTCTGAACTTATGATGAGCTTATTAAACTACAAATCTACGGTTACAATAGGTAACCCCATTCATGGAAAGTCAAGGAACATCTGCATGTAAAACCTGTTTATGAAAAGGCACAAAAGAAGACGAAGCCTAGAGATGAGAATGTCCATGAGTTTTGATAGCATTGTTTTTATTCACTCATTCCTTATCAAACATTTTTGGAATGTTTATTGTGTTTCAAGTCATATTTCAGCACCTGTGGCCCATGTCACATCAATGCACAAAACAGATAAAAATCTATGTGCTGTGGAGCTTGCATTCCTGTGGGAGATCATTAGACAGTAATTACTTAGTAAGAGCTATAGGAAAGTATGCTAAGAATTGTAACTAGGGCAGGTGGGGGACATGTGACATATGGCTTTTAGAGAAGGTGAAGTCTGATCTATTCCTGTGTAGCAGTGTCAGCCTATGACACAGAGGGAAGGTTTCTGAAGACAGGGAGATTAACACCCCAGTATATCACACCACAGTAATGTGTGAGTACATTCAAATGTGGTGAGGGAAGCCGAAGTTTTTAGAGGCAGGATGAGGAGAACTTTACAAGCCATCTAGAGTCAATTACTCTTGACTTTAAGGCCATACAAGACTCCAGCCAGGCTAAGGGTGAACTGGTAGTTGCCGTGCAGAAGTCCTCACAGAAGTGGTTTTGTGCAAGGTTGGCGTGGTTTCTAGAAAAGTCATTTGTAATAGCTCCTGTTATCAGGTTTGTGTTGTAACATGATTTTTTTTAAGCTTCATTACTTTTTCATTAGTACTTGACACAAATGTCTCCATATCTCTCCCAACAATCTCCACAGAGTTAATGGTGTTATAGATGTGGATCTTGGACAAAGAACATTCTAGGCAGCAACCCTGAGATAGAGGATGCCTACAGTGTTAGGCAATAAGGATGCGTCAGACTATATGGAGTTTTGAGGTACTTCTTTAGGCCTGGGCGCAGGGTTTAAGAAGACTAATATGGGCCACATTCCAGTAGGACTGTGAGATCTGTAAAATGGCAAGGAAACACAGGAGCCAGGGTGGCAGCACACACACCATTTGGGAAGTCCGTGGTGGGAGTGACCCAGAAAAGAAAGCCAGCAGTGATTCACATGGCATGGAGTCATGTGTTTTGGAGAGAAGTTAGAGCCAACAGGATTTCTTATGAGAGTGTGTGATTGGAGGGTGGAGGGCAACACCTAAATGTCCTGGCTAAGAAACTGTAAGAATGCTGTTGCCAATTAGCTCAATGAGAGGACCTCTTTGTGGGGTTCAGCTTTCACTGTCTTAAACTGTGCTAGTCTTTAGAAACCCAGGGGGAGTTGTTAGATACTGGAGCTGAGATAAGGGCATTCTATTAGTCACCTTTATCATCACTGTGACCTCATAGAAACTTACAGGAGGGAGGGTTTATTTTGGCTCAGGGCTTCAATTATGATGGGACAGTCATGGCTTGGCCTACGGTAAAAGGAGTGTTGGAGGAGGGCATTCTGTTCACATGACAGACGCCCAAGGCAGAAGGAACAGGTAGAACCAGAGGAGGCATAACATTCAGAGACTGTGCCTAGTGACCAACTTCCACTAACCAGACCCCACAGCCTTAAAATAACATGACAAGCCAGAGGTCAAGCATCAAAACATAAGTCCATGGGGGGGACAATGCAGTCTCAAACTGTGACAAAGAGAATCACACTTGAGGATCTATAGACATAAGTCAGGGGTTCATTCAAGGTGAGCATAAATACAGAAGAGAGAGCTAAAGAGTAAGTTACATGTTGTTAGAATAGCATGTATTCTGAAAGAAAGAATGTGCAGTAAAGACTGAAAACAGAAGCCAGTTAAGGCAAGTGGAAAACCTGAAACCTGGAAGTCCAGGGGAGAGAGTGTGTCCAAAAAGTAGAGGTTGTCAATAGGTCAAGGGAGGAGCCAGTTATAGAATCAGGAACTAGCAGCTGCAATTAACATAGGCTTTCTAGATGATTTAGGTAGGAGCAGGTTTGGTACAGTGATAAAAACTGTTGGAAAACCTGCACAGAGTAAGAGCGTACGAATTGAAGCCAGCAGGTACACACTACCTGAGGGGTTTCTTGAAAAGACAAGAGGAAAATGGGGCCCTGGCCAGCCATGAGGGTTGGAATCCACAAAATGGCTTTTGGGGTAGGGTATGAAATAATTGCTGCTTGTGTGCTGATCTGAATTATCCAATAAAGTAGGGAGATCTGGTGCCACCAAACAGACCTGGACACTCAGTGAGGATACTGGGGGAGCAGTAGAATCAGTTCAGGTAGAATCAGGGAGAGCTTTACTTTGGTAACAATGGGGTTCAGGACATGCTATCCCCAGTACAGTACCTGGGTGTTTGAGAAGACTGAAGGCTGGAAGGTCCTCTCTCCCCTCTCTCCTGAAGCAGCAACACACAATCTGTCCAAGGAAGCCTGGACAGTTAACTCAATAATCTCTCTTTCATCTCTCCTGAAGTTCTTCATGGGACTGGTGTCATGTCTTAACAAGAAAAGAGGACTCCACCCGGCTAGTGGAGCATGCCTTAAATCCCAGCACTCTGGAGGCAGAGGCTGGAAAGTTGGAGGCAAGCCTGGACTACAGAGTGAGTTCTAGGACAGCCAGAGCACACAGAGACACTGTGTCTCAAGGAAGGGAAAAAAAAAGGATGACTGTCACTCTGATATAGCAGGAACAATCTGAATGAACAAGCCTGGCTGTTTACTGCCAAGTCCGCACACCTTTGTCCCCCAACACGTACACAGGGTAGAGCAGTTCATAACAGTGCAATGCCCTGATTCTTTGGGCTTTCACTTCTGAAGGTTCTTACAACATATAAAACTAAACGTTATATTAATGCACTGTATTATACTTTTCTTGGGCCCATACCTTTTTCCAAAGGAAGCCATGGCTATTGTGAGGGTGAAGAAAACACACAGTCCTTTCTCACCTACAAGGGCTGGTTAACTTGCTGTAGAGACACCAGGTTTATACACAAGGTAGACATTATGTTTTAATTTTGTTTATAGTTGTCCTTCAGAATCCCTAGAGGATTGGTTCTAAGATCTGTGGGTAGCCAAATCTTCATGTCCTCAAGTGTCTTATACAAGATGGTATCTTATTTACATAGAACCTATATGTATTTTCTTGAGTGTTTCAGGGTTTAAATCATTTTTCTATATTTATAAAACCTAATACAATGGAAATTCTATAGAAATAGACACTATGTTAGTTTGTTTCAAAGAAAACAATTTTTATGTGGCTGTGTTTTTTGAGAAGATGGGGTCTTGCTATATAACACAGGCTGGCTTCAAATTCACAATGGGCTACCACACCTTGGTACCCTGTGTTTTTAAATTTGTTTTTGTTTGTTTTGTTTTGTTTTGTTTTCAAGAAAACAATGAGAAAAAGATTCCGTTCATGTTTAATACATAAAAACCTTACAGCAATTTGGCTCATTGTTAATTTAATTAAAAATCATAGAATGTGTAGCTGTAGTGGGCCAATTATGTATGTTTCTCATTTAATGACTGTAACAGCTATATGAGGGAGCAATTGTTATCTCATGTTATACATCCAAGAATAGGCTTTCAGAGTACAAACAATTAAGTAATTGAATGCTATTCATCTTCACAACTGACTCTGTGTCTTTATTTAAACTTATTTTTTGTCCTTAAGAGTAGAATATATTCCATTGATCAACTTGCCTGTCACTGTACCAATACCATGCAGTTTTTATCACAATTGCTCTGTAGTA